>NC_057863.1:523586708-523901971 GCF_019393635.1 Dromiciops gliroides | reverse complement strand
TTCAGAATGCTTTGAGTTGATTTCAAATTTTAAAAATTCACTGAAGCCATCACATCAACAATATTAAATTATAAATGCACTAAAGATTTTTTACTGTCTATTTTCTGAAATGGTATACTGGCCCAATTTTGCTCCTAGAATGCTAACTCAACAGATGTCCAATTTGCTCCTATTCTCCTAGGGTCCTCTTAGTGCAACATGAAATGAAAAGCCCCAAATTAGTATTCAGGACTATAATCCTAAGAAATACAATTTTGCTTATTGACAGCCCTCATCAAACATGCTGGAAGACAGAATATTCATAATTTACAGGTTTTATCGATGTTCACTCCAAAGCTGTTGTGTTTTAAGTTAAATATGACATCTCCTTTCAAATATTTCAACACAACTGATCACACCCACAGAAAACCCCCAGAAAAAAATATTCTGCTGCAAATAATTGAAAAGCAACTGTTTAATTTGGGATGCTGCCTTTTCTGCTAAGTTTATTTCTCTTGCATTTTTGCTAATTAACTTGTACCTTGGCATTTCTCAAATCTCATTCCTAGATGCTATTATCTAATAACTCTACACTAGATTTAGTTAGAAGAAAGTGGAGCTAATTCCATAATAAAGGTTAATGTACCAGGTGCAGCAGAATCACAAGCCAAAAAATTCTTCATTTCTCAGTTTTGCAATTTCTCTTAAGAGTTGCCATTTGTGTGTGCGTGTGTGTGTGTGTGTGTGTGCGCGCGCGGCGCGCACATGCAATCAGGAACCAAATGATAAACATACCCCTATGTTGGGTTCAGGTTTTTAAACAACCCCAAGGTTAATGTGACTTCTTTCTTTTTAGAAATGAATATAGTCAGAATCTTTCAACAACCTTTTCTCTGGGGTCATACATAGTTGGGTAGGCTCTGTCTGCCATATCTGCTGCCTTTTCTCTTCTCTCCAATTCCCTTTCCTGCTCCTCTCCACATTTTCTCCTCTCTAACCTGCTAGTTAGATTGAAGTAAAGCCCAATGTTTGATTCTAAGTATCCTTGGAGATTTTATGTCAATTCCTCAAGGGAGTATCATAATTTAGGAACACTATATACTAAATAAGGCCCCCAAACTGACACCACCATTCATTTTAGATTCGGGTCTAGTATGAAGTAGGCAAACCTTAGACTTACATTCTTAGGGAATATATTAAGAACACATAGGGGGCAGCTAGGTGGCGCAGTGGATAGAGCCCTGGAGTCATGAGTACCTGAGTTCAAATCCGGCCTTAGACACTTAACACTTACTAGCCATGTGACCCTGGGCAAGTCACTTAACCCCAATTGCCTCACTAAAAAACAAAACAAAACAAAACAAAAAAAACACATAGGAACTTTTCTCTGATTGCCCCAGTAAGTAATGGCCTCCCCACCTTGGATCTCAGGTAATGATTTTACCCATTATGTGTAATAGATTCATTTACCCTGACAATCTCCTTGATATGGTTCTGAACAAAGGACCACCAGCTAAGGATAGGTCTATGGCCCATGATTATGTCAATATGATAGGAAGGTTTAGGTGATGTCAGGAAAAACAACAACAACAACAACAACAACAACCAAACTTTGGCAAAGGTGAATAGGGAAGAGACAGCCATTTTCCTGTCATAAGATTTTACTATTTGGGCATGAGTCAGGCCCAAGAGAAAGAGAATGTGTGAAAAGCACCTTTGAGAGCACATGTAGAGACAGACTAGGTTGCCCAGATCATGGAATAAACAAAGAATTCAAGTATCCAGCTGAGTCAAACCTAATCAGCCAAGACAGAGACAAGCAGAAGGTCCCCAAGTTCCTGAATCATTTCCACTGGTTGGAAATCTCTGAGATTATCCGGTGAGTAGGAAAACCTGGGAGGATAGACAGCTGCCCAAAAAAGCCCTACGGAATAACACTTGCCAGTTCCCTGTGAAAGTAGATGGAAGAAGGAGCTGAGATCTGGGGTTTGGGATTTCTTGCAGACAACAAACCTCATGGACTGAAAGGAGAAACTTCTCTGGTTGCTTTGATGTATTTGGTTCAATCCATCTCTAATATAATGATTAATGAGCTGAATGAAGTAAGTTTTGATGAATAGCCTCAATTGAAAAACAGGTGGGATAGAAAAAGAGGGACACTAATTTTTTTTTAATTAAGTTCATTGAAATGGAATTAAATTTTAATTAACATTTTAATGTTAATTATTATTATTATTTTGGTGAGGTTATTGGGGTTAAGGGACTTGCCCAGGGTCACACAGCTAGTCTTAAGTATCTGAGGTCAAATTTGAACTCAGATCCTCATGACTCCAAGGCTGGTGTTCTAACCAGTGTATCATCTAGCTGCCCTCTAAAAAATGATTTTCTCTCTCTTCCACTCCTCTTCTTACACTGAAGACAAAGAAAAAAGAAAAACTAAGCCCTTTAATAAATATAGACAAATAAAACAAATTCTCACATGAGCCCTGTCCAAAAAATAAATGTTTCATTCTGTACTCTTATTCTATCACTTTCTGTGAGGAGTTAGGTAGCATACTTCATCCTTTATCCTCTGGAATACTGATTGTTCATTTCCTTGATCAGAGTTCTTAAGTTTTCCAAAATTGCTTGTTGCTATATAAATTGTTGTCTTGGTTTTGCTCTCTTCATTCTGATTCCACGTTTCTCTGAAACCCTCCCTTTATCAATTCTTACAGCATGATGGTATTCCATTATATTCATATATCATAGTTTGGCCATTTCCCAGTTGATGGGCACCAGCTTAAATTACAGTTCCTTGCCACTACAAAAATAGCTTTTATAGCTATGTTGTGCCTTTTTCTTTAAGGGATTCATTTTCCTTGTGGGTAGAGGCATTTCAAACCAAGAGTCTCATTGGATAAATCCACTACTACACCCCTAGACAAGGAGAATCTGGGTTCCCTCCAACAAGGACAAAGCCAAAGGAATGTCATAACAGTTGCCCAAAATCCCATGAGAATCCCTAGAAGCTATCAGTGAGACTGCCCCCACTCCCCAAACTGGCAACTGGGATGAGCATTTGCTTAATAACATACTATGATCCTTGCTAGTGAATGAGATAAGGCTCTGTTCAACAGTAGCACCCGTGTTACATTAATAATGTGTATTATACATATGTATTTGGAGTCCTGTAAACTGATGGAGTATTCCAGGGGCCTGAATTACAAAACCTTTAGAGATCTCCAAGTGCCCAGCATAGAGTACAGTGTAACTAGTAGCTACCCGTGTTTATTGAACAAAGGAACTAAGATGTAATGTTAAATCACATAGCTATAGTCACACAGCAAGTATGTGGCAAAGCCAGTGCTCGAGCCTGAGGCTTCTGATTCTCCAAGTCCTGTCCTCTGTTTATTATGTGACTGTGCTTTTATTTTGATACTGAAAACAAAAGCATCTCCTCATTAAATCCATAAACATTCATTAAGCACCTGCTATGTGCAAGGTAGTATGCTAGGTAACAATGATACAAAGACAAGTTGGAAAATATTCCCTGCCCTCAAAAAGCATACATTCTACTAAGAGATTTGGATTGATAGGACATGTAGTCAGTCAGATAAGTATATATGTGTGTGTGTGTGTATGTGTGCATATGTATGCATGTAAGTATGTATTATGTGTGTATATATGTCTCTGTGTGTATATATATATATATATGTATGATATTTGATATTTGAAAGGTAGAAACTAGAGGGATTAGGAAGGGTTTCCCATTGGAGATGGCACCTGAGCTAAGCCTTCTAGGGATCTAGTGATTCTAAAAAGTGGAAATAATGATAATAGCATTTATATTGCAGTTTAAGGTATGCAAAGAACATTATAAATTTTATCACATTTGATTTTTGCAACTACCTTGGGAGGGAGAGGTCGGTGTTATATTATTATCCCCATTTTACAGATGTGGACATTGAGGCTGAGAGGAGTTAAGTGACACAGCTAGCAAGTGTCTAAAGCCAGATTTCTTGATTCCAGGTCACTATCCACTGTCCCATCTAGCTTCCTAGGAATGCATTCCAAACATAAAGAGATGATAGATAGATAAATAGATAGATGTGTACATGCATACACACATATACATACACACATACATGTGTGTGAATATATGGATATAGTATGTGTTTACATATACACAAAGACGAGAGATAGAATGCCAAATTTGGAAACCAGTTTGGCTAGAACTTAGAGGGCATTGAGCAAAGCAAGGACAATAAGCCAGGAAAGGTAGATTGGAATGTGATTTTTGTGTTTTAAATGGCCAAGCTGGAAAGATTTTATTTCATGGGAGAGGCAATAGGAAGTCAAAGTAATCAATCCATCCATAACAATATTCAGTATATACTATGTATACAAGGGTCCCTGTAGGAAAACTGTGCATGCATATAGGAAGATCACTAATAATACAGCTCAGTGCAGATATTTTGCAGCTTTCAGACAGCTTTCATTCCAAAAGTTTTATTTTAAACTGATGGTTTAAAATGCATTTTCCAAAGAAACAATGGAAGAATGAGGATCTAGTCCCAATTTAGTTCACAAAAGCCTATTAACCTAAATTTACCTGAAGCATAGCATGGGGAGTACTAGAAAGCCTAACCCCTTTGCCGAACAAAGTTTCTAAGAGAAAATGCTTTGTTGTAGACATGCTAAATTTGAATTGTCAGTGGGGGAATGGGAGAGGTCCTATAAGCTGCTTTGGAAAGCAGTGAGGGCTGGAAATACAGATTTGGGAATTGTACTTAGAAGTGATAGTTGAACGTGTGGGATTGAATGAGATGTCAAGAAAGATTGTAAAGAAAGAAGACAACAGCTGAAGACAAAATCTTTAGGGAAATATGCCTTTAATGGTCAGGAAGATGAAGAGCAAATGAAGGAGAGAGAGAAGAAACAATCGAGGGGTTGGAGAGATGTAAGCCCAAGAGAGAAACCAGTGTGGGTCAGCTTTCCAACAAAAGATCAAATATTTGACCAAGTGACCAGGGAAGAAACTGTGGAACAGGGGTGGACCATAATCCTGGAATCAGTCTCCAGGAGCAAAGAAGCGCCACATCATAAGCACTCTGATCTCAGGGAAGGGACTTGCCCTCAGGCTTAGCCCCCAGCAGCAGAAGCCCCGATTCTGTAACACTAATGCCGGAGAAACTAAAATAAGGAGAACCAGGAAAATGATATATACATTGAATACAATAATATGAACAGAAAGAACCATAAAACCAAACCAAACACTATCTAGTTACAATGGTTGTGCTTATCCTTGAAGAAGAGATGAGCAAATGTGTTCCCTTCCTTTCCCTGGAGAGGTGAAGAATTATGGATATGGTTGATGTGGGAGATGGTGTTGCTGAACTGTTTTTCAAAAGACTCCTTATTTTAATCCTCATGAATACTCCGTGATGTCATCCCCCATGAGTATTGATTTCAATTAGTCAGCCAGATTTAATTGGTTTTCGACAGGTGTATTTACTAAGACAATATAATAAGAACAGTTGGCACAAAATATCCTTCCTTCCCAAATCTATAACATGCTCTCATAATAACATACAGAATCCATGGGAGAAAAGAGGGTTCAAATTTAGAAATTACATGTGGCAAAGGGATAACCCACAATTCCTGGAAGGCCTTTTGTCAGAGTACTTAAGGTATTCCTCTTAGAACTTGCCTGTTGGACACCTTATAGAGTCTTGAAGCTGCCTTTTCTGTGTGTTTAATTTGTCTGTGGTTCCAAATGCAGACAGTCTAACAGCTGTTCTAGGAACACTACTAGTACTGGGATACTGATGGGAAGTTCAAAATCGTCTCACCTTCCATAGTTCTTAAGGTCCTTTTATGGTCAAGGCGGTGGGAAAAGAGATTGAGATCAAGTCTGAAGCCAAGGTTCTTCTCTTCTCTTCCCCCAACAAAAATTTTTTTCAAAGGTTTATATAGAAACTTCCACTATTAACCTGAGAGATACTAAAAATAAAAAGTCTTTATTCCAAGTTGCTATGCTGGTTTTATAAAAGCTCCATTGGGCAGCTAGGTAGTGCAGTAGATAAAGCACCAGCCATGGATTCAGAAGTTCAAATCTGGCCTCAGACACTTAATACTTACTAGCTGTATGACCCTGGGCAAGTCACTTAACCCCAATTGCCTCACCAAAATAAATAAATAAATAATAAAAGCTCCATGGAGCTTGACTAAGTAAGGCCCTCAACCAATCTGAACAGATTCCCAATAGCACCTAGTTTAAATGTCTTGGATTTATTGATTATTTGATTCAGCAGAGGTGTCTAGGTCTTGTCATTCCCAGTTCATACTTCTAATCAATTAAATCAAAGGTAGTAAAGCTAAGTGAGGACCTGTTGACTAATTGATTGACTCAACCCAATCCTTACATTTGAGGTTAGGAAAATAGGTGGGTTAGAGGAAAAGATAATTCAATTTGGGACCTGCTGAATTTACTACAACTGTGGAATATTCAGTTAGAGATTTCTATCAGGCAGTTGGAAATGTGAGACCACAGCTTAGGAGAGAGATAAATGTACAAATTAAAAATTATTTATTAATATCTTGTTGTTCAGTCATTTTTCAGTCATGTCTGATTCTTCATGACCACATTTAGGGTTTTCTTGGCAAAGATACTGGAGTAGTTTGCCATTTCCTTTTCCAGCTCATTTTATAGTTGAGGAACTGAAGTAAACAGGAGAGGTGAGAACTGGAAATAGAGATATCTGTATAGATGTAATAGCTATAGCCAAGGAGGTTTTGTGCATATGGGAGTGTAAAGGGAAAAAAAAAAACCCCAAGGATAAATCCTTGAAGAACAACCATATTTAGGAGGCAGCGTTAGTGGGGGAACCCACTAAAGCACACAAAGAAGGCACATTCATAGGTACAAAGAGGGCAAGGAATGGTATCATGTAATCCAACAAATTAAAAAGAAGGTCCATTAGAAAGGTTGACATTTAAAGCTGCAGAAAGTATGTAGACAGAGCCATAACTAGGGTGCATCAGCCAGATTTAGCTCAGGACACCAAATAATTTAGGGGGTTCTTGATGACACTCGTAATCCTTCAGCAGCACAGAAACAACAGAGGTCCTGGGTTTAAATCATTTTTCTGATATTTACTATCTGTGACCTTGGGCAAAGTCACTTATCCTCCATGAATTTGTTTTCTCTTCCATAAAATGAGGGTTGGGTTAAGCATTTTCTAAAGTCACTTCCAGCTTTAGACATAGGATTCTATGATCCTATTTTTAAAATCATAATAACAATAATAATAATAGCTAACATTTATATACTGTTCTCATTTATATGTGCAAGTCACTGTGCTAAGCACTTCCAATCTAGTGACCAAGATCACTTATTTAAAATATGACAGAGTAGGAATGAGATTCTTCCCTTTCTCACCCTGCTCTGACCTCCACATAATAGTTCCACTTCCTCTACTCAGGCACTGATTCATGCCACTTGCCCCAAATATGCTTCTGGTACTTGACCCTGGGTCAAAAATTCCTAGTTAGAGCTCTTATTATAGAGGATCCAGGATTGAGGAAAAGCCATTGGATTTAGCAAACAGAGGTTATCTATGAGCTCCAAACATACAATTTCAGTAGTAATGGTGGTGTTAGAAAACTTAAGAGAGTGGGTAATGAGGCTACGGAGAATGTGAGTAAAGATCATTTATTTGAGAAGTTTGCCAGTGGAAAGGAGGAAAATAGGACAATAGCTCATGGTCCCAAAGTTGTTTGGTTTTGTTGGTTTGTTTTTCCAAACTGTCTCCTCTACAAAGCAATTTTGCAGCAGTATCTTCAGACTGTTCACAGTTTTTGCTAAGAGGTCCTAGATTCTATTGCTAAGTTGGTTTAAGAGGGGGCAGATTTCAGCTGTTCATGAGCAAATCATACTAACATTTAGACCTATGTAAAACTCAATTCAACAAAATAAGCATTTATTGTATGCCTACAAAACCAAAACAGTCAGTCAGTACATGCCCTTCAGGAGCTTATAGTCCACCAGGGAGAAATAACAGGTACATAGTTAAATAAATATACCATACATAAAAGTAAATACAACATAATTTGAGGTGAGCAGAAGGAACTGCCTATATACGTAATCAGTTCCTCACCATTGAAGGCTTTTAAGCTGAGGCTGGATAATCATTTATTAGTTAAGTTGTAAAGGGGATTCTTGGTCAAATGCCATTTTGACCAGATGGCCTTTGCGTTCTCTTCCAACTTATAGATTCTGAGCTTCTGTAATCCTGGATTTTACTTTGATGATTTTGTTTTGTTGTGTTTGCTTACTTTTAAAGGTTTTATCGGGATTTTTGGTTCTCTAGGGGATGTTGTTTTCAATACTCAAGATGTCATTTCATATATTCTTAAACCACACCTGAGCAAAAAAATTTTCCCAGTCAAACCCTTTATGAACACAACTTACCATCTTGGTTATTATATCAAGATAAACTAAAATTTTGTTTGAGGAACTGCTTTTTTCCTCTTATCTAAATGAAGACACTTGGGTCTAATTTAAAACTCTTACAAGAAAAAGTAAGCAAATTAGTTTCACTAAGAAATATACATCATGTATACTTGAAATCTACAGGGTGGAGAGTCTAAGAATGTCTCAGGAAATTTATGAACAGAAGGAGGATTCAAGTGTCTTTATAAAGCATCCCCACCCCAACATCCCCCCCTCCCCCCCGCCCAACACACACAAAGGTGATGCTAGCAAGAACACAAAAAACTGTCCCTAAATCCTAGTATCACTCACTTACAATATTGGGTTCTGGCCAGTTATAAATGATGAAATTATTCCTTCTTTTATCTGCAAGAACAAATACATTTTTCCAATAGACATTTTAACAATGTCTATATTATCAGTTTTTGCAAGAGTGATAGTGTTTTTATTTCTTTCTCTACTTTCAGCAAGAAACAAAAACCAAGTAATTCATGCTGACCATGCTAGAAAGATTCATTTAGACCTTTCAATAAGGGATAAAGCAAGTGAGGTATAGTGGTAGTGTTTGGTGAATGTGTGGCAATATATTACATAAAATATATGCAATACACTACTACAAATTACTGTCTCCAAAGCATTAAAGGCTCAGGTCACCCAAAGAGCAATGGAGAAAGGCATTGTGGGTGTAAATAGGTTACGGTTCATCATGAACAAAGAACTACACTCCAGAAACAGCATGAAAGCTGTCGTCAAAGAGATGTACAACTAGAAAAGGAAGTGAGCTGGTCTTAGAGTTGGTAAGCCATAGGCTGATCTTTGGAAAGCAAACTGTTGCCATGGTCATATTTGAGTAATTTTGTACTTGTGGTGCTAGAGGGGTCATCAACATCATAATGAAGTGTCTGGGGAAGAATTCTAATTATTAAGGAATTCATAGATTCCTTGAAAAATAAGATAATAGGGAGATTTTTGTGAAGGGAGGATTTTTTAAAGGTCATTTGAAGATTCCCAAATGAAAATTTGAATCTCAAGATCTAAATAATAAATGAACAGTATGGAGCACCCTCCAATCAAAACTTTATGGCAACATGTCATTGCCAGACAGCTTTTTATACCAGTGTAGGCCAATAGTATTTCATAGGAATCATATCTCAGATATAAAAGAAACCTCAGAGGCCATTTTGTCTAAAGCATATCTGAGCAGGAATCCTTTCTACATCCTACCTAACAAGAGATCATCCCCCTATTCTTGAAGACTTTAGATGAAGAGGAACCCAATACTTTCTGTGGAAACTCATCCTGGGACAGCTTTAATTCTTAGGACATGTTTCCTTTTATAGCCTATGGCTCAATCTCACTTTAGACTCTCCTCATTGGTGGAGGATGATTACTGGATGCTCCCTGCCTGCACAAGGGACAGAGATGGTAAGGGATTGGGAAAGAAGAAATCCGTGTTTTGTTTTGTTTTGGTTTGTTGTTTTTTTGTTTTGTTTTGTTTTGTTTTGTTTTTTTTGCTTTAAGACTAATTTCCAGATACTCTTCAGAAAGAAGTCCCTGAATAAAGATTCAGGAAGTAGTTAATATTTAGAGTAGCCAATCTCTCAGTTATCTCCCATTTGGAGAGATCTGGAATATTCTCTCTCTCTCTCTCTCTCTCTCTCTCTCTCTCTCTCTCTCTCTCTCTCTCTGTTTGGCTAAAGAATCTTACTCCCAATGGGAGAAATCATTCACTCTGTGTATTATCTACTATAGTCTACACTACTCTGTATAGTTTTTCTGATATCAATTTATCATTGACTTGGATAAATATATCTTTGTACCATTGGAATTTGGAAGGAAGAAAGTTAAGTCTTTGGACATAAAGCTTGGATCCTACCTTACCCATTAAAGCAACAGTAAACAAGAAAGTGGCTTGAACCTTAAAAAGGGAGATTTCCCCTAGACTAACAATATTTAAGAGAGGTGGATAAATATAATTCTAGGCCAGCATCTCTTCTTAGAGGAGCAGAGGACAGTCAGTCGCATGGCCCCATTCTCCTGCTTGCTGAATGACAGAAATCAAAGAAGGAAACTCTGGAGTTATCTATTTATGTCTCCCTCTAAACCACACTGAATGGGCCTATGTGAACAAATACAAGAGACACCACACCCTAGACTTGTCAGATAATTTCCAATATTTGCTCCTTGTTTTGGCTTTCTGGCCAAACAGAAAAAACTCACTGGACTTTTGAAAGAAAAATAAGTGGAAGTCTCTATATACATAGAAACACACATGTATGTATGTATGTATGTATGTATTAGATAAATAGACAGATAGATGAGAGATAGATAGATATTGCTAAGTGGTGCAGTGAATAGAGTGCTGAACCTAGAGTCAGAAAGACCAGAGTTCAAATCTGGCCTCAGACACTTACCAGTTGTGTGACCCTGGGCAAGTCACTTAACTCTCTTTATCCTGGTTTCCTCATTTATAAAATGAGCTGTAGAACAAAATGACAAACCACTCCAAAATCTTTGCCAAGAAAACCACAAATGAATTAATGAAAAGTTGAACACTAGTGAAAACAATACAATGACAATACTATAAAGAGCCTCAAAAGGTCACTGGATCCTCCTCCATATCTTCAAGATGTCAAGTTGTCATGATCCTCATTTTATAGAGGAAATGGAAGCTTAGAGGCATTGAGACTTGAGTTATCTCATCTATCCTTCCACATCCACCAACAGTCATGGCCCCAAGAACTTAAAATAAACTGAGTACTTGAATCTCATTTTCTCTTCCAGAGTCATCAAAGTCTAGTGGTGAGACAAAAGTCAGGGTTGACTGGGGATGCCCCAGGATGCAGTGCATGACCTCAGCAACTTCAATGTCTGACCAATCTCTAAGCACTCCACTGCACCTGCTTCAGCTGCGTTCATGGCTGCTGAAACAAATTGTCCTCATCTGCCCATTCCATTCTTCATATGCTTGGGATAGAGACTCTCCTAACTCCCTGATGGAGTCCTGTCAGATACGCTCAACCTGGTTTAGTCTCTCTGCTGAGATGGTTTTGTTGTGTGACTGCTGAATGTGCTCTAGCTTATTGGAGCCACAGGTGAGTTGGGTAAGAGGTCAACACCAAAGCTAAA
The DNA here is from genome assembly GCF_019393635.1 of Dromiciops gliroides. Taxonomy (NCBI): domain Eukaryota; kingdom Metazoa; phylum Chordata; class Mammalia; order Microbiotheria; family Microbiotheriidae; genus Dromiciops; species Dromiciops gliroides. The sequence continues at coordinate 523,890,387 of NC_057863.1, read as the reverse complement.
GGGGTTTGGAAGCCCTCACACCTGAGGTGATCCTCCTCCCTGAATACCCCATACACACAAGGTAGATATAGAGTAGAAAGTAACCTTAAAGGTAAAGGTTTAAATGCATGAAGACAAGAGGGATCAGGAAAGCCTCCTGAAGAAAGTGACATTTGAGACAAGCCTTCAAAAAAGCCATCCAGGGATCTCAAGAGGAAGAGATGAGGAGGAATGATTCTAGGCATGGGAGACCGCCAGTGCAAAGACACAGAAAGATGGCAGAGTACTTGAAGGGAAGAAAAGCAGGAGAATATTGGGAAGGTTGAAGGGACCCAAGTTGTGAAGACCCTTAAATACCAGAGAACTTTATATTTAATCCACAGGTAATAGGAAGCTACTATGGATTATTGGGGCAGTTAGGTAGCACTGTGGATAGAGTGCCAGGCCTGGAGTCAGGAAGACTCATCTTCCCAAGTTCAAATCTGGCCTCAGATACTTACTGGCTGTGTAACCCTGAGCAAGTCTTTTAATCCTGTTTGCCTCAGTTGCTTCATCTATAAATTGTAGAGAAGGAAATGACAAACTACTTCAATATCTTTTCCAAGAAAACCCCAATGGGGTTACAAAGAGTCAGACATGACTGAAAAACAACAGAACAACCATAAAGTAGTTTATTGAGTGGGGGAGGGGAAGCGTGACATGGTCAGACCTTCTGCTTTGGAAAAATTACTTTGGCAGCTAAGTGGAAGATGGATCGGTGTGGGGTGAGATGAGACAAGGAGACTAATTATAAGGCTAGTGCAAAAGTACAGATGAAAAGTGATAAGGATTTGAAATACAGTAAGTCAAATAAATGGGACAGATTCAAAGGATGTTGTGGAGATAGAATTGTCAATACTTAGCAACTGATTGGATATGTGGGAAGAATAAGAGTGAGGAGTAGAGGAGTATGCTGAGTTGTGAGCCTAGGAAACTGGAAGATGGCAGTATTCTCAACAGGAGTTGTAAAATTTGGAAGTGGGGAAAATTTGAATATGTTAAGTTTGAGATTCATCCAGGACATCCAGTTGGAAACGAACAATAGACAGTTGGTGACACAAGATTGGAGCTGAGAGGAGAGACTAAAACTGGATATATAGATCTGGGAATCATATGCTGAGAGTTGATCATTTAACTTTGGAATCTGATGAGATCACCAAGGGAGAAAAAATAAAGAGAAAAGGACTCAATAGATCCTTAGAGGATGTCCTCAATGAGTGGGAAATGAAAATGAAAAGAATGAAGACCCAACATGATCTGGATATAAATAGATCTAGGTCTAGATATAGATAAAGATATTATTAATAAGAGTTTAATTTAACTGACAAGATAGCTGGCTGAGGCTCAAAGATTTGCCTATGATCACACAGGTGGTATCAGAGCAGAAATATGAATCTGGGTTTCCTAAATCCAGATCCATCATTCTTGCTGATACAACATTTTCCCTTTCACAACCCAGCTGAGGAAAGAAGGGCATATATTATTAACCCCATCGGGAAAGAAGGAAATTAAAGCACAAAATGCTTAACAGTAGCCCAAAGGAACAATTTAAATTATATAGAGGGGACAAAAATCCATGTCTCCTAGATGGCAGCCTTTAAAGATTTCCATTATCTCACATTCATGAAGTCCATATCCTATCTTTACATAGTTTCTATAGTGGCACTTTACAGGTTTTTTTGTTTTGTTTTGCTTTGTTTTGTTTTAACGTATTACAGAAGTACATTGCCAAGGCAGCTGTAAGCTTTTGAATAAATAGTAATAAAGCTTCCGAAAAGTGAGTATACAAAAGCTTGCTGTCTTCCCCTAGAATTCTAAAGCACAGACCATAGTAAAGAATGGGACTGGCACTTCCAGGAAGGTCAGCAAATTCTGACCCTTGGTTTAGACTTGGGTTGTAAGACAAAGGGAATTCTGAGCCCAGAGCCAAGGACATCAGAGAAATATATAAGGACAGGGGACTTTAAGATGAAGTATGTAGTCTGCTTTGATTTTAAACATGTCTGGGTGAGCACTGTCTTTCCTTGTGGAGGGAGCTGTTTGCTATCTAGTTTGGAAAGCTATTAAAATAAATACCCCAAGTTGCCTGTAGAAAAGAAAAGAAGAATGGGGAATGAGGAACTTGGAAATGCTTTTGTTGTTTGTCCAAACTCCAGTTCTCAAATCTCATCCTCACTTGCAAAATTCTAGCCTCAAAGAGAATTATGTCCTTTTTTTCATCTTCCATTCATTTCTGGCACTGATTATGTGATTCATCACTGTTTCAAAGATATGGCCTCTTCAAAAAGCCACGTCTTCCTGTAGCAATGAAAATGCATCTGAAAGAGTTTACATAGCACACTAAGCTCACCATGGTTAAGGAGAGGGGAGTTGTCAGTTCTCTGCCTGGCCATACAACAAAACATTATCCTTTCCAGGTTGAAAACATCTGCATAAATACTATATTGAGGGAAATTCATACATAAGCACTTATTACTTGCCTACTAGATATAATACTGTAATATTCTTATTGTTACTGGCATTGGTGTTATTTCTTGTGTGACCATCTGCCTTCCAGACATCACCATCTGGATGCTCAAACTCAGCATGTCCAAAATAGACCTCATTAAATTTCCCTATCCTTTCTTTGAAACGTCTGTATTTCTATTGAAGAAACTGATTCAAAATGGTTGAATGTACATAAACTTTAGTCTTTGAAAAGCTTTTTCCATCCATGATCTGATTTGAGGCTCACAGAAACCTTATGAGATCTATTACTACCTCCATTATAAGGATGGGATAGAGACAAATAGAATACAAGTTAGAATATGATCAGTAGAAAGCAATAAATAAAAGACTTCACATTGAGAAGATATCTCAAGGTTTGGAAGCCACTTTTCTCATATCATTGAGTTGGGGACTATAGGTATTATTATCCCCATTTTCCAAATAAGAAAACTGAGTCACCATATAGCTACTGTCAGAGATGGAATTTGAACCCAGGTCTTTCCAACTCCAGTTTCAGCTCTATGCTATGCTATTTACAATGAAAAGAGAAGGGTATGGTTCAGAAATATTCTTTGGGCAGAATCCAGTCAATTGAGGATTTGAGTGGCTGGGAGGACAAATGTTTTGATCGGGAACTTAGAAACCCCCAAAGACCATCAAAGCAAAGACAAATGTTCAGATGATAGACTGAAGGGTAAGAGTATGTGAACTAGCTGAGGGGTAGAATGTGCCCAAGAACCAGGTTCTAATGAACCGATGAACCTGGAGGAGACTGGGAGCAGAAAGCAAGAGCTTGTGTGTGTTGGGTCTCATGGCACAAGCTCTCTGCAAAATAAATGTACACATGCTTTTAGGTTTAATCTGCATTACTAAAATGTTTTTCCATCACTTTCTTTAGTCTAGGCAATCAACACAACAATAAATCAAGCCCTGATTTATAGTGTTTGCCAATTTATACTGAAAATATAATAATCCTCTGAACATACCCCTGGCACAAGCCAGATGCATCCTGGAAAATGCCATTTTTCTTCCAATGACAAGCAACCAAATTCATTGGTTCCTATGTTGCTCTTTTCCCATCACCCTTTCTCTGCACCTGGATTCTTCATCAGGAGTTTCACCGACAGGAGGAGATATTGATTTAAAAAAAATTATTTTCCTACTGTCTCCAAAATAATAGGACACAACTACCCCTTTATTTTTTTTAAATTTTTTTTTCTTTCTGGAAAGACTCTCAACTGATGTATAGTGAAGTGAACAGAACCAGGAGAATGTGCTATCCAGTAGCAATATTGTTCATAATAACAGCTATTCTTTTTATATATATATATATATTTTCAACTTTATTCAACAAACATAGTAGAGTTGTTATAAATGTCTGTTGGATTCAATATTTATTTACTTATTTGTTTACTTATTTGTTTGTTTATTTATTTATTCCTTTGTTTGTTTTGCGGGGCAATGAGGGTTAAGTGACTTTCCCAGTGTCACACAGCTGTTAAGTGTCAAGTGTCTGAGGCCAGATTTGAACTCAGGTCATCCTAACTCCAGGGTCCAGTACTTTATCCACTGTGCCACCCAGCTGCCCCAGTTACAGACATCACATAAAGTGATTAGCCAAACTGAAAGGAAAATAGTTATTAGCACTCTAAGAAAGAGCTTTTGCTTGCTTAGAGTACATAGCAATTAGTAGTATTCTGAGGTGTTGGCATGGACCAATGGGATACATCTATCCCTGCAGGAAATCTGCTCTAGAAAGTCCCTAGTTGCCTGTTGCATGCAACATTTATGGGGCCATATGGAGAGGTTTGTATATTCAGCCTAATCAAGGTGAAGTTTTGTTTTTTTCAGTCTAAACCAGAAGTGTGTATATTGGGGAGTGGGAAGGGGATTAGTCAGGTTTTGTTATTTACTCAGCAGAAAAAATGGGGAAGGAGGGTTATATAGTTATATAGAGCATTATGATTACAAAGTTTTGTCTTTTTTCTCCATGTAACACCACCATCCCTGGATTAGAGCAGAAAAAGTATTTGGCTAAGGATAGTATTGAAATGAATGCCAGTGTACTGTGTAATTTAAATTTCTAAATGTAGGTTCTAATCTGTCCCTCCAGTTTTGGGGGAAACTGACTAAAATCACTGATAAACGAGTTTAGGTTTTTAAGGGTTTATTGAAAGATAGTAAAAGAAAGAGAAAGATTGAGAACAGAATTCCTACAACCTGGCAATCCTATCTTTCCTCAACTCCTCTGTGAAGTCCTCTGCTGCCACCTCGATGTCAGGAACCAAAAGAGAGTGAGCTTCCTCCTTCCTGTCCCTTCCCAGAAATGGGAGGTTCTTCAAGCTGATTGGTTGACTGGGCCAGAAGGTGGTCAAAGTTCAAAATTCTTAGCTTCTGAGAACCATGCTTTCTTAAGTACCAGCCAGATGTGCTTACAGTCTAGTTAACTAGGAGTCAATAATCCAGTCAGCTGCCTTATCCAATTCAGTCAGTTTAAATCTCCAGTTGGGTCCCTGAGTATCTGCTAAATCCATTATCTTAACAGTACAATGTTCAAAGAAGGTCCTCCTTTGAGAGATGAATGGTGCAGTGTGTGGTCAAGTGTAGGAGTGAGGGGTCATGTAAGGTTCCTGGGGGTTTGTGATGACTGGGCTAGCATGGTCATCTTGGTCTATCCTCCTGTGTGTTCACTCTATGTGGCTCATTTATGGTGTGGCACACTATCAATATTTCAAGTATGAGTTCCTTGTAATATGGAAACAATAAGCAGAGAAAGAGTGATGCTGGTATCCCCTCTGAACTGGTCTCTATAGTTCCAGATTCTCCCCTCTCCAGCCCATCTTCCTCACACCTGCCAAGTTGATATTCCTGAAGCTAGGGTTTGCCGGAGTTATCTTGAACTGGTGGACCAGATCCAATTGTTAAATTGTCAGTGTCATCATTTATACCTCAAAATCAGCAAATGCTAGAACTCAGAGTTTGATTTATGATTTTTGTTAATTATGTAACCATAATAAAATGATAGAGAAAAATATAATAATGAGGATTAAACTTCAAAGTGTATCTTGAAAACTTCCCCCTCTCCCAACCAGTTGTTAAATCTTATTTTAGGGGCAGCTAGGGGTTGTAGTGGATGGAACACTGGCCCTAGAATCAGGAGGACTTTAGTTCAAATACCACCTCAGACACTTGACACTTAAGAAACATGTGACCATGCATAAATCACTTAATCCCAATTGCCTCTAACATCTGGGGCCATCTTCAATCACCATGACAGATATCTTGCCACTGGACCCAGATGGCTCTGGAAGATAGAGTGAGGCTGGTGACTTTGTACAGCCCTCCCTCACTTAAATCCAATTCACCTACATCACCTACCAATGTCATGGTCTTCTTTGAGAAAGGACAAAGAACAACAAATCTTATGTTGCAGACTTTGGGAAGCAAAAGTTCTGTTTACCCTCTAAGACACTGGGAAGTGATATTAGTTATGGTCCATTTAGAGTAGATTGTGATGGTGCCTTTCCCATAAAGGATAACACACAAGCATGTAGTAGAAAGTAGAATTTTGAAGGAAAGTCTGCCCTGGAATGAGCCCATCCTACTTCCTGGGCAAACTGATGATGGTAGAAACAATAGAGTCATAAGAGTCAACAGAGTCATACTCTAAATGAACTTGGCCAGATTGGGTTGCCAGAGGAATTATAACATATTGAAACCAGAGGAGGAGGTTGGATACAGTTTCTCAAAATAGAAAACATTTTTGCTGGACTTAGAGGGACTCCTCCCAGGGCTAGTAGCCACAAAAAATGCCAAGGAGCTGCTTTGGAGCACTGGTGCCTCCAGAATATTGGTTTATCCCAACTGGAATTGTTGTGGAGAGGGAACTGAAGTTGGAATCAGCAAGACCTGGTTTTAAATCTTGCTTCCGGCACTTGCTAGCTCTATGACCTTGGGTAAATCATTTAACCTCTCTGTGTCTCTGTTTCCTCACAGTAAAATGAGGTGGTTGGTCTGAATGGTCTCTTATCCTTCCAGCTCTAAATCTATGATCTCATTAACATCTTTCCTAGGATATTAATGTTTTGTGGAAAGATTTATATTGTCAAGAGCAAGAGAGGTGATCTCTGTGGACATAGATACCAGAAAATAGGAAAAAGGGATTTTCTGAATTTCTTGATCCATAGCCTGGTCATCTTTGTTTATTTCATCTAAAGAATTAGGGATAGGGGAGCTGCTGCCCTTCATTCATCCCAGAAGGTTCAATGAAATTATTCTCCCTAAGAGTTAAATACTACCTCTTATTTGGTACATCTTGGGAAAGATACTGGGGGTGGGGGAGCAGCATTTATACTATACTGCATTTTCAGGAAAGACAATAACCTTTTGAGAATTAGGGGTGAGATGAATTAAAGAGCCTGAAGTTAAACAAACCTGAGTTCAAATCCCATCTCCAACACTAGCTCCATAACCCTGGGTAACTTATTTAACTTCTATCTATCCTCATCTATAAAATCAGGATAAAATCACCTGCCTCTCAAGACTGTTATGAGGATCAAATGAGATCATATGTGTATATCTTAAAGTGCTATACAAATGCTAGTTATTGTTATTGTTATAATATTTAGGCACTATGAATATCAGTTTATGCCAATGTCCCAGTCACATTTCAGTATGTAATCGATAGTGTCTTTGTTGACCTTCAGCATCAATTTGTTATTAGTGTTTTGGTATTTTCTTAGACATTTCAGTTGATTCAGTAAGCATTTATGAAGCACTTGTTATGTGCCAGGCATTATGCAAAATACTGGGGATGCAAAAAAAGTCAAAAGACAGCTCCTGCTCTCGAGGGGCTCATGGTCTAATAAGGGAGGTGACATGTAAACAATTATCTACAGGATACAAACAATACACGGAGTTGGGTGGGGTGGGTAAAAACTATATACAGGATAATTTGGAAGTAATCAAGAGAGAAAAGGCACTAGAATGGAGGGGATGTGGGAAAAGGCTTCCTGAAGGATATGGGATTTTATCTGAGGCTTGAAGAATTATAGGCCTGAGGGACAGCCAGTAAAAATTCTTGGTGTTGGCAGATGGAGTATTTGGTACAAGGAATAGCAAAGATATCAAAAGGAAGCTGTTAAACAATTATAACTACCCTGCTGCCTGAAGGCCCAAATGGCTACATTTCAACCCTCCCCCTCAAGATTCCCTAACACCAATGGTGTTCCCCCAAATCTAGAGGTTCTACATACCGCAGTTCCATTTAACCATTTAACAATCAGATTAGTCTTTACTAAGAAATATTTACTTCAAAAGTATAGCAGGAGGGCAGCTAGGTGGCGCAGTGGATAGAGCACTGGCCCTGGAGTCAGGAGGACCTGAGTTCAAATCTGGCCTCAGATACTTAACATTTACTAGCTGTGTGACCCTGGGCAAGTCACTTAACCCCAATTGCCTCACACACACCCCCTCCAAAAAAAAGTATAGCAGGAAGCTGTGTGACCCTGGCCAAGTCACTTAACCCTAATTGCATCACAAAAAAAAGTATAGCAGGAAAAAACATGCAAATCTCCCCCCCCCACCCCCCCCACACACACATAGTAGGTATAATCTCCCCATATACCACTTCAAACTTTGAGGAAGGGAAAGGAGGAGGAATAGGTTTATATTTTAACTTATTTCCTATATAGATAGCAAGTTCCAAGTCTAAAGACCCTCTGGGCTCAATACTTGACCCTGAATTATCAGGGCTTCTTTCTGGGTTAGCAACAAATCCAACCTGGAATCCTGCCTCCAAGATTGTCATCACTAAAATTCTCCGGTCTTCATCTCTGGAACCCACCTTCTACATTTAGAATGAAAAGGACAACTAAAACAGAGCAGAATCCAAAGTCAATTTCCCCGGGCCACAAGGGCTCAAAGGGGGAGGAGGGAGGCCCCTAGTTCCCTCCCTTCTTAGTTCATGGAGTTTATGCTGTGAGTGAATAGGACCTTTACCCTCCCAGACACTGCCAGAAAGAGAGGGGTATTGTACTTCTGGGACATTAACATCTGGTAGTTTTAAATATAAATTCTGTTCTGGCTATACAGTCAATGGAAAGAGATTATTTGTACCCACATGGTAGCAGAACACAGGATATCTTTTCCCACAAATAGGTCTCTCCCACATGGGTGCCTGTATTTTAGGTGATCTGAGCATATGTGATTCCTGATTACCCAATTTTACGACTAAGTCTTGTATTTTAAGTTAGAAAAATCCATTCAACAAGTATTTATTAAGTGCCTACTATATGCTAGTCACTGTGTTAGGCATTGTGTTACAGAGACAAAAATTAAAGTTTCATCATTTTTCCCTCCTAAATCCTCCTCTCCCTCCCCTAACTGCTCTATTACTGTAGAGGGTAACACCATGCTTTCCGTCCCTCAGGCTCAAAAACTAATGGTTATCCTCAACTTCTCACTCTCTTTTTTGTCCTCTCCCATCGAATCTGTTGCTTAGGCCTATTTATTTCACCTCTCCAGCATCTCTCATATATGTCCCCTTCTCTTCTCTGACACTACCACCACACTAGTTCAAACCCTCATATCACTTCATGCCTGGACTATTACAATAGCCTATTGGTGAGTTGGCCTGTCTCAAGTCTCTCCCTGTTCCAAACAATTTTCTATTCAGTTTTCAAGGTGATCTTTCTAAAGCTCATGTCACTCCCCTACTCAGTAAACTCCAGTGGCTCCCTATCACCTCTTTGACCAAATACAAAATGCTCTTTCTGGCATTCAAAGCTGTTTAAGAACCTAGCTCCCTCCTATTTTTCCAGTCACCTTACTACCCATCATGTACTCTTAGATCCAGTGTAATTGGTCGCCTGGCTGTTCCAAGAACAATACTCTTCTCCTTTTGGCTCCAGATATTTTCTCTGGCTGTTTTCCATGCCTGGAATGCTCTTACCCCTCTTGCCCCTCCACTACACCTACTGAATTGAAATTGGGCCTGATATCTGGATTCCCATTAAGTCTCAACAAAAATCTCTTCTTTTATAGGGAACCTTTCCCAACCCTTCTTAATTCTAATGCTTTCCCTCTATTAATTATTTCTTGTTTACCCAGCATGTAGCTTGCTTTGTCCATATGTGTTTGCATATTATCTCCCGCATTGTATTGTATATCCTTTGTCCTGAATGGAATTTAACAAAAGGGTAAACTGAGGCAGATCTCTGAGCAAGATACATTTATTAGCAGGGGCATGTTACCTGTCAATAAATGGGTCAATGACTTGCCTCCAATTATGCCTAAGACCCCAAGCAAGAGGAGAGTTCCCCTTGGGGAATACAGACCAAAAACAGAACAGGGTAAGTGAGATCATGGAATTAAGGGCAACATGATTGATTACAAAGCAGAGGCACGAGGAACAACATGATTGGTTAGAAGTTTGGTAATGGGGGGCAATTAGGTGGCACGGTGGATAAAACGCTGGCCCTGGATTCAGGAGGACCTGAGTTCAAATCCAGCCTCAGACACTTGACACTTACTAGCTGTGGAACCCTGGGCAAGTCACTTAACCCTCATTGCCCCACCAAAAAAAAAAAAAGTTTGGTAATGGGAACTACCAACAACCCCCATTCTTCTCTCATGATACTAAGAAGGGTTCTTTGTTTGATTTCAGATGAAAGTGGCCCAAACATTTGGATAGCAAACCAGCCATCTTTGAAGGATAGCTTGGTGGACTAAAAATATCAGGCCCAATTCCATTTCTTTCACACACATTCCCCAAAGTTAGCAAGAATAGATCAGTGATTAGCAGAAGAGATAGATTTCTAAAATTAACCCATTACAGGCCATTTATTCTGAACTAAATTCAGGAACAAAGAACCAAGACTGAAGCACTTACAGGACAAAAGCAGTTAATTCTAAATAGAATAAATAAGAAAATGATACAGGTTCAATATTAATCTCACCTTGAGGGCAGAGAATGTCTTGCCTCTTTTTGTATACCTAGTGCTTAGCAGAATACCTGGCATATAGTAGGCACAAATATTGATTGATTGCCTTCAATAAGCTTACATTCTATTGGGGAAAAAACATGTATACACTTAGGTAAATACCTCTTCTGTGCTACAAATCTTCCAATCCTTGAAGACAGGCATTATGCTCCTTTACCATTCTAAACAGAGGTCTTGAAATTGATCCTCATAAGTCATGGAATAAAAGCCCTTCATCATCCTGGTTGCACTCCTCTGCACACTTATCAATTTGTCAATCCATGTCTTGAAATATAGCACGGATTACAGAAAACAATGTAAGTTGAGGACTGACCAGGTTGGAGCTCAGCAGGAAAATCACCTCGTTGTTCTTGGAGGCTGTACCTGTCTTGGGGTAGTCTAAGATCTCTGATAATTTCCTTGAGTCTACTCATCTCCCACAATTCTTTTTTTTTCTTCAGGGCAATGTGGGTTAAGTGACTTGCCCAGGGTCACACAGCTAGTAAGTGTCATGTGTCTGAGGTAAGATTTGAACTCAGGTCCTCCTGAATCCAGGGCCAGTTCTCTATCTACTGCACCAACTAGCTATCCCCTCCCACAATTCTTTTGTTTTTTTTTTTTTTAGTGAGGCAATTGGGGTCACACAGCTAGTAAGTGTTAAGTGTCTGAGGCCGGATTTGAACTCAGGTACTCCTGACTCCAGGGCTGGTGCTCTATCCACTGTGCCACCTAGCTGCCCCTCTCCCACAATTCTTAATTGGCGGTGTGTTGCATCTTACTTATTATACACACTTATCCCATTGCCCTTTGGATGACCAATAGTTTTAGTTCTTAGGAACTGTGATATTACATGGCTCACAACAACATTATGTCAGCAGACCAATATTGATCCTAAAAACCTGAACCTCTGTTTCAGGAAGAAGACTGGTGTTATTAACACAGTTTTCCACAGGCACTTTGTAATGCCGCAGGGAAGTTATATAATAATAATAGTAGTAATTATAACAACAACAAGGAAATAGCCATAGAGCCTTTAATTTAGGGTCTGCGCAGAGCCCATATGTCATCACCAAGATAGAGTGGAGGTGGTTCCCAAAAGATCTCAGATAACTATGAAAAGCAACTATGACTTGAACTCTTCGTAGACAACTGGAAGAAGATGCCTGTATCAATCATTCTCATCAAGCCCAAATAATAAGTCCTACTAGAAAGAAGGAAACAAGTATTTATATAACAAGTAAATGCTTTACAATTATCATCTTATTTGATCCTTACAGTCACAGGAGTTGGGTGCTATTATTACCCCCCTTTTGGGATTGAGGAAACTAAAGTAGATTAGTAGAATTTACACAATTAGTAAATACCTGAAACCAAATTTAAATTCGATGTCTTCCTGACTCTAGGCCAAGTGTTCTATCCACTGTGTCACCTAACTGCCTCAACAGAATACAACATTAACTAGTACCAGTACCAAATTTTATATCTGGACTGGATTTATACATTACCTTAAGAACTAGCATAACCATATACAGTGTAGAAGAACAAGAACTGAAATACATGATATACATATATACACTCATATACATATATAAGTATATATTTAACTTTATATTATATATACATATATATATTTACCAGTATGTATATGCGTGTATATAGTTCAGTTCTATATAGCTATGCTAGTTAAGATACATAAAGCTGGTTGAGATATAAAATTTAGTACTGTAGTTAATGTTGTATTATGTATGGATATACACATATATGTTTGCAAATCTATATAAAATCATAGATACATATATATTCTATATATTTCTTGTCATCTAAGAATTGCTCAGATTTTATTACACTAACTAGTTAGTTTATTCAAATGGTAACAAGAGCAAATGAAGAAGCAAAATTCTCTGAAAGGGGTGTGGGGACCAATTTTTAATTGGGGAGTGTTAGCTAAGCGGCTCGCCGCAATATTGGGGTAAGGAAGGAGATTAGCAGCCTCCCTCAAAACAGAACAGGATTTATTTTAACAAGAATGAACATAAAGAAAACCACAAACAGGATCAGTAGGATCAAGGGAAAGGAAATAAAATGGGGAAAGGGAAATTATACAACCTGAAGAAATACCACTACACAGGAATCAGCTGAGAATACACAGCAGAACTCCTATCGCCTTCCAGCTTCCAGCTAGAATAGTGACTTCTCCCCGTTTCCCAAAACCCCACACAGTCCCCAACCAATTGTCTGGCCACTCTGACAGTCACATGACTGCACTCACTAGGCTTCCAATCATTATAATTTTGCCAGGCCTATGTAGGCATCAGTAAGTGGTGATGATGTGAGGTGCCAGTGCCATGGCAACAGCTACAACCAGTGGGTAGAGCACCATGCAGTTTGTGGAGCCCCAGGCCAGTGCGTGCTGAGGCATAAAAACCTCAAATAACAATTAATTCTTTACAGGGGGCAAAGGGAGAGGGAAATATAACTTCCTCTTTGCTTAAAAATTACTAGAGGAACCTCCAGAGAGAGAACTGATGGTTTCTGAATACAGATTGAAGCATATTTTTTTAGTTCCTTTTCCTTAAGGCTTTTTTTTGGTCTTTTCTTTTACAACCTGACTGGTGTGGAGATGTTTTGCATGACTACACATGTGTACCTTATATTGAATTGCTTGCATTCTTGGGATGGGAGGTGTGGGGAGGGGAATAAGAGATTTGGCAACACAAAGTTTTGAAAATCAACATTAAAAATTGTTTTTATATGTAAATTGGAGAAAAAATCAAATTTAAATAAATGGACAAAAAGAAAAAAGTTACTATTGTGAGAAAATAATGGGGTTTGGGGACTCCCTCGAGGCCATTGAGAGAGCTGGGCCTGACCTTTCTTTCATTCTTTTGTGTGTGTGATTGGGTGTGTGTATTTTTTTTTGCAGGGCAAGGGGTTTAAGTGACTTGCCCAGGGTCACACTGACAGTAAGTTTCAAGTGTCTGAGGCTGGATTTGAACTCAGGTCCTCCTGAATCCAGGGCCTGTGCTTTATCCACTGTGCCACCTAGCTGCCCCAAGGGCTTGACCCTTCTTAAGGTCAGTCCAGAGTCAGGAAGTTACCTCATTCAAAACCACACCTACCAGAAAGCCTTGTCCCCAAAAGAGGATCTGTTCTCTGACCTCAGCACAACTGCACATCCAGTGAACTGATAGATTTGAGGGATGCTAGCCAATTAGCTTTAAACAATGTTTATCGGTGGGTTCTGCTCCTGCCCTTAGCAATCTTGCAGAGATACTTGCTCTTTTTTGGCGCAGGAACTGGGTGAGTGCAAATGCAGTCCTCTAGGGTTCCTCATTTATTCTCTTCTCTCTCTTCTATTTTCTAGCTAGGCTTTCCTATCTTTCAGAACCATGCACGCTCTCTTTACTAATATTTAATATACTTTAATAAATGCTTAATGCCCCAGACTGGTGCAGTATCCTCTAATTTCTAAGTAACAAATATATAATAAACCCCAGCTAATTTTCCCTACACTTGGGACAGAAATAGGGCAACCACATATAGTTTTACTCATCACACCAGGGAAAGAACAACTATTCATGTTTTCTAATAATTTCTATGAACACTCAGTTCCATTTCAGCAACTAATCAAAAGGCTTTTCATCATCACTGATAAACTGACAGGAAATAGTGAGGATACCTGGGCATGCTCTCAATTGGTAGAGAAAAGGGCACCAGCTATTTCATCGAGCATTCCCAAAAGCCAGTCCCTATCTTTACCTTATGTAGTCAGGCTGTCTTGATGTGTGGCTGGAAAGGAGGCAACTAACATTGATGTCCAGCATCTTATCCCTACACCCTTCTCCAAGGGCTCCAAGTTACTCCAAGAGCAGCTGGCCACTCTGCTCTAATCAGAAAGATGGGATACTAGGCTTGAATTGTATCTATCTCGTCCCTTAAATATTGTTTGTTAGTCTGGGGTGTATAATTTTTCAGGTCCAAGATAAACTTCCTGGTTGTTGTTTCTTAACAGTAAAAGAAGGGACACCAAGCTTTATATCCAAAGCTTGACCCTTTCCCACTAAATGTCAGCTCTACAGTGAATACACATAGGAAATAGCAAAGAAAACTATTTATCCAAGTTCATGGCAAAATAAAAATCAGAGAATATATACCAGACTATGCAGAGGGAGGGAGCTTTTCCACTGAGAGTAAGCAAAGACTTACATTTTGGTGAAAAGAATTCATCATTTGGCCAAAAAAAAATTGGAAAACAGTCTGGCAGAAATCGGGAATAGACAATATCTTTCACCATTTACCAAGATAAGTTCAAAATGGATGTATGACCTGGATATAAATAGAGATAATAGAGGAAAATTTGAAGAACACAATATATATTACCTATCAGACTAATGAATAAGTGAACAATTTATGAATAAATAAAAGAGAGCAAAGTCAGGTGTGAAGTACATAATTTCAATTACATTAAATTAATTTTTTTTACAAATAAAAGAAATGTAGCCAAGATCAGAAGGAAAGCAGAAAATTGGAGATTGGGGGTGTTATAGACAGATTCTCAGTAGAAGTCTCATATCTCAAATATATAAAGAACTTTGTCAAACCTATAAGAACATGAGTCATTTCCCACTTGATAACTGGTCAAAGGATATGAACAGGCAGTTTTCTGATAAAGAAATCAAAACAGTTTATAGTCATATGAAAAAATGCTCTAAATCATTATTGATTAAAAATGAAAATTAAAACAACTTTGAGATATTTGACACCTACTACTTGGCTAGCATGATTGGAGGGGAAAGTGACAAATGTTAGAGAGGATGTAGAAAAATTGGGACACTAATTCACTGTTGTTGGAACTATGAACTGATCCAATCATTTTGGAGAACAATCTGGAATTATGCCCAAAGGGTTATAAAACCGTCTATACCTTTTGTTCCAGCAATACTACTACTAAGTCTGTTTCCCAAGATGATTAGGCAAAAAGGAAAAGAACTGATATGTTCTAAAATATTTAAAGCAGCTCTCTTTGTGGTGGCAAAGAACTAGAATTGCAGGGATGACTGTTGTGGACAAGTTGTGGAATGGCTGAACACATTGTGAATACAATTGTGATGGAATATTACTGTGCTATAAGAAATGTTGAACTGGAGGTCATAAAAAAACTGGATAACCATTTTTTAGGTCTTATGTAGAAGGGATTCTTGTTCCACAGATGGGTTGCAATGGACAATTTCTGAATAGATTAACAGTGATTTACTGGAAGGATTTTCAACTCTGAGATTCTGTGGTTCATCGTACATAAACACACATTTAAATTTTTTTTATGATATTCTTTGATTTCATATCACTGGCACTTCCTGATATGTCACCACTAGCTAAAATGTTTCTTTGTAGTAAAAAACAAATAAAAAACCAAAACAGGGGCCGCTAGGTGGCGCAGTGGATAGAGCACCGGCCCTGGATTCAGGAGGACCTGAGTTCAAATCCAGACTCAGACACTTAACACTTACTAGCTGTGTGACCCTGGGCAAGTCACTTAACCCCAATTGCCCCACCAAAAAAAAAAAAAAACCCCAAAACCCAAACCAAAACAAAAAAAAAAAAAAAACCCTGTAAACCATTTAACATAGTAACCCTATCTGACATTTATACTATTTCACTTGGTGATCTCATTAGCCCCCCTGGATTTAATTGCCATTACAAGGCTTACAATTCTTAAATCCACCTATCCTGCCCTAACCTCTCTGTTGACCTCCATGCTCACATCTCTAACCAGTCCCTCAGGCTCTCAACCTAAGTGTCATCCTTAACTCCTCACTATCTCTTATCCCTCCCCCATATCCAATCTGTTGCCAAGGCCTGTTGCTTTCATCTTTGCAACATGTCTCAAATATGCCCCGTTCTCTTTTCTGATATTGCCAACACTCTAGTACAGGCACTTAGCACCTCATGCTTAGATTATTGCAATAGACGGCTGGTGGGTCTGACTGACTCATCTCCTACTATTCCAATACACCCTCCATTCAAGCACTAGAGTGATTTTCATGAAGCATAAGTCTAACCATGTCACCCCCCATCCTAGTCAGTATACTAAAGGGGTTTTTATCACTTCCAAATACAAATATCAAATACAAATCCTACATCTGGCATTCAAAGTCCTTCATAACTTAACCCTCTCCAAACTTGTCACATTTTACTCCCCACTATGCTTTTCAATCCACTAACACTTGACCCCTTTGCTGTTCTACAAACAAGACACTGCATCTTTCAGCTCCACTGTTCCTCATGCTGTGAATTTTCTCCCACCTCATCTCTGCCTACTGGCTTTTCTGGGTTCTTTAAGTCAAAACTTCTTAAACTGTGGGTCACAACTCCATGTGGGGTCACTGAATATGGGTGTTGCAAAAAATTTGACAACAGTAAAAGGTTATGTATATACCTATTTTGTATACCTATATACCCAGGGGCACGTACAAATTTCTAGTGGAAAAAATTTAAGAAGCCCAGCTTTAAGTCTCAAATAAGATCCAAGTTTTCTATAACAAGTCTTTCCCATCCTGTCTTAATTCTACTTACTTCCCTCAGTTAATTATGTTATAATCATATCTATATAAATATACATATATACATACACATATATGTGTGTATGTGTATGCATTATGTGTACATATGCATATTAATATGTATATGTATATATACATATTATATTGTGTTTATATTATTTTTGTTGTTTCTCCCATTAGACTGTGAATTCCTTGATGAAAGGAACTCTTTTGCTTTTTTAAAAAAATTCATCTCCAAAGCTTAGCACAGTGGCTGACATATAGAATTAGGAAATGTTTATTGACTGACAGACTGACCCTTCATCATATTTACAATGCTAGAAAGGAGAAATGCTAAAGGTATTTTTTTTTAATTGATAAATTTGTTTTGACACCATATACACTCACAAACAACTCACAATTAATTCTACCCAAAGTGCAATTTGTGAAAACAATTAAGCAAAATAACATAAAAGTGTGATTGCTCCTGACAGACAGGCAATGTTACACTTTAGTGGTTTACCATTTGTTTAAAAGAAGTCACTGTGTATATTTTGTCTTTGTTTTGGTCTCTTGACATTATGTTGTTACAAGTCTTCCTGATTCAGTATTACATTCCTAAAAGCAAATGCAGGATTTTCAGTGTTGCATTCTAGGGGTGGGACTCCAGTGTGAGAACTCTGTACCTCACCCCACCTCAAATTGCAACTTGACAAATACAGTAGATAAGTAAGTTTTAGGGAGTTAACTTGTAGCTCAAGAGAGACTGACTTACTTGCTAGTCATCACAAAGTTAGTAAAGGGATGGAGGAGAAATTGAATTTAGGACTCTGACTCCAAGTGCAACCCTCTATCCAACACACAACTCTTCTGAAAAGTGTTATTTGGTGAAGATAATGCTCACTGTTACTTATAATCAGCTTTCACCTATAAGGGGGGAGGAGAGCATTGGGAAGGGGTTTCCACTAGACAGAAATCTACATTTAAAATTTAGGACCAAGGACAGAGCACCACTTTTTCCCCTTAATGTAATACAATGGAAAGGATCCTGGATTTGGGGTTCAAGTCTTAGCCTTTTAACATGAAGCTGTTTGACTTTAACAAATAGTTTCCCCATTTGACCTCAGTTTTCTCATCTGTAAAATTAAAGTAGTCTTTAAGGTCTCTTCTAGCTCTGAACCCCAGAGCTCAGCAAGGAAAGTTTCAGAGAAAACAGTAAAGTCACAGGGAAACCTAAGCCTTTCAGTTTGTGCTGCCTCAATCTGCACAGCTCAGAAATTACTGTGGGGTGTGGGAAAGGGAGGAAGCTTTCTTGGTATTGACATGCAAATGAGAACTCCAGGCTTCACACTGTGCTGCTTCCTGGACCTGTGAAGTGGAAATTTTTGCTTTGAAAGCTCTGTTGAAAGACCGCAATATGTAAGTGTGCTGTCAACTATTTGTATTCTCCTAATGTTTGCTCTAAAGGCTGAGGGATGGAGTATGAGCAGCATTTTGGTGAATAAAAGCCAGGGTTTTAAGCCAATTCATTTCCAGCTGCTCAACCCTGCAGGTGATAGGCAACCTATGAATCTGCCTAGAGTCACTAGAGTTACCTGGGGGTAGGAGGTGGGGAGGGAGGGAGAACTGCAATGATAAGGCAGTAAATTCTAGTCTCCAGCACAGTCCCTGTGGCAGATGCCAGTGAAAGGTGCCAAACCAGAAAGAATAATATGGATGGAACCTACAAACACTGTCACAAACAGCAAAGCAAACAGAGATAACCAACCATTCTTTTTAACATTGTGGAGTATTAGGCTTTCATTTCCCAGCAATTCAAGGCTAAACTTAAGGCCAAAATGTGAATCTTTGGGTATTTAGTGGGTTATTGTTGTTTAGCATGGTCTTTAGTAAGCACTTGTAATATTAAAACAAACAAAAACCTCACAACTTTAAAAGCACAATTCTTTCCTCTACTCTCAAGTTACTCTCTGTATTGTTCATATTTAATTTTTGCAGATCTTTCCCAATCTCCTCGGGTCAGCATCTTCCTCCTGACTTGTTTGATTTTGTTCAAGGGACCTCCATTCTCTCTATCACCAGCCTTTAAACTGCTGACTCTGCTGTTGATCACCCCTCTCATTGCTAAATCTAGTTAATTCTATCTGCAGGATATCCCCATGATTGCTTTTCCTTCCATCACCCTTTCTACTCATGCAGCCACCTCTCTAAAGTGAGCTCTTATTTTGTCTTGTTGGGACTATTGCAATAACCTCTTAACTAGTGTACTACCCTGTTACAATAATTAGCTTACTTTAAGGAGGGGAAGGATAATACAATCAGTGGTCCCTAAGGTCCATGTGATTCCTCCCTTTTTCATTTTAAGTTTATTTTAGACAAAAAAAAAAATATGAGTTCAGTTACAATAGTGGTGTTGTTCAGTCCTTTCATTTGTGTCTGACTCTTTGTGATCCCATTCGGTGTTTTCTTGACAAAGATACTTGAATAGGTTGCCATTTACTTCTCCAGCTTATTTTACAGATGAGGCAAACAAAGTTAAGTGACTTGCCTAGGGTCACAGAGCTAGTAACTGTCTGAAACTAACTTTGAACTCGAGACAGAGTCTTCCTGATTCCAGGCCCAGCACTCTATCCACTATGCCACCTAGCTGCCCCACAATAGTGGTAAGTTATCAGAAAAATTGCTCATTTTTAGGAAGAAATTGGGCTTTCTGAATAGCTTTATATTTATAAGTATTTCTAGTTAACCTCTGGCTTCTTTGTAGTTGAGGGAAAAAACATATTTGTAGATAGCTAGGTACTGGGAGCACAATATGGGGAAAGAGATGGCCTTTTCTCAGAATGTCCCTGAGCCCAGGTCTTCAACAACATGTTGCCCATAGAGGCAATGTTCCTTATTGATATCTCTCATCCCTCTCACAGCTCAATCCTATTATTTCTACTCAGAAATATACTGGAAGGCCATCCTTTTCCTAACCTCTTGAATATAGACCCTTGGCCTGTCCTTTTGGTTTTGAGATAGTACTTTCCTTTTATACTTATTTTTTAGGACATGACCAAGTCTCTCATACAATGGTTTGATTGATTCAAGGAGACATATAGCCGATATTCATACTTATAGCCGGGAAGACGTGGGCGCAAATCCAGACCTAGATATACACTTGCTGCATAGCCCTGGGTTAAGTCATCTAACAGCTCTGTGCTTTATTTCCATTGAAAAAATGAGTGGCTGGGGCCAGCTAGGTGGTGCATTGGATAAAGCAACAATCCTGAATTTAGGAGAACTGTGGGGACCAATTTTTAATTGGGGAGTGCTAGCTAAGCGGCTTGCCGCAATATTGGGGCAAGGAAGGAGACCAGCAGCCTCCCTCAAAACAGAACAAGATTTATTTTAACAAGAAAGAACTTAAAAAAAAAAAAACAGAAACAGGATCAGTAGGATCAAGGGAAAGGAAATAAAATGGGGAAAGGGAAATTATAATACCTGAAAAAAATACCACCGCCCAGGAATCAGCTGAAAATACCCAGCAGAATGCCTGTCGCTTGCTTTCCAGCTTCCACCTCGAATGCCCAATTCTCCTCCCCCAAACCTAGAAGCACCCCACACAGACCCAGCCAATGGGATGGCTGCTCTGACAGTCACATGACTGCCCTCACTAGGCTTCTAATCATTATAATTTTGCCAGGACTATGTAGGTGTTGGCGAGTGGTGATGACGTGAGGTGCCAGAGCCCTGGCAACAGCTACAACCAATGGGTGGAGCACCATGCATTTTGCAGAGCCCCAGGCCAGTGCTCGCCAAGGCATAAAAACCTCAAATAACAATTAATTCTTTACAGAACCTGAGTTCAAATCCAGCTAAGACATTTGACACTTACTGGCTGTGTGACCCTGGGTAAGTCACTTAACCCTCATTGCCCCACCCCACCCCCCAAAAAATGAGGAGCTAATATCCCTTCCATTTGTTTACTAATATCCCTTCTAGCTCTCTGTATGCAATCCTATAATTTTAATTATTTCAAATTCTTCCTTTTCTAGTATGTCATTGATCTGCCTTTCTATTTAAGAACTAATACTGAATAATTTTGATGGTTTGTACTTTATAATATAGCTTGAAATTTAGAAGATCTAATCTCCCTTCATCTCAACCTTTTTTTTCATGATTTCCCTTGATATTGTGGCCTTTTGCCTCACCAAGTGAATTTTCTTATTATAGTATCATGTTCTGTAAAGTATCCAGTTGGTAGGTGAGTAGCATAGCACTAAATCTATAAATTAAGTTTAAGGTTATTGTCATTTTTATTATGTTGGTGTAGCACAACCATAGATACTCAGTATTCCTCCAAGTATCTAATATGGTCTTTTTTTTTTCTTAAGAGGAATCCTTAAATTATGTCTATACATTTATTTAGGGTATTTTGATAAATTGATTCAAATATTTAATGAACAAGCCATCAGTCCATAAGAGGAAATAAAAAAGGAGAAATCCTCAAGGTCATATGAATTTACAAGTTAATTTCATCAAACCTTTAAAGATAAACTAATTCTAATATTACATAAATTATTATCAGAAAACCTGAAAAGATGAGCACCTTTCAAACTCTATGACACAAGTATTGTTTTAATACCTAAATAAAGGAGAGACAAAGCAGAGGAAGAAATCCATAAATTGATGTCCCCAAAACACAATGATGAAAAAAATATTAAAGCATTAGGAAATGTTACAAGACACTTAAAAGATTATACACAGGGGCAGCTAGATAGCGCAGTGGTTAAAGCACCGGCCCTGGATTCAGGAGTACCTGAGTTCAAATCTGGCCTCAGACACTTGACACTTACTAGCTGTGTGACCATGGGCAAGTCACTTAACCCCCATTGCCTAAAAAAAAAAAAAAAGATTATACACAATGACTACATTGACTTTATACCAGGAATGTTCAGCATAAACAAAACTATAAACATAATATGCCATATTTATAATAAAATAACATAAAGGACATGATCATAACAATAGATGCTGAAAAAAATTTTGACAGAATCCAATGCTCTTTTCTGCTGAAAACACTAAAAAGCATTGGAGTGAATGGACTTTTCCTTGCTGTGGTAAGTAGGATCTCATAGTAAGATTCAGAAATGTATTCACATGTGCTTTCTGTCACCTTCCTGGATCTAAATTGACCAAGGATAAAAGCCTGCCTCATCATGTAGGAGCTTACTTTTCAGTATAGTTCTAGTTCTAACTAGAACTTTATATAACCAATTCACAGGGTCCTATGCCACATTGTAGTACATGGTATCCCTATTTAGCTACAAATCAGATGCGATGATTTCTGAGCTCCATTCCAACTCTGAGACTCTGGGGTGACTCAGAGCCTATCCTTCTATGAGTGTCATTTGATTTTTTTTTTCTAGAAATGCATGAATTTTCTCTTGGTTACATCAAAGCTCATTCCCAATGTTTCTACCTTAACAAGAACTTTCTTCAAATTATATCTTAGTTTTTCCCACTCCAAAGAGCTTTGTATCATCTTCAAACTTAAAGATTTCAGCATGAATATAACACATATCCAGATATTTTTCTATTGAATTAAATAAACATCATAAACAATAAATTAATTAAACATTATATAAATATGTATGTGTGTGTATATATATATATGTATAGTGTGTATATGAGTGTGTTTGTGTGTATGTATACACACATAAATGCAGAGGGGAATCATAATAAGTAGAATGGAAAATAGTTATGAATGGAGGCTAGTTATAAATGGAATCCTTGAGTTAGGTCTTATGGACAAGGGTTCACTGAAAGGAATAGGGAAGACATTATAGGTGGGGAAAGGGTAGATGCAGTGGATAGTAACCAGATTAACTTTGTTGGATCAGAAGCACTGGTGAAGAATAATTCAAGATGGAAGTAATGTTTGGGAAAGATTATTTTAGGGGCAGCTAGATGGTGCAGTGGATAAAGCCCTGGCCCTGGATTCAGGAGGACCTGAGTTCAAATCCAGCCTCAGACACTTGACACTTACTAGCTGTGTGACCCTGGACAAGTCACTTAGCCCCCCACTGCCCCACCAAAACAAAAAAAGATTATTTTAGATAAGAGTATGGAATGATGAGAATCTGTACTAAGGTGATAGCAGTGAGAATGAAGAGGAAAGGACAGGTATGAGAGGTAGTTTGAAAGAAGAATCACTAGGTCTTTGCAACTAATTGAATAAAGGGAATTCAGGAGAAAGGTTAGTCACCTACCATGGTGCTTTGCACATAGGGCTTCAACAAATGTCTATTGAATTCCATCAACACACAATTGTCATTACTTACTTTGTGACAGCAACTATATGAGACACCAAGGATATAAACACAAAGGCAACAGTCTATGCCCTCAAGGGACTTATAAATTCCCATCAAGAGGCAGAGGTGAGGAGGGAGGACATTCATGCATGAGGTCAGCATATGCAAAGGCATGAAGGTGGGAGATGAAGTTGCACATAACAGGACACAGCAAGTCTGTCTGTTTAGTTGGTGCCATTTGAACTGAATTAATCAGAGATGCTCTAAACTTTTCAAAGTTAATGATTGGGAGAATGAATAGTGCCGTTGACAGAATCAGAGATGATAGAAGTGGTTGAGATGTTTAGCATATCAAAACAGTGAGGGAATTAAAATTACTTACTCTATTCACTCTATTGTTACAGAGATATCCTTTTTTCAGGGCTAAAAATGAACATTCCTATTCTTGTTTGTTTGTTGGAGGAGCTACGCATTATAAAATAAGGTTGAGAAAATTGAAACCATTTGAAATGAAATAGAGTTGAAATGCCAGCAAATGTTGAAAAGACTAAAGTAATAACCTATCACTCAGTCTGCCTTTTCCCTCAAAGACAATGAACATCTGGAATTGTTTGAACACCTTTCTTTCTCCTTCTTGGTATTTGCAGGGAGGAGCTACAGGCAGGGCAGTCATAAATCCGTCAGGGCTGACAGAAACCCTTTTTCTAGATGCTATTACAGGAAAGCAACTGCTATCGTTTTGTGACCTTCGGTAACAGTTGCTCTGTCTTCTGGGAATCAAGATTGATTTTCCACATCAGAGCATGTGAGAGGGCCTATTGCCTGAGAGCTTAGGCAGATGCCGTATCAGAAGGCAGCTACTTTTCCTAAGCAAAAGTCAGTAGCATCGCGTGACTGGTAGGTACTAAGAGAATGGTTGGTTATTCTCTGCCCCAAAGGTGACTGTGAAAAGATTTCTTCCATGCACTTGGTAATGAAAGTCTGGCACTTTTCTTCTAAGGAGTTCATAGTCTTTTTCAGCACCTTCTCATTGATCTAAATAATATCTCTGGGGGATGAGTAGTGTTTATCATCACTCTCATTTAGCAGAAATGTTAAGAAGCATATTAAGAGGCTATGCAGTGAAATGGTATCATACAGGCTGACCTCTCTATATAGAAAAGTTATTCCTGAAAAGGTTTGTGTAAAGTATCTACCTGCCAAATCATTTTAGTCAAGACTTCAAGTCTTCATCAAGCATTTATTAAGTACCCACTTTGTGCCAGGCACTATGCTAGGTACTGGGAATAAAAATTAAAAGAACATAGTCCCTATTCTAAGGGTAAGGACAGGCATTATATTTTCAGAGATTTTCTCTTGGTGGAAAAAATATCCCTAACACATAATAAAATTCTCACTTAAAAGTCTAAACTTTTAGGACACAAAACATGCTGCTTTTGTAATTGTACATTTCATTTATAGGGCCACAGAATCATAGAATGTTAGATTTAGGAAGACCTTAGAGGTCATTCATTCAGGTGCCCATGTGATTCACAGAATTTCAGATTTCAAAGGTAGGCCAAAGTGTACCTAAAGAAAAAAAGAGTCCCCACTAGTACATAATGAATTTTCATCCAGCTTTTGCTTTAAGACTTCCAATGAGGGAGAATCCACTTCCTTTCAAGGTTATTTCACTTATGAATAGAGAGTTAGCATGATGTAGTGGTTAGAGAGACAGTTTCAAAACTGCATTCAAGTTCCACCACTATGTTTCCTTGCATAAATCACTTAACCTCTTTGTGTCTCAGGAAATTCTTTAGGGCTCTAAGTTCCAGAAAAGTCACCAACTCACATTGGTAATGGGATTTTCTTCAACTGGAGTTTCCCATATGAATGAAATTACAAGTGCCATCCCTACCCTCTCTCAGAAAATTGCAAAATATTAGTTTGTTTGTTTGTTTTTTTGGTGAGGCAATTGGGGTCAAGTGACTTGCCCAGGGTCACACAGCTACTAAGTGTTAAGTGTCTGAGGCCGGATTTGAACTCAGGTCTTCCTGAACCCAGAGCCAGTACTTTATCCACTGCACCACCTAGCTGCCCCTCAGAAAATTGCAAAATATTAGTAATGCAAAGCTGTTCATATTATCTTAAATACCTTTGTAAAAGTCTATGAGCAACATAACTTGGTAGTCTTGGAGTCAGGAAGTTCTGAGTTCCCATCCTACCTCTGGTATGAGTTGTGTGACCAAAGCTCTGAACTTTCATTTCCTTCTCCATACAATGGGGTTAATCAATATCTGTGGTACCTACTTCACTGACTTATCCTGAGGCACAAACGCTATAATGTGTATGAAATGTTTCACAAACCTTAAAGTGTTATATAAATGCTACTATTAAAAACACAGATTTAACTCACTCATTTGCTCATCCATTCGAGCAACACTTATCAATCAGCTGCTGTACCATGGAAATTCTTTAAAGAATACAAAGAAAATCAAAGCATGGTCCCAGCTCACAAGTAAAGAAGATGACAGTCATACACGTTTAGTTTGTTGGGAAATCAGTGATATTGGTGCTGGTAGAAACATAGGTAGGAAGGAGCCTCAGATTTTATTTTTCAAGCCTCTCATTTTACAGAGAGGGAAAAAAATATCTATTGAGGCCTGGAGAGGTTAAGCAAATTGTCCAAGCTCACATAGAGAGTAAGCATCAGAGTCAGGTTTTCCAAATCTAGAACTAGTGCTTTCCCCACTATACAACACATGTAGAAAAAAGGCAGTAGGACACATCTCCAAGTATATCAGGCCTTCTAGATGCACCAAGATGATCTGCATGACAACCTGGATATTATGAAGATTGGAGAGATATGTGTACCCCGGCTTTATAAAGCTCCTTTTCAGTTCTACTAAATGGAATTGTGGGTGTGTTTTGAAAAGACACCAACTAGTGCCTGGAATTTGATAGGTGTTAAAAGGGATTTTTAAACTCCACTTCAGAAGACAGAGCTTAACATTCATGAATCCAGGAGGAAGAATAGCATTTCAAATGAGAAACTTGAAAATATCAAGGCCTTTTCTTTTTTTTGTGGGGCAATGGGAGTTAAGTGACTTGCCCAAGGTCACACAGCTAGTATGTGTCAAGTGTCTGAGGCCAGATTTAAACTCAGGTCCTCCTGAATCCAAGGCTGGTGCTTTATCCACTGCACCATCTAGCTGCCCTCAATATCAAGGCCTTTGCCAACTAGGTGACTGGTTGAGACAGACTAGAGAGTTCATAACAGAAAATCACTAAATACAACTTAGGGGTTCACAACACAAAATAGACTTTAGGGTTTTTAAGCTAAATATATGCTATTCCCTCCCCCTTTCCAGGTACCAGGAGATGGTAACAGAGAGAAACAGCAATTGCAAAGGAAGATACACGATAGAGAATAATAGCAATGGTGGCATCCAGAAGAAAGAATAAAGGAACAAAAGGCCCCAGGTCAGTGGAGAAAGCTACTTGATGGATTATATCCACAGAGTACACTCATACTTCTGCTTCATTGGAAGCATGATATACAATGGGCAAGAGTGCCCCTGATACACACATGCTCACATGTATGAAAGATACATGTGTGTATGTGTACGTACACACATGTATATATACAAATGTACACACACATATATATGGAGAGAGAGATTTTACTGAAATACTAGATCAGAAGTGCTTCATGTTTTTGTGTGTCATGAACCATTTTTGCCAGTCTGGTGAAGCCTATGAATCTGTTTTTCAAGGAATTCAGTTATATCGAAATATAGTTATCCAAAACTCAAGTTCATGGACCCCAGGTTAAGTGCTCCTGCCTTAGAACCATTATCTTCCTGTTAAGCTCTTTTTCTCCCTAGGCATCCCTAACTCACTTCCTTTTCTGATACCACCTTTATTCCTTTATGAAGCTTTCTGGCATGCCAACAGAGAAAATCCAATCCAGCTATGTCTGGGGCTGCCTGATGATGGCTATCGGGCCTCCTAAAAGAAGGGCCTGCTGAAAGAGGAGAATTCCATTTCTGAGTCTTGTCATTGTTCCCTTGGCTCCTCATAAATATGATCTGGCAGGTTGAACTTACCTCTGATTGCCAAGTCAGAAATGGCGGCTCCCTATTTAACCTTTTGTTTTGGATGTGGATCATTTCCGAATGAAAGGTCTGGGCTTCCCAAGTGGCATTTTAATCAGAAGTGATAGGGAAGTGAATGTGAATTTTATCCTGCTGATGAGCTTGTCCCCATAGATTGTTTTTTTTCTACCTCTTTCCCCCTCCCCTGCTATCTCTGGAATGGAGGGTTTGAATCAGCAATTAAATAAATGACTCACAGTTGGGAAGCATGAGAGAAAAGTATGGGGCACAAGAAACCTATATCCATGTTTTTGCCCACCACCTAGGTTCATATCATCCTTCCCTTCATTCTCTCTCAGCTCTTATATACAATCACTTGGAAATCTTGTTTATGCTTCCCCACAACATCTCTCACATCTGCTTTCTCTCCATTTCCCCCACCCCAGTTCAGACTTTCATTAACGCCTGTCTCAATGGATGATTGTAATACTTTCCTAATTGGCCTACTTGCCTTAATTTGATCACTTCTCTAATTCATCCACCCCACAGTTGCCAAAGGAATAGTCTTTTTTTTAAAAGACTGAGTCTCCCCATCTTTATCAGGCTGGAAGTACAGGGTGTAACGATTGGAATGACGCCACCTGCTGGATACTTACTGTAGAGGAGTTCTGCCCATGAAGGGAAGGTCTTTGAGGGCAAGACCAGGAGTCAGGAAGTGACGCAGACTAGTGGGAGGAGGAAGGAAGAGACTGGCGCTCAGTCTCGGTCTTTTTTTCCTGAGGACGCTGGCGGAGAAGGGAGCTAGAAATGTGCTCTCCCTTTAATAGATAGGAATCTAGGCCTTTCTCTCTCTCTTTACCAAATTCTTATTCTCCTTAATAAATGCTTAAAAGTCTAACTCTTGCTAAAGCTTATAATTTATTGGCGACCACTCATTAGATATTTTAGACAGTTTAGCTAGAATTTTAACCCTTAACAAGGGGCTACTCATGAGCCCAACAACACTATTAATGGTCTCAGTAGTTTTGATCTGCTCCATTTTTATCCTGAGTTAGTTTACCCCTCCTTAGGGTGGCTTCTCTGTTCCTGGAGGCTCACCATATTGATGCCAGATGGTTCCCAATACATGATCTATGGGTGTAGTCCACTGCAGTACAGTTGTCCCACAATTAAGAGATCTTAAAGCTTCAGTCTTCCCAGTAGCTGGGATTTCAGGGATGTACCATCATGCCCAACCAAAACAATATTCTTAAAGCATGTGTCTGACCATATTACTCCTTTGTCCAATAATCTCTAGTAGCTATGTATTCTCTCTAGAATCAAATTCCTCTTTTTTATATTTAAAGCTTTATAAAAC
The DNA here is from genome assembly GCF_019393635.1 of Dromiciops gliroides. NCBI lineage: Eukaryota > Metazoa > Chordata > Mammalia > Microbiotheria > Microbiotheriidae > Dromiciops > Dromiciops gliroides. The sequence continues at coordinate 523,861,632 of NC_057863.1, read as the reverse complement.
CTGTCCAACCTACTTTATCAATATTATTATACTTTCTGCCCTTTTGTGTACTCTCAAGTCCTGACAAATTAGCTTTCTTGATGTTCCTCACACTTGACACTCTTTTTTCTCTATGTCTTTGTACAGAATGTTGCTAATATGTAGAATGTAATATAGTTTGTTTAGTCCTGGTGGCTTAAAGTAATTCAGGGTAATATGCCCACAGCGAGCTCCATTGTCTCTTTCCTTTATGGAATTTATGGTCTTTTTTTTAAGATCCAAAGTTATTTTATTTTCAGGACCACATCTTCTACCTCCAACTCCCCACCACTATCACTATTAAGAATGCAAGAAAAATAAATCCTCTGTCACAAACTTGTATAGGTAAAAACAAATTCCTATATTGTCAATATTTTAATGCCTCCCTAAACTCTGAGAACTCTTTATCAGCAGGTAGACCATTGAGTCCTTTGGAATTGTGTTGTCATTGTGTTGATCTGAGTTCCTAAGTCTTTCAAATTTGTTTGACTTTACAGTATTGCTATTGTTCTCCTGGACTGTCTCACTTCGCTTTGCATCATATCATATAATTCTTTCCAGGTTTCTCTGAAACCAATCCCCTTCATCATTTTTTTTTAACAACACAATGGTATGCCATTATATTTGTGCAGCACAGCCATTCATCAACTGATGGGCAGAAGGGTGTTCTCTCAGTAGTTCTTCTGTAATTTATTCTTCTTCCCTGGGATAGCAGTGATCAAGTATTTAAATAAGTGGTTTGTCTTTGGTACCTTCCTTCCTCCCCTCCTGGTTTCAGTCCCCACAGAAGCTCATTAACTCCATCCTTCCCAATTTCCCTAGATGCCATCTAATTTTTTCAGGATACCCTGGAATATAGACATTTTTCTGCCTCGTCAGCAATGAACTCATCTATCCTGTGTCCTAAAGTTTCTCAATTGTCTAATTGTCAAGCTGGAAAATCCAGCTGGAAAATTATGGTTAGACTGGAGAACAACAGGGAACTAGTTTGAGAGTGAGTACCTTAGACTCTAGTCCTGGCCCTGACAATAACTTCCTGCCTCTAAGCCTCAGTTATACATGAAAATATTGGAATGGGTGAGTTCTAAGATTGCTTCCAGTTTGCAAATTCTGTCAATAAAATATTGAAGCAGAATTGTGTAATAGATTCCTGGATTTAGAGTCAGAAGAACCTAGGTACACATTGTTCTTTTGACTTTTTTTTGTTTGTTTCTAAGATCTCAGGAAGTCACTTAACATATCTAAACCCATTTTATCACACTTAAATGGGAATAATACCTCTAGTACTGTTAGGACAAAAGTTGTTCCCCTTCGTTTTGTTAAGGGCTAAAATTCTAGCTAAACTGTCTACAATATCTAATGAGTGGTCGCCAATAAATTATAAGCTTTAGCAAGAGTTAAACTTTTAAGCATTTATTAAGGAGAATAAGAATTTGGTAAAGAGAGAGAGAAAGGCCTAGATTCCTATCTATTAAAGGGAGAGCACATTTCTAGCTCCCTTCTCCGCCAGAGTCCAGAAGAAGAGGCGTGAGACCGAGCGCCCGTCTCTTCCTTCCTCCTCCCACTAGTCCGCGTCACTTCCTGAAGCCTGGTCTTGCCCTCAAAGACCTTTGCTTCATGGGCAGAAACTCTTCTACAGTAAGTATCCAGCAGGTGGCGTCATTCCAATCGTTACAGTCCCCCCTGTTGTTCCTCAAGAAACAAAATGTTTCCTTGACGGAACAGTAAAAACAATATAATAACTATTGCTAACTAATAATATGTGAACAACAATATAGAAAAGGAAGAGAGGAAAGTTTTGTCCAGAGGGGCGATTTTTTTTTTTTGTCCTCATGAAACCGACGCTTTGACATTGGTCTTGCAAAGGGAGGGGCCTCTGCAGAGAATACATGTTACAGATGGTGTATATTATAACAGAAGAGAAAAAAAACAACAAATCAAAACTGTTCATTTAAAGTCTCTGAAAGTCTTTTTCTCAGATGTCCTCTAGGTGTAGTCGTAGAATGGAAGTCTCTTCAGGGGTTGATGTGTGGATGCTGGTAATCAGCCAGGAAAATTTCCTACAAATTGAGCTTAACACAACTTTAAAATAGCTTTGTCAATAATCAAATCAAACAATGAAAGTTCTCAAAAACATGTCTAAGGGAATTCAGAATCTTAGTTGTTAACACGTGAAACATACAATAAAACAAAAATTGAACCATTCTTTAAAATTATATTATTATTATAGTCCCCCTTTATGGGGAGTAATTGAGAAGACAATTGCTGCGATATTAATTTTTTAAAAATAATTGTTATCTTTGTTTCATCACTTTTTGCATCATCTGCCTAATTATCCTCATGCCATTATGAGAAATTAGAAAATCTAATATAATTGGTAACAGGTGTCAAGGCCAAATTCAACACTGTTATTTATCATGGCACCTGAGATAATTATGGGGGTTACCATAAAAGAACAGAGAAATGATGGGATATGAGCATTCCCACACTTGAGCAATATGTACTGCCCATACAGTATGCCAGGCTTAAAATAGGTGGATGGAATACATGTCCATGCCACCGAACATATTGGAGGAAACTGAGTCAGACTTAATCAGATGCATGGGATTGAGATGTCCATGGCATCAGGCATATAGGAGGGAGCATAGAAGCTAGGTGTAGAAGTGAGATGGGTGGGATCAATACTTCCAGCCATCTGTACAATATTGTGGGGAAAAAAGAGAATAAAATAAAATATTAAACCAAGAGAATCCAACCTCAACATTTGTCAAAAGCCGTTCCCTCGGCCATACCTTGACTTCATGCATGTCTCCCCTCATGTGACAGTTCAGTGTCTGCTCTTGCATGTATTCATCTTGTGATTGGATGGCACCTTGGCCAACTGGCATCTGATAACTCAGAATAAAGGCAATTAATGTCTTAAATGATAAATTCCCATAATCCAAGTCTCATATGGATTTAAAAATTGAGGATAATAAATGATTGCAAAAAATGTGAATACATCTTGACTCAGAACACAATATATAATTATGCAACAATTTCAAGTAATACCCCTTTTTTTTTACTTAGTATACAATTACTTTTTTGAAAAATCTGAACATATTTAAATACAAGTTAAAGCACAACACAATCTCAAAGACAACTTTTACAAATGTTCCCCTCTTTTTTTTTGAATATGCTTATCAAAAATAATACTTCTAGAATCAATTTACACTTGCCATGGCAAACAATTTGCTAGGGAAATGCTTTAAAGAGTTTGATCAAATAATCAGTTGAGAAAAAATAACAAAAACAAACAACTCAGAATATGGGAGCACAATACTCCTAGAATTAACATTGTATTATGAAATCAAAACCATCTTGCAATGTTTCAAAATTAGAGATGAATAAATAGAAAAAAATACACATGGAACAATAAAAGACAATGAAATTCAAACTAAGGAAATCTAAATGAGCATGAACTTAATATTAACGAGTATTACAAAATATAAACTTGATCGCATGACTATAAAAAGCTTTTACAAATATTCTCCTTGTTTTAGAAACTAAGTATAAGACACAATCTCAAAAGCATTAAAATCTCTATGAAAATAAACCTATACCATTAATTCCAAAATGTATATGTAATAGCATAGAAATCCTATGTAACCTCTGAACTGACATTAATAATCTGAGTGAATTCAGAACACTCTTGATTCCGATATCTAAAATCCCCAACACTCATATCAATACCTTGCTGCTTACTTCTACATTTCTCTAAAATATATACCCTTCCATGGCAAAAGAAGCAGAGTCTTGAACTATGTTGATTGTCATTCTTATTCAGCTTAAGTTTTTCTTCTTAAACCCCTCTATATTGTCTGTCGGGCTTTTCACCATACAAATGCTTTATAAGATTACTAATTAAAGACAAAAGCAGGTTAGCAAAATTATGAACAAAACGAGCATATCTGGAATTTAAAGGGTTTTCTAAAGTTGTCTCAGAAGCACAGCCAGGCTGGGGAAGGGGTGAGCCTGAAGCTGCAAATGCAGTTAGAGAAAGTTGAGCATGCGCATTAGATCTTTGGACTTCCCGGGCCAGGGAAGCAATGGGCTTGGCCATGGGAGGAGTAGAGGGTGGGGTTTGGAGAGGAGGGGAGGGACCAGAGCAATTAGAATCAGACTTAATTTTGAACTCAGGCCTGGATTCCTCTTCCCCCACTTTGCCTCCAGGTGCTAGGGGATTAAAAGCTTCCAGAGGGTGGGTCGTTGCCTCCAGGCATGCAAAATTAGAGCAACAATTAGTGTTAGAATTGGGAAAAGCTGCAGGAAACTCTTCAGGTTTCTCTGAAAAAGCATGGTTGGGAGAGGGAGAGATATTTCCTTGTGTGAGTAAGTTGCTGGCTCTTTTAACAAAAATAAAAAGAAAAATAGAAAATCCACAAAAACAAAGCATTAACATGATCTTATCTCCCATTTGTCTGGTTAAACAGACTAAAATCAAAAATAGGATAATTAGGGAGTTTAAAAGGTCCATTCGAAAAAATTTAAAGGAAAACACAGCCAGTGCACCAGTACTTAGCAGTTAAAGGGAGAGGGAGGGGAAATTTCTTACCCAACCAGAAGATCAGAAGAAGACTGATGGTTAGCTTTCCTCTTCGTGGTCGCCATCTGTTAAGGGCTAAAATTCTAGCTAAACTGTCTACAATATCTAATGAGTGGTCGCCAATAAATTATAAGCTTTAGCAAGAGTTAAACTTTTAAGCATTTATTAAGGAGAATAAGAATTTGGTAAAGAGAGAGAGAAAGGCCTAGATTCCTATCTATTAAAGGGAGAGCACATTTCTAGCTCCCTTCTCCGCCAGAGTCCAGAAGAAAGAGCGTGAGACCGAGCGCCCGTCTCTTCCTTCCTCCTCCCACTAGTCCGCGTCACTTCCTGAAGCCTGGTCTTGCCCTCAAAGACCTTTGCTTCATGGGCAGAACTCTTCTACAGTAAGTATCCAGCAGGTGGCGTCATTCCAATCGTTACAGTTTCCTCATTTAGAAATCAGCCCCCATAGGTTATTCAGGCAACCTTTGAAGCACAGGGCTCATAATGAGATGAAATCTTAGGTGAAACTGACCTAGCTGGAAAGCTCAGATCTGATCAAAAGGTAAAGAAATTTTAGTTTAGGTGAACTGATGGATTCTGGTTCATTGTGTTTTACTCAGACAGGTCTGGGTAAAAATGGAGTCCCCTTTTTGTCTAGATTACCCTTGATAACACCATTGGGATATAGATAAGTCTCTTTTTACCAAGAATGAGTGATCAGAGACCCTAGACCCTCATTAGAATAAGTGTATCTCAAACAAACTTAGATTTAGGAAGAATTAAAATTCAACCTGTGTGAAGGTCCCTAATTATGAATGAAACCACCTTAGGTGGTTGCTGCTGTGGTCTCTGTTCAAAGAGCCATAAGTCTTGAATGGATTTTTCAGTATTGTTTGAAATGAGAGTGTTAGGTCTCAGCCTAATCAAAAATCTTTCTAAATGAATATGTGATAAAAATCACTGTTAATTCATTTGTTATTTAATAAAAGTTTGAGAAGCTGTCTAATGCTATTTTGAAATAAGGATCTATTTAAAGAAATAACTTTATAAAGTTGAGTCAAAAAAAAAAGAATGTTTCCCTCATTATAATATTCATTCTCTCATGACTTGTTAACCAATCAGAGTTGATTGCCACCCTCAGAAACACCTACTATTCTAAGGGCATATAAGCATTGAATGGGTTTCATGAGGGGTCTTTGGCATTCAAGAGTACCACTGAGCCCTTCTATTAATTATCCACTAACATGATTAATAAAATGATTAATTACTCAGAATCTATGTCACTCAAATGTTTTATATGTCACATTTATGAGGTGCAAATGAGATCAGATATAAAGCACTTTGTAAGCCTTAAAGCACTTTAGGTATGGAAGCCATTATTATTGTAAAAGGGGATTCATAGTCACAAAGTCTGAGCCCAAATAACCTCTTGGTATATTTAGTAAGAAAGGTGAGAATCTGATGGAAACAGACTTTTAATTAGGAATTATTGTACCTGAGGCAAACACTACAAACCACACTTACTGTTAACAAAAGAAAAGATTCCCTCACATGAGCAAGGGAGTGGGGAAATCCAGAACTTGAGATATTGAAAGGAGGCCTCTGCTCAGGAGGTCATAAGGGGTCAGGGGTGTCAGATTCATTCCATGTGAGAGCTTTATAGTTTCATTGTTCTTACTTACTAATTAGGTACAAATGATCCTACGCTGCTGAAACACTGCAATTTGTTAATATTTTCTAATTTTCATACCTTGGGCCAAAACCCTATCACTTTGTCCTATCTATGGCTGAGAGTAGGGAAAGTTGAGGAATCCTATGTGTGACCTCTGAAATCACATTCTGGGGAATTGCCGGTTCTCACATAAAGGTTTCCCTGTGCCTTGCTACTGTTGTACACAGGCCTGATATAAAAACTCCCTTTCAGGCAGGAACAAAGATCAAGCAAGAGACCTGCTTGTTTCCAGTTTCTCTTTGGCCTAGCCTGGGGACCAGGTATTTCAGTTCAAGCAGAAGTAGAAGATGGAGGGCAAGTGCTAAATTTTAAAAGTGCATTAAGATGTCATTGCTTCCACCATAACAGCTATTATTCAACATAACTTTATTGACAGCTCTTTCAAATTGATTCAGGCAGAAAATGGGCTTTAGATATTGATTATTTACAATGCTTTTCATTTTAAAATAATGCTCAACATTTGACTTAACATAGCAGCTCATGATCATGGGATTCTAAGGCAGGCTTTGGCACAACCTTTAAACCTAAGGAATTAATCTAATTAAGTAGGAAGGTCAGACCATAAGCTTGGAGCCAGGGCAATAAATAGCATTAATCTCAATTCTTTCATTTGCATTATCTCTATGGTGCTATGCAATTCAATTAAACCCTTGGCCTCAGTTGCTGTTTTTGATATTGCAGTAGAGATCAGAAGAGGAATAATCCTCACTACAATAGTGTTAGGATATAGAAATAACTTGCTAAGGAGAACATTGTATAAAATGAGTGTCATTCAAAGGAAGCCAGTACTATAGAATAATAACATATATTTTTAAAACTTCACAGACCTTCCTACACATCCTCCCCTCAACCCCCCAACCCCCACCCCCGTTCCAGGGAGAAGCCATCCTGGCTGATTAGATAAGAAGGAAGAACCTTTTCAAGTAAAGGTTCTGAGTATGTAATATTTCATTTATTTCACGACTGCTTAATCTATTGAATTGTACCAAGACTCATTTTTTTTTTATTTTGAAGAGTAAGAAGGATATTAATGAGCTGAAACATACCTAGAAAAGCATAACTAGGATAGTGAGAGGAGAGCATGCTGTACCATGAGCAAATGGATTGAAGGAACAGGGAATGCTGAATCTGGAGAAGAGAAGACTTAGGCAGAAATATGAGAATTGTATTTAAGAATTTTCAAGGTTGCCATCTCAGGGAGTGAAGATGGGAGGAAGGAAAGGAGAAAATTAGAAACTCAAAAAAAATTTAAACATTAAAAAATGTTTTTACATGTAATTGGAAAAAAATTAAAATATTATTCAAAAATTTTTTTAAAGTTTTAAAAAGAATTTTAAAGGTCACTATGTAAAAGATGGAAACATTTCTTTTGGTCCAAGAGGGCAGAATTGGGAACAATGGGTAGAGTTGCAAAGAGGGAAATTTAGGCTCTTGAAAATCAAATTGGAAAGGAAACAAAGGAATGAAAATTAAAGAGGATGTGAAAGTTGAATGATATTGATAGACAAGAAAAGTTTGAAGAACTGTGAAAGAAGGAGTGGTACTTAGATTAGTATGATCACTGCCCCTTCCCCCACTTGGCTTAGGCTAGATTCTCCTTAAAAAGTAACAAAGTCAGGATCTAATTAGTCCCAGAGTTGGGATAAGGTTCAAACTGTGTGTCCTTTGGTACAGCTTCTTGTTGGCCTCTGTCTGTATGATTTTCCCTCCTGATGACCTAGGGACATAAAAAAAAAAAAACCCACCCACCTCAGGATAGTCAAGGTTACGCTGATAAATATTTAACAACTAGCTCTCAAAAAAAATGCACAAAGAACACACTTTCAAGTTCAATCTGCATTTTTAACATTTTCTCCCATCACTTTCTGTAGTCTAGATAATCGACAAAATAATAATGAATTCCACCTTGATTTGTGGTGTTTGCTAATCTCTGAGGTGTCAATGTTCACAGTAAAAATTTCACAACCACTTCTCTGACACAAGGTGGTGTCAGCTCCAGCACACCACTCATTGTGCAAGTCACCACCTCTTGCCTGGCTGTATAGAAAGGTCCCATCTGGAGATAAGTTGTGCATGGAGTGCGAGAGGGGTTTAGGGGCAGGGATCAGGAGAGAACAAAAGCTAAGCACCACTGTCTTCTTGTTGCACAATTTTTCTATGTGAGAGCTAAGTAAACTTCCCTTTATTAACTGTTCAAAGACCTACATGTCTCATTTCACCCCAACATCGAACTTGAATGAACAAGGTGTCAGAATTAGGATCAAGTTTTAGAGCCAGAGAGGACATCACAGCACCTCACTCATTTTACAGATGAATAAACTGTGTCTCAGAGAGAAGTTACTTGCCCAAGGTCACACAGCGAACAAGAATTAGAGACAGGATTCAAGCTAGAATGCCTTGGATTTGGACGCATGACCCATAATTACTCCAGTGATAGTTTGCGGTTCATTAAAGCTGGAAGGGATCTTAGAGGCCCTTTCATTTTACAGATGAGAAAACTGAGGCCCAGAGAGGTTCAGTAACTTCCCTAAGGTCATACAGGTGCCAAATGACAGATAGAGGAATTGAAACCATCAACCCCTAAGTCCTCTGACTCAGAACCCATCCACTTTTCCCACCGGACCGCACTACCCCCCATGCTTTAATAAGTAGTTCAAACACGAAAGAGATGAAAGCTTCCAAATTTTTCCTATCTCATTTTCCTTGACACTTTTTGAAATCTGAATTCACTGCAGGATTGTAATGACATTTTTCTCTCCTTTACATGTGAGCTTTCCACATCTGTGAAAAGTTTTGTGAGGAATGTGGAACTGAAGCTCAATTAGAGAATTCCAGGAAATGCCTAGTAAAAGACTACGATCCCCCGTTGTGGACATGACTCAAATACATTCAAAGTGGACCAGATTTGCAACATTTAGAATCCCCAAACATTCAAGCTCAAAGGGATTTTACCCCAGATCATTCAGTCTAACTTTTTTTTTTTTCCAAGGATAAAACTGAGGCCAAAGACTTAAAGTTATAAGTTATTTGCCCATGGTCTCTGCTAGAATAGAATCAGGACCTGAATACAAGTTTCCTTTCTGCTCCTTCTGCTTTAGTCCCTGGAGGAGGTTGGTTCACAGAGTGAGACATAAGAGCATTCTAGAAAGTTTCATTCCTCTCCCTTCCCACAACTCAAAAGCTCTCCATCCCTTCTTCTGGAATGGCCTTTCTTCTGCTCTAACAGTTGAGAAATCTTATACTTACCCCTCTCACCAAGCGGCCTCACACAGGGTTGTCATCCCGTCAAACTTCCTATTAATGTTGAACACTGCCCTCTGATCCTTTGCAAAAAGTAATTTTCACAGGAGGTGTAGCCTGTGAAGTCCTTGAGATGAGTGACCACAAGGCAAGGCAATGTTGTTTGCATTTAGCTTTTGTATCCTCTTGCATTGAGTACAATTCTTCAAATACAGTCCTGATTAATACTTATTGGATCAGACTGGTGATCACCTTCCTTCTGAAAGGAAAACTATGGTGAGGGGAGACAATGAGGAACGTATGAAAGAAAAACACATAAAAGAGGAAAAGAGGTGCAGGATGGGGACATTAAACCTGCCTTCCATTTAAGAAAACATTTCTATCACTTCAGCTTCAAATTACGGCTGTCATCAATAACTGTGTTCTGCAAGTATGATCTTCAAGAAATCCCTAAAAATCTCCCCAAACTCTATAAACATCCAGCTCTTATAGCTGGAGGACCCTGAAGACCATTTTTAATACAATAGATAGGACCCAAAAATTATTGATCCTATTGTATTTCCAAATCTCTGTTCTTCATATTTAGGATTCAATATACTACAATGGGAAGAAGCTATATTATTAAAGACTCCTACAATTAACTAGGTGGTAACTCAGATTTTCTTTTAAAAAGAAGGCAGCATTCATCTACCATGTCACAACATTTTACATCACAGTTTTAATTTAAGAGCTATATACATAGATAGGCACTTAATTTGTTCTTATTCATGAGGTTCAAGTTCACCTTACAGCCTTGAGAGTTTCCTGGGATATTTGGAGTCATTTTACATGGCTTGTTCAGGGTCTCACAGTCAATGTGTCAGAAGCAGGACAAAATTCAAATCCAAGTCTTCCTGATTCAAGGTCACTTCTCTATATTGTGCACAAACTATGGAGATATGAGAGAAATCCTTTCATTGTGTTTTCACAAATAAATCAAACTACATACAGCTTGGCATTTAAATGGTGGTAAGTAACCTTTGGTGTCCAGGAAGAATGTAGAGACATTGACCCAATGACATGGCATTGGTTAAGTGGCCTGTTTCTAGTTCCTTTCAGAATCACTAAATGGAAGGATGTAACATTACTTCTTAAATGCAATCCATTGAATTAATTCTGATTAAGTACCTAGTCTATACAAGGTACTGTGCATTAGTAAAAGTGACATTTGTCTAGCATCTTGAGGTTTCCAAAGCACTGCATGTACATTATCTCATCTGAGTTTTACAACAGTCTTAACAGGCACGTTCAGGGGTTTGCTGGTAAATATATAACTAGCTCTCCAGAAAAAAAGAAAATATATAGGACACACTTTTAAGTTTAATAAAAAAACTTTTTAAGAGTCATTCCCCAATTAATAAATGGTCAAAAGATATGAACAGGCAGTTTTCAGATGAAGAAATCAAAAGAATTTATAGTCATATAAAAATGTTCTAAATCATTGTTGATCAGAAAAATGCAAATTAAAACAAACTTGAGATATCATTTTACAACTATCATACTGGCAAAAATAATTGCAGGGGCAAGCAATAAATGTTGGAGGGGATGTGGAAAAATTGGAAAACTAATTCATTGTTGGGGGAATTGTGAAGTGATCTAATAATTTTAGAAAGTAACCTAGAATTATGCCCAAAGAGTTATTAAACAGTCTATACCCTTTGACTCTGCAATATCACTACTAGGTCTATTTCCTAAGATGACTAGAGGAAAAGGAAAACAATTTGTATGTTCTAAAATATTTATATCAGCTCTCTTTGAGTTGGCAAAGAATTGGAAATTGAGGGGATGCCTATCGATTGGGGAATGGCTGAATGAGTTGTGGTATATGATTGTGATGGAATACTACTATGGTGTAAGAAATGATGAGCAGGGGCAGCTAGGTGGCGCAGTGGATAAAGCACTAGCCCTGGATTCAAGAGTACCTGAGTTCAAATCCGGCCTCGGACACTTGACACTTACTAGCTGTGTGACCCTGGGCAAGTCACTTAACCCCCACTGCCCCACAAAAAAAAGAAAAAAAATGATGAGCTCAATACTCTTAGAAAAATATGGATAGACCTGCAAAAAATAATGAACAAAAATGAGCAGAACCAAGAGAATGTTGTATATAGTAACAGCAATATTGTTTTGATAATGACTTCAAGCAACTAAGTCATTGTGATGATTATAAATGCCCAAATTAACTATAAAGGACATATGAAGGAAGACACTATCTGCATCCGGAGAAAGAAATGATAAATATGAGTATGTATGGAATGATTTTTTACACACACTTGTCTCTCATGGTAGCCTTCTCTAGGGTAGGGAGGAGGGGAGGGAAGAAAAAAAGGAAAAAACCTTACATTATATCTTTATTATATATTCAGAAGGAATAGCAAATAGCACACAATAAATTTTCAGTTCCATGTGTAATCATCTTTTTATTATATTGTTATAGAAATGCTTGTTTTATTCTGTAAATTAAAAATAAGTAAAAAATTTTTTTAAAACCCTTTAATCTCCATTAACAATTTCTCCGTTACTTTCTTAAGTCTAGATAACCAACAAAACAATAAACCAAGACCTTCTTTGCAGCACTGGACAATTTCTGAGCTGTAAATGCTCATGCTGAAAATTTACTAATAGGCCCTCTGGAGCCAGGCTCCAGCATACTCCTGGTAGGTAATCATAGGGGCAGGAAAAAAGACCTGGAATTATGATTTCATTAGGGAGCTGCCTAAAGCACTGAGAGATTAAAGGCCTTTCTTGTTTCACTGATAGCACTTGAACCTTCCTCCTCCTGTCTCCTGGGCCAATTTTCTATTCACACTATACAGTGCTACAAAATCCCTATTTTATAGATAGGGAAACTGAGGCTTAGACAGGTAATGTGACCTGCCCAGAATCACATAGCTAGTCAATATTAGAGGTAAGGGTTGAGCCCATGTCACTTTGAACTTCAGACCCTTTCCAATACATAGTTTTTCCAATACATTACTGCCAGAAGCATTAATTAGTTACTACTGTCACCAGTCAAAGACCAGTTCTTCCCTTTGCTATATATCCTAACATACCATTTTACTCCAATGTAACCACGGAGAAATTTGAATTGAAGCATCTCTTCTTTTTTTGTCAGATTGTCACTTTGTCACTTTACATGGGCATAGTTTCAAAAGAAAGGAGACATTAAAAAACCCAGACTCTTCTTTTAAGGAACTTACAATAATGTATATGGGTCCCCAACCACCAGTGGTGAACTTAAATCTTTACCTTAACTTAAAACCAAACCATTTGCCACCACCAAGTCCTCTTGCCTATGGTTTATCCTAGCAGCTAAAGGATCAAGGCCAGTCAATGCTTACCCATGACATGCATTGTCAATATCTTTCTCCCCAATTCCATGGTGAAGTCATAATATAGAGGAAAATACAAAAATATAAACTCACCAGGAAAATGCTGAGCAGCTTTGATCTAGTTGGAGACATGAATACATAACTGCTAAAAAACAACTAAGTGGAGCTCTAACTAGGGTGGGCTTGTTCATATATAAAATGAGAGGGAGGGGTCAGGTGATCTCTAGGGGCCCTTCCAGGCCTAAAACCTCATTAGAAGCAGTAAGAGGGATATAGCATCAAGGAGATATTAATTATCTAAAGAGTTCAGAGAAAGTGGCAGGCTTATATGAACTGGAGCCTTCAGGGATGGTGTTGTGGAGGGAGAAAGGGCTTCCCTTGGGTTTGAAGGATATTAGAATGCAAAGAAGGAAGGAAAAAAAAAACCTTACTAAGTGCCTATTATGTTCCAGGCTCCATGCAAGGCACTTTCCAGATACTATCTCATTTTATCCTCTCAATAACTCTGGGAGGCAAGTGCTTTATCATTCCCATTTTACAGATGAGGAAGCTGAGACTGACAGGAGTTAAGTGACTTACCCAGGGTCATATGGCTAGCAAATGTTTGAGGATGGATTTGAACTCAGGTGTTCCTAAACCGAGATCTAGCATTCTCTCCACTGTACCACCTATCTGCTAAAAACTGAGGATGAGGTTTGATCTTTCCTGGGGAAAAGAACAGCATGAATACAAGGTGAGAATGAGTGTACCTTGGTTGGGAGATAGGAGACAAAACTTTGCTAAAACAATGGTCCTTATGTTTGGGAATAATGATGTATTAAGATGGAGACATGGGGTATGGTCAGTTTATGTAGTGCCATGAATGGGAATGAATTTAAAGTATTCAGCAGTCAGCTCTTATAGTTGGAGGACCCTGAATATCATTTTTAATACCATAGATAGGAACCAAAAATTATTGATCTTACCGTATTTCCAACTCTCTATTTTCTATTTTGTAGGATCCAAAACACTACAATGGGAAGAAACTATATTATTAAAGGACTCTTATGATTAACTAGGTGGTAGCTCAAATTTTCTTTAAAAAAGAAGGCAGCATTTATGTATCATGTCATGACATTTTACATCACAGTTTTAATTTAAGAGCTATATCTGTAGATAGGCACTTAATTTGTCCTTATTCGTGGGGCTCAAGTTCAACTTACAGCCTTGAAAGTTTCCTGGGATACTCAGAGTCATTTTACATTACTCGTTCAGGGTCTAACAGTCAATATATGTCAGAAGCAGGATAAAACTCAAACCAAAATCTTCCTGATTTCAAGGTCACTTCTCTATCTACTGTCTATTTGTAGTGTAAAAGAAGACTAGTGCATTTGTAGGTCCCACCATTTTGCAAAAATGGCATCACGAACATGGAAAACACTTGAGAGCTAATCCCAGGAGAATCAGGAGGATGGAAACATGTGTAGATATTCTATGTTGCCCTAAAATGTCATTGGGAGGAGCCTTTTCCATTGGCTACACAGCCAGAATGATGTACCTAAGTCAGCATTGGCTAGGGGCCAATTACATTTAGTTATATCTATGACTGAGGGAATGAGGTAATTCCTTCACTAATGACTTCCTGTGAGAGAAATATGTTGTTAAATGTTCTCCACCTTCCCTATTTCACTCTCTAACCCCTAACCACACCCCTGCAGATGGCCCAGGTTCCTGATACTTTTTGTTCATTCCTTTCTCTTCTTGGTGCAGGGAATAAAATCTCTGATATAGGCTAGGAGCATTATCTATGAGGTTCCAGGTGTTTTCAGTAAGATCAAGAATTACACCCTGGTGAACAATGGTCTAGGAGCCTTCATTTTCCAGCTTACATGCTCTCATTGACATCATCATCATCTCTAATAATTTATCTTCCTACAAGGTTGAATCAGTTCTGAAATGCACACCTTCTCAACAACCCCCTATACCCTAGGACTCTCCCTCCCTCTGGTTGGAAAAGGTAGACATCGAAGAGCTCCTCCCAGATCTTCTATTTCAGGAGGAAGCCCGGGGCAGCCCTCTCATCATTTCCCATTAGACTGCAGTACTTCTTTATTACCCTACACTGGATTCTCTCCCCCAGCCCCTTTTCAGATCCTTTTTATCTGTTGTATTTTCCTGTTAGAATGTGCAGTTCTTGATGACAGGGACTATCAATTGCCTTTCTTTGTATCCTGAGCACTTATCACAGAGCTTGACACATAGTAGGTATTCAATAAATGTTTATTGACTTATTGACTCCAACCCAATAGAAGCTGGAATTGATGGTGGATGTAGACTTTGGATGTGACCTTAATGGGATTAATGCTATGTGGCAACTAAGCTAACTCGTGAGCCTAATTCCCTCCCATCCTACTCCACTGAAATGTAAGGTATTGGGGAAAATGTCTTAAGTTTGTTCTTGCTATATCTTTGAAGTAAAACATCTTTTTGTAAAAACAAATCCAATGGTGGGGTTAAATGGAGCTGGGTCTTTAAATATAGTAGAATACAAGCAGTAGGGTCTCTAGCCAGTGGTAAAGGTCAATAACTTGCCAAACCTGCAGGTTACCTGAGAACCCTAGCAGGGTGGTGGGACAGGGTCAACAAGGCTGGAGCTGACAGAATGGGATCAGAGTTAAACTGTTATATTATCATTGTATTTTTCATCTTAATTATCCTTTTCATTTTATCTTATAATTATTTTTATAAAAATAAAAAGGATAAAATAGAAAAGAAGAAAAAAATTACTAATATCAAGTACCTATATAACTATTTCTTCCCTCATAGTGTCCTTTTTTTTTTTTTTTTTTAGTGAGGCAATTGGGGTTAAGTGACTTGCCCAGGGTCACACAGCTAGTAAGTGTTAAGTGTCTGAGGCCGGATTTGAACTCAGGTACTCCTGACTCCAGGGCCGGTGCTCTATCCACTGTGCCACCTAGCTGCCCCCATAGTGTCCTTTTATTAAGGAAATGTTGTTGTGGTGGTGGTGAGTCACAATGCAAAAAGCTATAGTTTTCTTCCCTTTTTAAAAATTATTAAATAGAAAATAATGTGTTCAAGGTTTGTGCTGGGAAAACCCTATTCCCAGTGAAACTACTGACTGCTACTATTCCCTTCTACCTAATCAAAATTCCAAGCACTAGATAAGAGTGCAACATATACAATTAGGGGAAGATTTTTCAAAATCTACCATCTCGCCTTGTTACTTGAGTACACTAAGAAATTGATTGAGTTAGGAATGGAACTCCAGGCATATGATATACTTAAGTATTTTGCTCACAGTTCAGTGACAAAAAATAATAAACCCAACAAATAAATTTCAAGTTGGTCAAGCAATTTGGATTTGGAAAGTTAATCCCTTGAGCAGTGAGTTTTGTAAATATGTGCTTGGAAAGGTTTCAACACATCAGTGACATGAGCCCTGACCCATCTAAGCACAACAAACTGCCCAATGAGCCTCCCATTGCCAAATGGGATTCAACAAATTGCTACCAAAGTAACCCGATTGTTATTCTCTCTCTGATCTTTCTCTTCTCTACTAATGCTGCCAAGAACAATGCTGGCATTGGGGGTGAATTTTTCAGTGTTTACATTAATTAGCCCTAATCATGGAAATCCTGACTTAACCTTCATTCCTTCCTACAGACATCATTAAATTGTTGAGAAATTCCTGAGTCAATGAGAAAGTTTTCTGCCTTACTTAGAGAATCAAAGGGCTAAGAAGGAAGGGAGAAATCCTCTAGTCTATCCTTACCCTTCAGGCAGGATTATACCTAAACCACCTCAAATAGATGAGACTTTATCCTATTTCTGAAGTCCTCTGGAGGCAGAAACTCCACAACCTCCCTTGGTAACCAATTGCAATGTTTAACAACCGTTACTGGCAGGAAATTCTTCCTTTTTGGTCATCTAAGCCCCGTGTGCAGTAACTGAAACCCATTTCCTCTTGTTCTGCCTGTAATTGACTTCTGACACCCCATCACCTTGCAGCCCTATGCAACACGAGAGTTAGGCACCCAAGGGACGAACCTCTATCTCTTGGAATATGGCTGATAAGTAGTAGTCTAGTGTCTTAGAATCTCCCTTGCTCATCTAACATGAGGTTATACCTGCCAAGACAGTTGAAAGATGTAGCAGTCGCTTCTCTTGCCTTCTGCCCTAGGGAGTACTCACTCCCAAGGAATCAATTTTAAAATATTACCTGCCTTCTACCAGTTTGTCCTTCCTCTATGTTTTTACGTCCCTTTTTCTTTTTCTTTTCATGTAAAACATTCCCATATTAGTGATTTTGTGGAAGAACTTCTCTTACCATTCTCTTCCATGGGAAAAAATATTGCCAAGTATATGTCTCTGCTTGCTGCAGAGTAAAATCATATTTGTCTTGTTTCCAATTAGAATTGAGGTGACTTTCCTCTCCCTGGCTTAGATCTTAGAACTCTGAAACTCAGGATAGTGTTGTTCCTAATTTGCATAAAATGGTCCTTTAGCAATCATGACACATATAAGATTAACTTCAAACTGGCTTGCAATGTATTTTGAATTCATGATAACCTCAGCACTACCAGCTAGGTGGCCAGTGGATAGAGCACTGGCCCTAGAGTCAGGAGTACCTGAGTTCAAATCCAGCCTCAGATACTTAACACTTACTAGCTGTGTGACCCTGGACAAGTCACTTAACCCCAATTGCCTCACTAAAAACAAAACAAAACAAAAAACCTACATTTAATTGGATCATCAAGTTTTAAAAAGGACTAAAAATGATTTTGCTTATATTTTTGCCATTGTAAAGTGGTAAGACTATTAAATGCAAGATATTTTTTGAGGTAACTTAGTCTCTAAATCTGCATATACACAAGGAATCCAATCATTTTAATTTAGCTAAATGATGTATTTATAACCCCACTTCTTCCCAAACCTAGGGCATTTTCTCTGAAGAACAGCTTTAGGATCGATAAAGGCTGCAATATATAGGTGTAAATAGAAGTGATTTCTAATTGGCTGAAAGATATCTAAGTCCACAGTTCCATCCACTCTCAGTTATCTCCTTGACTGAGTTGAGATTTTGATCTTGCTCCCAAGTCAGGGCTCATTTGCTGTGGTACATTCTATTGTCAACCTTAAGCTGTACAACTTCTCTGATTTCTATTTACTACTTACTCTGATTTTAATATAAAAATGTTTACTAGCTAATAGTGATGCTTTTCTGTGTGTAATAAGTGTTTGCTGAAAGAGAAAGAGAGAGGGAGGGAAGGAGGGAGGGAAGGAAGGAGGGGGAGAGAGAGAGAGAGAGAGAGAAATTAAAAACTAAGTATAACACTTATAACACTCACCCCTTAAGAGTGATTAGGAAAGGTGGTATTTATTCTGAATCATGTAGTATACTCCTAGACTACCTGGGTAAGATAGCTATAATCAAGGTGTGTATCCCTCTTGGATATCTTGGATATCTTCTATCTTGGAGACAGGTAAGAAGAGACTGCTTTGCCACAGTGGCTTTTTATATTGCCTGCCTCTCCTCCTTTAGACTACTGGTGGTACAGGCATAGCCCTGTTCCTGCTCTTAAGGCAAAAATAACAATCTCCCTTGGAGATAAAGCGACCTAGATCCCAGATCAGATATCTATTCATGCCACACTCAGACCAGCTGTGTTTATATTTGACAGCCAACCATGCAAAAAACCTGACATAGTCATTCCAAAATATCATTCAGTGAAGTCAAACAAGTGGTTTGATGCATTATTTAGCTGAGTAATAGCTCATTTTGGTTTATTTAGAGAGGCAGAGACATGGAGTGGATAGAGAACCAGTCTTGGAATCTGGGTTGAGTGCTGCCTTTGGCATAGGTACTAACCATGTGACACTGGCCAAGTCTGTTAACCTCTTAGTGTCCTAAGGACTAAGGCTGTATTATGCAGAGCAATCGTGGATCTGCACAAGTAAAGGAAATCATTTTAGTTGGAGTTCCTGATAGCAAATGAACTAATATAAGTAATGTGCTTTGCAAACCTTAAAGTGCTATATACATTTAGTTATTGCCATTATAATCATTATTAATAATAACAATTTTGTTACAAAATGCAAAAAATAATCCTTAAGAACCTTAACTGTCAAAGATGGCAAAAATATTCCTCTTAAATAGCTTAAAACTACATTTAATCCAGCTCCCCCAAGAATCATGGCCTTTCATTATTCTGGCTTTCAAAGGGTCCGTATAGTCTTTTCATTCAATTCTAATTCTCCATTTTTCAATATCCTTTTGATTCTACTTCTTTCTGGTAAAGAAATTCTTCTTGAGTTCTCAGTCTGCCTGGAGTAGTTAGATGTCCCAACCTAATAATGTTTCTTTCAGGCTACACCTGCTCAAAGGTTCACTGAAAATTGCCTTTGATACAGAGGCTATTTCTGATGGACAGAAGACAAAAGACAAAGGAGGATAAAGTACCACAGGGGTAAATCCTTGTTTAGAGCTAAAGAGAGAGAAATCCTATTACCCAGCTTTCACATTTCCGCTCTACTCATCCAATGGTTGGCTGGCTATCTGGCTGCTGAAAGCATGACAATAAGTTCAAATGTGATCCATCAACCCAAGAATTGGTAATGTAGGAATGATTCCTACAGAAATCATTTCTCAACCAAATAAAAATTCACTTTATGAAGTCCTCTTACAACAATGGTTTTCCTTGCATAACGCTATTTTATTTCAATTCACAAAAGAGACTTTTAGAAAGTTCTATGCTCCATTAAAAGAACTTCCTCATCTCCCTCAGCAACTGTAGTTTACCCAGATTGATGTACATGTACAGCTGTGGCATCGTTCACTACTGGTTTACTTTGCTCTTGTGTAAAATCAGAATACTGCCTTCATTTTCATTTGGCTGGTCAATGGCTCTATTCATATATTTGTCTCTTTGCTAGTTTGGGCTTTTTTGTTTGTTTTGCTTATGTGTTGGTATTTTTGTTATTTAGCTGCCACATAGTGGTGTTAAGGGCTAAAATTCTAGCTAAACTGTCTAAAATATCTAATGAGTGGTCGCCAATAAATTATAAGCTTTAGCAAGAGTTAGATTTTTAAGCATTTATTAAGGAGAATAAGAATTTGGTAAAGAGAGAGAGAAAGGCCTACATTCATCTATTAAAGGGAGAGCACATTTCTAGCTCCGTTCTCCACCAGAGTCCAAAGGAAAGAGAGCGAGACAGAGCACCAGTCTCTTCCTTCTTCCTCCCACTAGCCCGCATCACTTCCCGACGCCAAAGAACAGATGAATGTTCTTGCCCTCAAAGACCTTCCTTTCATGGCGGAACTCTTCTACAGTAAGTTTACAGCAGGTGGTATCATTCCAGTCATTACAGTGGAAACAATCTAGAACATAGACTCACAGGACCAAAACATGAAACCTGCTTCTTCCACTTAGTAGTATTGTGAACATGGGCAAGTAACGAAGTTCCCTTATCCGGCCTCAGTTTCTTTCCCTGTAAAGTGCAAGGTTTGGACAAATTGATATCAAAGGTCCGAATCCTATCATTCTCTTTGAAGTTTCTAATATCCCTTTCTCATCTTCTACAATTCTATCATTTACCCTCAAGTTTTACTTCTCTTCCACATTTCCATGTAGGCTAATGGCATCATTGTCTATGGTTCTATGGTTTACCAGCTTATTTCTGGACTGTAAATTATCCATAAGCAAAAACAGCTCTAGGCTGCACTCCTCCAGATTTTTCTACCATGATCCAGCAGCTTCTGCATCCTGGAAGATCACTTTGACTCAGGAATTCACATCTCAGAGGTACATTCTCCCCTTGGTTCTCTTCCCTCTGATTGGAAGGCTCTTCCCAGAACCTCCATTTAAGGATGGGACCCAGGTCAGCCATTTATCTTCATTTCCCATGAGACTGCACTCTTATAGACTTCTCCATCATGCTCTCTTCCCTCCTTTTCTGCCCTTTCCCAGGTTTTTTTAAATAATGTGTTATCTTCTCTCATTAGAATGTAAGCACCTTGAGGGCAAAAACTGTCTTTTTGCAAGGATTTGTTTTTCCATCACACTACAATATCTGGCAAGTAATAAGCATTTAATAAATGATTGTTGAACTGAACCAAACTGTGAGACTATGACATATAGGAAGCACAAGTAAGTACTCCAAACAAGGCTAAAAACATTGGCCTGTAGAATACATGAAAGATTTGAGTGGCACAATGGCATCATGGATAGAAAACTAACTCTGAAGTTAGGGACACCTTCATTCAAGTCCTGCTTTTGTTAAATCTAAGTTAACTGACCATGGACATAACCCTTAACCTCTCAATACCCTAGGCCAGAAGAAACAAACATGCAACACACCTGAGTGCAAGCCAAGCTAGATTAAAAAGAAATTATTAAATATTTAACAAAATAAATAAAATACAATTAAAAATAGGTAAGATTGTATTTTAAAATTAAGCCAATATGTGACTGCAGACATCCTTATGTATGGATTAGTGGCTCCATTTTGTACCACTACCATGGGCAATGTATATGTATGTGTATGTGAATGTGTACATATGTATGTATATTGAACACATGTGCATGTGTGTATGCACATGTATATATGTAAAATGTATTGTGGTATATATGTGTGTATGCATATATATTTATGGGTACATATTAATGTGTGTTTGTGTACATATTATTTTAAATCCTAAGGTTCACCTTCACCTCCTCAACCTAATTCTCCAGCAGATCATTATAGAATAGTAGGGGGTAGGTTTCATCCTGCTCTTTGTAGCCCAGAGCAGTACTGGCCCAGCAGTTGAGTGTATCTGACTTCCCTGCACTATTAGCAAGCTTGCTGCAATGCAGTATGTTACACAGACTCACTCAAGTGTGTACAGTATCATTTTGTTTAGGCTCTGGGTCTGCAAAATAAATTCTATTTATCTGGAGATGATAACAGCCTGACTTCTCAGTGAACAAAGAAGGCAGAAACAGTGAGCACCTGATTAACAGAATTTAGGCTGTAAGGCAAATGGTATATATCCTTAGCCTCTTGTTTGAGACATTAATTAGAGTATAGCTTTTCCTCTTGAGATGATGCTGATTAAAATGTACATCCACGTGCCTAAAAGATAACTTCAGGGCTGATAAGAGACCAAGGGAAAAAATATTTCAAATAAATGTATCTTAAAGGAAAGGCATTTTAGAAGAGGAGGAGTACTTGTCTGTCTCACAGTCATTCTGAGCGTTAAGTATTTTGGAATAAAATGGTGATGGGGAGATCAACTAGGAAAGTTTTTTGGCATGATGAAAAGAATCCAGTGAGGAGTAAGGATCCTACTATGCTAAACACTCCAGAGATAACAAATAATATCTTTACTTTAGAGCTGCCTTCCTCACTAATTCTGGACAATCACAGCCTCAGACTTTACTACTCTTTTATAAAATATTCATGTCTTTTTCTCTAAAATCAGGCTGAGATTACAGATGACCAGTTAACAAAATCCCCATTCATAGAATTATAGAACCAGAATAGGAAGTGATCTCAGAAACCATCTATTTGAAACCCTCCATTTTACTGAACAGGAAACTGATGTAGAATGCTTGTAATTTTCCCCCAAGGTCTCAGAGATAGTATGAAAGATGGAATTTGAATCTATGTCCTCTGACTCAATCAAGTCTGTTCTTGTTCCACTGTACTACTGCAATGGAGAGCATCCCCACCAATTTTTTTAATTCCTTATTATGTATTCAGGCAAATAGCCTAATACTTTGGGGTCTTGAAGTATTCATTTGACAGTGTCCTTCAGGTTGCTGCTCTTTCAGCAATTACAAGAGGAGCCATGCCAAGGCACACTTACTTGTGTGTCTAAAAATGCATTGAAAAGGCAAATGGAACCAATCAGTATGGCATGTCATTGACCATACCATGTTCTCTATAATTTTCTACATATAAACCTGGGAGCACAGGAATGTGCAATACCATCAGTATGAAATGCTACCTATAAGGAGATAGTGTGGTGTAGATTGTAGAGAGTTGGCCTTAGAATCAGAAATATCCAAGTACAAGTCATGCCTTTGACATATACTATATACCTCTGGGCAGTAACTTAATCTCTCAGTGTCCCAGAGAGCTTTGTAAGAGTTTAAGTTAGAGAACAGTTATAGATCTGCATTGGTAGAGGGAATTCACTCATCAAAAGTTCCCTACACCCGTTAAATCACAGGTATGAACAAAATAAATGTAATGTTTAAAGATGGGTTTTACATTTTACTTCTCTTTGGCTGGAAAGAGACTTGTTACAGGGAAAAGCCACCACTAGATTAGGTAGAAACTCTTCTGTGGGAGAATAGTTTCTCTCCTGAGTTTCAAAGAATGTGGTTGCTAAAGGCAGACAGAGTAAGAAAAACAACAATTCATACCACATCATATCATGTCACATCACAATGTGACATAATATAAATAACATGATATGATGTGCTAACATAATACAACATGACACTACACAACACACAACACAACACAACACAACACAACACAACATAACATAACATAACATAACATAACATAACATAACATAACATAACAACACAGCATTTTTACCTGTAGGATGGCTTCAATTTTTTCTATATTGCTAATACAGTTTGGGCCATGCAGAAGAAACTTGAATCTAACTGACTTTAGTTCACTTGTCATTAAAAGGTCCTCATTATGTTTCATTGTGGGTTTCTTATAGTTTTGATATATTATAACACTATACCATAATAATATTTCTTCTTTTGTTTCTGACTTAGATTAATTAAGAATAACCACACTCAATTATGCTTTGCCTTATCTAATTCTCCAATTGTTTCATGTATACACATGCCCTTTTTTGCTCACACTTGATTATAAATTCATGGAGGAAAATATTCACTTCTTCCAGTGTCAAGTAGATGTGTGTTGCCTCACAGCTGTTTCATGCAAAGAATGACAGAGGTGTCCAGTAGCTGTCCACAGCTGAAGTTCATTTGAAGAAATCATGAGGGATGAGTGCTGTATGGCAAACTCAACAATTGAGTGTAACAACTGTTCTTTGGGGAGTCATACTCCTATTTGCACAGTCATTTTTGTTGTACAAAAATTTTGGCCTGTTTTTTCCCTGTGTGCCTCTTGTGTCTTATTATTGCTTCAATGTTGATGTATTCTTCTTATTTCTGGACATGCCTCCTGCCTCGAGTCTCTGTTTGATTTTCCATGCTTACTAGTATGATAATTTTTCTTTCTCCTTACAATATGCCTTTTGCTTCTAGCCTCTCCTAAACTGAGACTTTGCCATTCAAGATATTTTTAATCTGGCCAGATGCAGCCCATCACAGCCTATACATAGAAATCTCTTGGCCACTGACCCTGACATAATACCCCAGCAGAACTATGAAGTACAGAATAATAAGTATGGATGGGACAGGTGTTCCAAGAAGCTTTTTGCCCTGTACAGGTGGTGTGAGGATGAAAGAAAGTAGGATAACTACTTATTTATAGAATTTTAAATCAAGAATATGGGGAAAGTGATTGATAAAAAGGTAATATTTAATTCAATTGAATAAATATTTACAATGTACCTACTATTTACAGTGCACTGAAAAATGAAATATCATAATCATCATTTTAATAACTTGGAAAATGACAACTGATAACATGCTATAAGGGAGGAAGAGTGGACAGTGGGCTATATTCATAATAATAAAGTCCTGGATACAAATTCTGTTTCTGACACCAATTAGCCATGTGATCATGGGTAGGCACTTACCTTCTTTGAGGGTCAGTTTCTTTATCTGTAAAAGATAAATAATAATATATATCATATATGTCTCATGGGATGTTGTGAGAGTCAAATGAGATGTTTGTAAAGTGTTTCATTAACTTTAAAGAGCTAAATAAATGTCAACTCCATAAATTGCATATGGATTGGTACCATGATCTGTTAGTTAACTAGGGTGGGTATTCTCTTCACTGACATGTCTTATAACCATCCTGTGCCTTCTCTTCCATGTAGATTATTTAGGTCAATCGTTTACCCTTCATAGCAGTAGTTATCTCTCTAGCAATGAAAACGTATGTGGAAATCTGTACTCTAAGTCAATCAATAAGCATTTATTAAGTACCTACTATATGCCAAGCACTGTGTTAACTGTTGGGAATAAAAAAGAGGAAAAAGACAGTCCCTGTCATCAAGTAGTGGACAATATGGTAAAGGAGACTAGATTAAATAGGAAGAAACAGAGTAAAGGCTAGAATTAAGAGGGTTTGGTAAAAGCTTCTTGTAGAAGGAGGGATTTTAGTTGGGACTTGAAGGAAGTCAGAGAAACCAGGAGGCAGAGATGAGCAGGGAGACCATTCAAGGCATAGGAGACAGCCAGAGAAGATGCAATATCTTATTGGTGAAACAGCAAGGAAGGGGAATAAAGTATAAGAAGACTTAACAAATAGGGGGAAAGGATTAAGTTTTGAAAGACTTTAAATACCAGCCAGAAGATGTTGTATTTGACTGTGGAGATGATAGGGGGCCATTGGAGTTTATTGAGTAGGAAAATGACATGGTTGGATCCTAAGTTCTGTGGAAGAATAGGGAGGCATTCATGTCTACAATTGGTTACAGAATTTTACTCCCAGGGCAGCTAGGTGGTACAGTGAATAGAGCACCGACCCTTGATTCAGGAGGACCTGAGTTCAAATCTGATCTCAGACACTTGACACTTACTAGCTGTGGGACCTTGGGCAAGTCACTTAACCCTCATTGCCCCACACCAAAACAAACAAACAAACAAAAACCAGAATTTTACTCCCAAGAAAGACCCTATCCATTTCTCTTTAGCTTCCCAGGACCTTCTATGGAACTTTTGGCCTACAAACTTGGGTAAATAAACAGGTGGATAGAGTTCCTATAAAGATAAAAATCACAGAATCATAGAACCTGAATTGGAAGAAATGTAAGAGGCCATCTAGTTCAATCCCTACTTGGAAAATACCCAACCTCCACCCCTTTGCAACATGCCTGAATAAATCACTACCAAGCCTTTGTTTGAATGCCTTCATTGAGAAGGAACTTACTACTGTAGAGGTAAATTATTCTACTTTTATATAGCTCTAATTGTTAGGAAGATCCCCTTAGAAAAAAACTGAATTTGTCTCTGTGTCTTCTCCCATTTTGCCCCAGAGGTCAAGCAGAGTAAGCTTGCTCACTCTTACACATGATAGTCCTTCAAATACTTGAGAACTGTTGTCATAGTCCTTACTACATCTTTTCCAGGCTAAACAGCCTCATTTCCCTGAATTGATCCTCAGATGAAATTAACTTAAAGTCATTTCCCCATCCTGGCTGCCCTCCTCAGTATATTCAGCAGTTCAGCTATGTCTTTCTGAAAAGATGGAAGCCAGAACTGAATAGAATACTCTGGATATGGTTTGACGTGGGTATTTTGAAATATTGTTGAAATACACAGAAAATAACAGACCTTAGTCCTAAAGAGGAAAAGGGGGGCATTTTATCACAATATTAAAAAAAAGACAAGCACACTTTATTTCTCATAGCTATTTAGATTATGTTCTATAACCCTGTAACTTGTCCCATATCCTATTTGTCCAGATTATTCTGAGAATAGAAGCTACTCTTCCAGTCCACTCACATACCTTAAGCTATTATATTTCATCATAATTTGGGGAAAGAACTATTCTTCCAAACAGGACAATCAAATCCAAAGAATAGCACATTTCACAGGGCTTGCTCTTCCACAGTCTCTAAGGAGAATTATGAATATGTCTGTTGCTAGGCTCTTGAAATCTTAATAGCCATTTCCAGTTACAGAGGCAAAGAGCATGTTAAACCGGGTCTCTACTCTTCGTGTTTTGTTAGCCTGCATAGCTTCCCTAAGGACCCCTGTGATCACAGATAAAAGCCATACAGTAGTCTAGGCCTAAGAGTCTGAAGGCCTCTGATTAATCAAATTGTATGTGAAATATTCTATGGAAATTTGTTTCTTATGCAGAAAGACATGCTTTATTCAATGAACCTATTCATTGTAAATATCAGGCCATAACATAGGCTGAGCCTGACTCATGCCAGTCTCCTGGTGTTTTAGATCTCAAAAGAAGATACTTGCAGTTCATTCCATAATTAAAAAAAGGCGGTTCATTTAGCTACAGCATAGAACAGCAAGGGAATACAACATTTAGCTTGGATAGACTAAGGACCCTTATCATCTTATGGAAATATGTCTGATCAGCAAGACAGGCTGACTCAGATGCCCTTGGGCCATCCTGCCCGTTTAAAGAGCCCTGACTTCATATGGGCAGACCTTTTCATGTCTTTTAGGGAAAGAAGTAAATTGACTTACACAGAATGAGAGGGAAGGGACCTTAGCAGATATTGACTCTATCATGTACATGCAGCTGCAGGGGAAGAACCGACTTGTAGACTGAAAGCTAGAGTTAGAGATTTCAGACCTAAGTAGCCAAGGGGTCCATTGCAGACAGATTAGATATTATACAAGGGAATCCAGACAATCACAGAGCATAAAAAACAGTACTACTTAACAGAGCCCAGTCACTCTGATCTTATAAGAGGATGTGGGGGGAGGGGGAATCTAAGCCTACATATTTTCTTTTTTTTTTCCTTTTTTTTTTTTTTTGCAGGGCATTGGGGGTTAAGTGACTTGCCCAGGGTCACACAGCTAGTAAAGTGTCAAGTGTCTGAGGTCGGATTTGAACTCAGGAACTCCTGAATCCAGGGCCGGTGCTTTATCCACTGCGCCACCTAGCTGCCCCCTAGCCTACATATTTTCATTGGACAGAAGTCAATTAAATTCTCTTTAAATTATTATCAATGCCTTCATTTTCACATCACATCTGTTTGTAAATACATACTTCCCAACTTCCTTTTCCAACTTGTGAGAAAGATTTTTAAAGAAAACAAAAAAGCTCACAAAAACAAGACATCAGTTATATCTGATAATATTTGTACTACTTCCCTCATACCCCTACTCCTCCACTTCTGCAGTGAAAGGAGGGAAACACATTTTCTTAACCCTTCTCTAAGGGCAAGATTGGTCAGAGTAACTGCATAGCATTTAGTTTCTTTTTTTGGTATTGTTGTTCTTTCTATTTACAATGTTGTGGCTATTGTATACATTGTTTTCCTGGTACTGCATACTTCATTTTGAATTATATTTCTCTGAATTTTTCATAGCTGTCATTTCTAATAACCCTGTATTATTCCATTACACTAATGTACTACAATTTGTTTAGCCATTCCCCAATCCATGGGCACCAACTTTGTTTCTAATTCTTTGGTATCACAAAAAATGTCACAGTGAACTGAATTTAATTCAATACTTATTGAGCACTTTATGGGGAGCACTGTACTAGGAACAAGAAAGAGATGTCAAATTTCTTTTGAAAATATCTTTTATTGATACCTTTTTCTTGCTATGACAGATATATAAATCTTCCATATCTAACACTCCATCGTGAAAAGGAAAAACAGTTAAGCAAAATGATCCAGTATTGTGTGCTGCTTCTTCTTCTTCTTCTTCTTCTTCTTCTTCTTCTTCTTCTTCTTCTTCTTCTTCTTCTTCTTCTTCTTCTTCTTCTTCTTCTTCTTTTTTGGTAAGGCAATTGGGGTTAAGTGACTTGCCCAGGGTCACACAGCTAGTAAGTATCAAGTGTCTGAGACTGGATTTGAACTCAGTTACTGAATCTGGGGCCACTGCTTTATCCACTGGGCCACCTAGCTTCCCCCCGCCCATGTGTGCTTCTTAATGTTAAAAATATTTAGTTATTAAGTGCATTTCAATGACTGTCTCTAACGACACTTACAATATTCTGTCCCAGTAGTCCACCACCTCTCTGCCATAAAGTGGGAGTTGTGTCTCCTTTAGGCTTTTTTTTTTTTGGCAGGGCGATGGGGGTTAAGGGACTTGCCCAGGGTCACACAGCTAGTAAGTGTTAAGTGTCTGAGGCCGGATTTGAACTCAGGTACTCCTGAATCCAGGGCCAGCATTTTAACCACTGCACCATCTAGCTGCCCCAGTTGTGTCTCCTTAAAAAAAAAAAAAGAATTATTTATTTTTAAAATTCCATTTTATTTTGTTTTCAGTCCCAAATAGAAATGCCAAATTTAGATAAGAAGATTCTGTTTTCATGGAGCTTAGAGTCTACTAGAGGAAGAAAAGACATTCAGACAACAGTAAATATAATGCATGATAAGAAAATCCAAGAGGTGTGAAATATTACATCTTTAGGAGAAAACCTCTGCAGGTGGGATTGTTAGGGAAAGCTTTATCCTAGAAGTGTCCTTTGAATTGAACTGCAAAGATGGGTAGTAGCTCTACAGATGGAGTAAGAAAAGGAGGGCATCCATAACAGGGGAAATGGTCTGAAAAGAGGCATGGAGGCAGGAGAATGTATTGGGGGAGGGAGGTTAGAACCACTGGGGCATAGAATATGTGTAGAACCAGGAAGAAAGTGCTAGGAGATAGGGTGGCCTCATAGTATAAAAAGCCTTCAACTGTAGGAAATTTACTTGGTAAGAAACAGAGAATCACTAATCAGAGATAGACACACCTTCAGAAGACCATGAAATAGAAGTCATTTATGAGGAGGCAGCCTAAAACAGTGCAAAGAGCACTGAATGTAGAGCAAGAGGAGTTAGGTTTAAATCTTGTCCCTGCTATGTTAGAATAATCACTTCTATTTGGGCTTCAGTGTCTTCATTTTACAAGTGAAGAGGTCAGAAAAAAAAATGATTTTTACCATCTTTTCCAACTCTCAAGATGCTATGATCAAATAAATCCCCTTTTCCACCATTTTATTTCCCTCATCCTCTAATAACCATGGTAATAAAGCTTCCTGTTAGCACCTTTTATGCCTCTATCCCTAATTTTATAGTTAAGAGACCACTGGACTTAGCTAGGAAAGTGTTTTAGTCTAGTTTCTGAAAGAGTTTGAAAATTGAAAAGCACTTGTGAAAATGAGGTTTAGGATGTGCCTTTGAATATGGTACCATAGCTCAAAGAGAACAAGCATGCAGATTTGGAGTGAGAAGACCTGAGTTCAAATCTTAATTAACCAAATGAGTAGTGTTTCATGTTTAGGTGTGTCAAATATATTACTCAGAATAGCATCCTGGCTCAGCCCCATAGTAATTGTGTATCCTCTGACAAGTCACTTGCCCTTTCTGAGACTCGGTTTCTTATCAAAATGGGGTTAAGTAATAATCAAACTACCTATCTCATAGCTCTGTTGTAAGGATCAAATGGTTCGTAAATCGTTAGTTGTTTTGTAAAAATCAGTTATATTAGCATATAACAAACAGAAAAAACAGTGACATAGAAAAGCTTAGCTTTAAGGAGAAATCTTCCTGACAGTTCACTTTAAATTTGGGAAGATTTGAAACTAGCTCACTCACCATCAAATACTGTGACTTGGGAGATCACAATAGTGCCCTCCACCAAGTCTTTTAGATTTGGACCTCCTGATATTGTATTTGAGCCTAGTAACCCACATCATGCTTCCTAATGTTGAAAATATTGAAAGTCATTATGTTTTTCCAAATAATCCCCCTAGACTTGAGATGCTGAAATTCTACTGGACTCCCATCAATGGACAAAGGGTTAAACAAATTGTGCTACATGAATGTAATGGACTGTTAATTCACCAGAAGAAACAATAAAAATGGAAAATACAGAGAAATAGAATGTTAAATGAAGTGATGTAAACAAGGTAAACAACATTCACAATGACTATAATATGTGGAAAGAATAGCATCATCAAAAAAGCATACAAACAAGCAAAACCCCTCAACACTGAGTATTTATGATGACAAAAAGAAGATCTGAGGGAATAACTGTCTCTTTCTCTCTTCTTTATAGGGATGGGAGACTATGGGTTTGAATCATTGAACAAACTTTCAGACTCAGTTGATGTGTTGGTTAGGTTTTTTTAAATGCATTTCCCCCCCCTTTCTTTTTTTGTATAAAGTGTTTATTATAGGAGATTACTCTCTAGGGAGAGGTGATATATATTTGGAATTTAAGATGATACAAAACACATATGTATTATAGTGAATTATAAAATTTGTTAAATATATACATCTATTATAAAAAGTTGTTCTCTAGGGAGGGGTGAGATA
The DNA here is from genome assembly GCF_019393635.1 of Dromiciops gliroides. Classification (NCBI taxonomy): domain Eukaryota; kingdom Metazoa; phylum Chordata; class Mammalia; order Microbiotheria; family Microbiotheriidae; genus Dromiciops; species Dromiciops gliroides. The sequence goes on along the minus strand of NC_057863.1, from coordinate 523,830,544 downwards.
TATTTGGCATTGAAGGTGATATAAAACACATAAACATGTATGCATTTATATACATGTATTTATATTATTATACTGTAGGTATAATATATATTATTTTATATCAACTTCAATCCCAAATATATTTCACCCCTCCCTAGAGAGCAATTTCCTATAATAAATACCTGGGTGTGTATATGTACACACACACACACACACACACACACACAGAGCAAGATTTCAATATACTTATTTCAGGACTTTGGCAAAATTCCTATCAAAATCTGGGAAGACCAATTAGCAAATTAGTGAACTGGGTTTTTGTTTCTACTTCTATTCTCAAGGATAATCAAGTGTATGTTGGTAACATCTTATGCCTTGATTTTAGGTGTTAAAATATCAAAATGTTGCCTTAGTGAAATGCAAGAAAGAGTAATTCAAACATATAACCATTTACTGATGGGCACCAGGGCCGACAGAGTATTTTAATGGAATAAAACTAGAGTGAGAATATAGAGGAATAATCAGGTACCTAGTGTACATTATTTCCCTTCACATACTCTCAGGTCTAATTGTTCCTCACACACATTTCATCTCCTGTCTCTCCTCCTTTGAACAGGCTGTGCTCCCTAGGATGCCTAGGGTGCATCCCCTCCTACATCTTCTCTTAGAATCCCTTTGTTGTTGTTCAATTGTTTCAGTTATGTGAGACTCTTCCTGACCCCATTTGGGGTTTTCTTGTCAAAGGTGCTGTAGTGGTTTGCCATCTCCTTCTCCAGGTTATTTTACAGAAGAGGAAACTGAGGCAAATTGGGTTAAGTGACTTGCCCAGGGTCATACAGCAAGTAAGTTTCTGAAGCCAGGTTTTAAACTCAGGTCTTTCTGACTCCAGGCCTGGTACTCTATCACCTGCACCACCCAGCTGCCCACTTAGATTCCTTAGTTTCCTAGAAAGTAAAATTCTAATACTACCTCCTATATGAGGCTACTCTGGACCCTCCCACCTGTAGATGACTTTCCTTCTCAGCTCCAAACAATAAATTTGCATCTATTCTGCATCCATTTGTATGTACTGTTATCTCTCCTATGTCCCTTCCCCACAGTGTAAGCTCCCTGAAGGCAGGAACTTTTACATTTTTGGCTTTGTCTAACACAGTGACACCTAACAGAACTGCTTGTTACTTACTTGATTGACTCAGACTCATGAATTTGCTAGTTGGTTTCACTGTTATTGAAATTAGTCATGTTTTGGCTAATGTGGATATGTTTTGCATGACACACCACATGCATAATCTATATCAAATTGCTTACCTTCTCAAGAGGGGGAGAGGGAAGGAGGAAGGGAATTTTTTAAAAAGGAATGTTAATAATTTTTGTTTACATGTAATTGAAAAAATACAATTAAATGTAACAACAACAATAAAAAAAGAAATTAGTCACATTTCATCTTTTGTTGTAGCAAATATAATTTTGGAACGCTAAGACCCTGCTGTAGTTTCCCTTGAGAGAGGGCCCTTGAAGCACAGAGTTAGGATGGAAAAGGATTGGGTGATTGAATCTGATGCAATGAAGGAGAAAAAGAGGCCTAAGGAGATGTACCTAAAAGAACAATCTGGGAGGTGCTCCTATGCCTACTGTCACCAGGTCTCAGGGGCCCATGTTAGGATGGAGCAAGGGCTTCTGCGTCCTGCCAGAACTGTATGATTTCATGGTAATGAGAGCTAGGGAGGAAGCTATTAGCAGAGATTTGTTCATGAACACAAGGTTACTTTATCAATATTAAAGAGATTACCTGGCTCTTTAGAAAACAGAGTGAGCTTTGATCTTCATTCAAGTGTCTTGAATCTTTCCTTCTGAAAGGAGGACAGCTGTTGCTATATTTGTTACAAATGGAAGGAAGCAGGGACAGAGAGAACCTCAAAGATGGGGTGGGGGAGAAGAGGGGATTGTGATGGAGGAAGCTAGATGGGATAGTAGGCAAGAGACTTAATTTCCTGTCTCATCTCTGCTGCTTACTACCTATGTGACCTTGGGCAAGTAACCTAACTCTCCTCATCTTTGATTTTCTAATTTATTAAATGAGGAGGTTGAGTAAATGACCTCTAATGTTCTTACAACTCTAAAACCCATGATAGATTTAATAGCATGGGAGTAGAAGCCTCCTTCCTCAAACTTCACACAGCATGTTTTACCTCCCTTATGCTCTTATATGCTATTTTGCATTATAGTTAGTTCTATAAGTGGTACAGTAGATAGAATGCTGGGGTTTGAGTTAGAAAGACTTGAGTTCAAATCTAACCTCAGACATATATGCTATTAGTAGCTGTGTGAGCTTGGGCAGGTCACTTAACCTCTGCCTGCCTCAGTTTCCTCAACTATAAAATGAGAGTGATAATATCACCTACCTCCCAGTGTTGTTATAAGGAATCAATGAGGAAAAAAAAAGTATAAAGGGGGAAGGGAAAGAAAGAGAAGAAGATGGGAGAGAAAGAGCAGGAATAGGACAAAGGAGGGGAAGGGAGGGGAGGGGAGGAAAGAGAAGAAGCATATATTCAGGGCCTACTAAGTGCACTTTACAAATATTAGGTACTTAATAAATACTTGTTTCCTTCCTTCCTTCTTCCCTCCCTCCCTCCCTTTCTCCCTTCCTCCTTTCCTTCCTTCCTTCCTTCCTTCCTTCCTTCCTTCCTTCCTTCCTTCCTTCCTTCCTTCCTTCCTTCCTTCTTTCTTTCCTTCCTGTTAGATTATAAACTGAGTCGTATTTATCTTTCTATCTTCCCAGACACTAAACACAGTGATCTGTATTTGTTGTTGTTCAGTCATTCAGTAATGTCTGACTCTACTCTTTGGGACCCTGTGAACTATACTTTTCCCATGGGGTTTTCTTGACAAAGATACTGGAGTAATTTGCCATTTCCTTCTCCACTGAATTAAGGCAAAAAGATGTTAAATGACTAGCCTAGTGCCACATAGCTAGTAAGTGTCTGCGGTCAGATTTGAACTCAGGTCTTCTTTACTCTAGGCTAAGTGCTGTATCCACTAAGCTATCTAGCTGCCCTAGGAGGTATTTAGGAGGTACTTGCTAGGTGCCACAGTGGATAGAGTGCTGGGCCTGGAATCCAGAAGATTCATCTTTGTGAGTTCAAATTTGCCCCCAGACACTTGCTAGCTATGTGACTCTGGGCAAGTCACTTAACCTTATTTGTCTCAGTTTCCTCATCTGTAAAATGAGGAGAAGGAAATGGCAAATCATTATAGTATCTTTGCCCCCCCCCAAAAAAACACCCTAAATAGGGTCACAAAGAGTAGGACACAACTGAAAGGACTGAACAAAAAGACACAATTGCTGAAATATGCATAAAGGAAAAAGAAAAATGAATAAAAGCTTCATATGCTAACAGTAAAGTGATTAGGTAAGCATAATTGTGGTGCTGGTCCTACTGAGTGACCTTGGGCTAATCATTCAAGATTTATATGGTTTGGGTAAATTGTCTAACAATATAAGATGCAAGATTGGACTTGGAAATGTTTTTTGATATGAAGAGTTTTTCATTCCAAAAAAATGTTCATGACTTTTCCAGACAAGCCCCACCTTTCCTCCCAATTTCTGTCTGTTCCCTTTCTGGATCACCTTCCTAACACTGCTAATCTGACATAGGTTGCATTGTGCTTAGTAAGATGATGACTTGGTGATCAGCTTTTTGGCACAGTGGATAAAGCACCTGCCCTGAATGCAGGAGGAACTGAATTCAAATCCAGCCTCAGACACTCGATACTTACTAGCTGTGTGACCCTGGGAAAGTCACTTAACCCTCATTGCCCCACAAAAACAAAACAAAACAAAACAAACAAACAACAACAAAAAAGATGATTACTTGGCATCTTTGGGTGAGCCTCAGGTAGACACATCAAGGTGTCAGGGGAAAGAAAAAAGGGCTAGCCAGTAGCACAATTTTATATTCTAGATCCCCAAATAAGAATGCCAGGAAAGTTTCTTTTCCTCCTTATTAGAGTATATTTTTAAAAAATAACTAAAACTAGCAAAGCTAGAACTAACATAAGAAAACTGGAGATGTGTTCAACATGTTGACAAGCCTGGGAGTCACACATCCTGTCCCATCCCAGTGTTAGTTGCCTGACTGACCCACTCCCTTGCCCAGCCCTAGGCTACTACAGATCACACCCCATCTCCAGAGGCCTGTGGCTTCATACCCTGCCTTACTCCTAACATGGGCCAGATTATACACCCTGCCTTTCCTCAACTATAAAATGTGGGTGATAATATCACCCTCAAGCGGTCTGGCCTGAAAACCCATGCTATGCAACTCTGGGATCAACAATTACAGTGATTTCTGACTTAGTTCATTCCCAGGCCTCTTATATTCACTATCTTCTTATGAGTTCCCTTTCTACTGAGCCATCTTAGAGTCTTCCAGATCTGGAGTGCAATGGAATGATCAGCAGATTTAGCATCAAAGGGCTTGAGTTAGAATCCTAGCTCTGCCACTTAATTCACCTCAGTTTCCTTATCTCTAAAATGAAAGAGTTGGATTAAATTATGTCTTTAGTGCCTCCTAGCTCTAAATCTATGATCTGATCAACTTCCAATCTCTTAACCTATTATCTTAAAACATTTCACAGATTCTTTCTACTTTCTAACACTTACCAAAACCTAATTCTCTCCTAAACACATGATATTCTCTCTTCAAAACTGGTTCTTCTTTCTTAACACCCTCATGATGCACATCACCAGGAGGAATTCTCTTCCTTTTGCATGTACTTCAGGTAGTACAGATACTTGTTGATGTCATCTGTGGAACTCCAGGTCATTCTCTTTCCTAATAAGTTCAGTAACTTCAGTGTGTTATTCATACCGACCCTATTGCCTCCCTTCAAACAACTTGAATTTCCAGTTCTTCACACCTTCAACTCCAATGACTTTTGTCACCAGTTTATCCCAATTTTGTACAAGAGTGACCATACTTCAGACCTCCCCCCCACAACTTGCTACCATCTCATCCGAATTTTCCTCTTGCACTGGAATTCCTAGGGATGCCTTTGCTACAAGTTAGCATCTTTCTGCTCAGTTATATACATAGTTAAGTTCAGAAAGGTTTATTTTTGTGGTATTATGGCTGCTACTACTCATGCCTATTTTTAAGATTTACATGTCTCCTTTATATGCCTGACTGCTAGAACAAGTTGAGGATAAACAAAGACAATCATCACATATAAAGCTTATAGGTTTTTTTTCCTCCTTAAGTCAAAGATGTGGTTTGGAAGGAGGTCATAAGCATGACTTATACCTAATCATAAAGAGGGATTTATTTTGTCATTGTCCATCAGAGTTTTTTAAATGGTAATGCATGGTGAGCATTAGGCACTTAGGTAGCAAAGTGGTTAGAGAGCCAAATTTGGAGTCAGGAAGATATGAGCTCAAATCCTGTCTCAAAAATTTAATATTTGGGGGCAGCTAGGTGGTGCAGTGGATAAAGTACCAGCCCTGGATTCAGGATTCCCTGAGTTCAAATCCGGCCTCAGACACTTGACACTTAACTAGCTGTGTGACCCTGGGCAAATCACTTAACCCTCATTGCCCTGCAAAAATAAATAAATAAATAAATAAATAAATAAATAAATAAATAAATAAATAAATAAATAAATAAATAAATAAATAAATAAATAAATAAATAAATAAATAAATAAATAAATAAATAAATGAATAAATGAATAAATGAATAAATGAATAAATGAATGAATGAATGAATGAATGAATGAATGAATGAATGAATGAATGAATGAATAAATAAGTAAATAAAAATTTAATAGTTGACCTTGGACAAACCATAACCTCTCCTACTCAGTTTCTTCATCTATAAAATAGGGGTGAGAGTGGCTTCTGCTTTACAGGGATTTTCTAAGGATCACAAGACATAATACATATAAAGTGCTTTGCAAACCTTAGTGTACTATGTAAAGGTTACCTATCATTACTGGCACTAAACTCTGAATAATTGTGCTTTTGTAAAAACCTTTAATCTAAGAAACTTCAGAGGGCTTCTGAGGTGCCTATTTCCTTTGGGAGTTATAGATATTATCTTCTTTTTACAGATGGAGGAGAAAGTCTAAGCAGAATGGAATTTACCCCAAATCATCAATCAACATAGAAGGGAACAAAAACTGTAGATTCTCCAGTTCCTGTAAACACAAGAGTCATCCTTTGTGAAAGGATATACAATAACTTTTACTTCATTCAAATGTGATGAAATGTTTATATTTGGTGTTGATTTCCATCTCTTGCTTTCTTAGGGACCATCTGGTTCTTGATCCTTCCCAGTAAAGGCTCTCTCCTTCAACAGTAGCATCTTGTAGTGGGGCAACCTTCAGCCACGTCTGTTGTACTATCATATGTTTTGCATGTAACACTGACAATTTTAACATGAAACATTTCCTCCTTCTCAGGAAATGAATGGCCTACTCTTTAGGGAGCAGATACAAAGATTCCAATGATTTCTGTAAAAAGTGACCAAAGAATCATTCCAATGATTGGAAATAACACAGCTGCTAAATTTGGGGATTGACAAAAGTCTTATCTTAACCCAGATTGAAACAAGGAAGCTTTCATGTTTTGCTTTATTATTTAATCTGAAAGATACTAATGATATCAACACTAACTCAGTAGTAATAACTCACCTTTCCCCAGCACTAATACAGTGCCTGGTCCATAGCAGGCACTTAATAAATGTTTATTGATTCATTGATTGACCTAATACTTAATGATTACAAAATGCATTGTGCTTAGTATTTGGAGACAATACGGGGCTCATGAAAGGGTACTGAATTTACAGTCAAGGGACCTCAAATAGAATCCTGACTCTGCTGCTCACTGAATGACCTTGGGCAAGTCATCTAACTTCTCTAGGCCTCATTTTCCTCATCCTTAAAGTAAAAGGGTTGTCTTGGATGGCTTTGAAGTACTCTTCCAGCTCTAAATCATAGCAAAGCTTTCCCCAGGTTTAAAAAAATCCTCACTCGTGTCTACCATCCCCATAGCTGACTTTCTTTTCCTTTCCAGACAAGCTCCCTAAAAACATTGTTGGTCTAAATCTAATTTTTTCTGTAATTTCCTTCCTATCCTACATTTCCAGTTTTCTTATGTACATTACTGTCCTCTATGAACTCTGTGGGATAGACATAAATGTCCTTGCTGTCCCTCATAGGGGATACTTTATTTTCTATCTCTGTGCCTTTTTATGTCCTTATTTTTCAACTATTCTTCCTTCTCACCTCCAACTCTAATATCCCCTGATTTCCTTCAAGATTTTCATCACATGCCATCCTCTGTGTGATGTCCTAAATAAGCTTAGAGATGGAAGGAACCTCAGAGATGTTTTCCTCACATGGGAATCCCATAATCATCCTCTTCTTGGGCCTTCTCCTTTTATACCCTTTATAAAATATGAGGCCCAAGATAGGCCTGCCATAATCTGAAGATCAGACCTTTCACGATATACCTGAGATCACATTAGTTTTTTTAGCTGCTCCATCAGACTGTTGACTCATATTGAGCTAGTATTACTCATAACCTGATCATCCCAACAGCCCTGTGAAGTAAGTAGCTGTATAAATATACTACTGTTGCTGTTGTTGCTGTTGTTGCTGATCCTTCATTCTCAAAAAGGACCAATGACATCATGAGGATGATGTCTTGACTTGCATATGAATTAGATATGAGTGGGGCAGAGCTGCATACTGTGATCAGCCTCATTCTCTCCCTCAGAATCATCAAAGACAAAGGCAAGACAAAGGTCAAGATGACTGGCAGTGGCCCAGGATGTTACTACAGTCATTAAATAGATGAGGAAACTGAGGTCCACTGAATATCAATGACTGGCCCAAAAGCCACAGCAAAAAAACAAAACAAAACAAAAACAAAACAAAACAAAAAACACAGCAGAGCCAGGATCTGGATGGACCTAGTTATCTGACTCTGAAACCAGGAGACTTTCTATTACACTACACTGTCCATATCATATTGGTGGGCAGGCCTATAGATTAGGAAATTGCTGATTCTCAACCTCTTTTTTTTTTTTTATAAATTCCCCCTATTACATAATGAAAGACAGTTAGCAAGAAATAATTTTCTCGTGACAAGTTGGCAGAAAAGTCAAAGGAAATCCAGATCTTGGGATTTTGAGGTACTTTATTCATTTTTATCCATTTATCCTTATCTTACAGAAGAAAATTTAATTTTTATTACCTTGAATAAGTGAGAGAGAAGGAACAAGAAGATTATCATCCATTAGCTTTTTGCTCCCTGACTTTTACTGAATTCATATCATTGCAGTTAACACCTATTTGACTTTAAAAAATAATTGAATTTATGTTTCAAAGCTGTGAAATTGATGAAACCATATCCGTCACTCATCGCTTATACATAGCATTCTTTGATCCAGATTGTGGAAAGAGAATAAAAACGTCAATGAATAAGACAGGACAGTAGTGGGAATTTGTGGTTTGGAGGAATTAATGGGGGAAATGGAGTGTTCATAGATTTTAATACATAATCATAAATTATCTGAACAGTTCCTAAAATATAATATACTACTCAAAGATTCTTAGTTATTTTTAATATAATGCTTGATGATTCAGAGTTAGCTAAAAATGTCTTCAGAGAAAAATGGTTTTCTGGAATTATATAGTCCCTGTGCCCATTCTGACAATGGGTGCTTTCTTAAGGGGAAAAAAATAGCAAACTTTCTGTTAAATCAAGAGATTGAATAAAGTAAACAAAAAAAGAAGTCTGTAGCAGCCAAGTATCAGTCTGCTGTGAACCATGTCTCTAGTTCTAAGTTTCTATGCTTACCTTATTCCTTCTGCCTTGGAATCCTCCCTCTCCCCCTCCATTTACTTATTGATGCCTGTCAAAATAATCCCTATCTATTAGAGTACATTTCAAATTCCTTCTCCTCCATGAACCCCTCCTTCAATTAAATATGATGCCTCTTTCCCTAGAACCCTTAGAGCACTGTGTTTCTATCTTTCTTATGGAATATCACATTTTAACTATTACTAGAGATAGATATGTGGAAAAACAAAACAAAACAAACAAAAAGAAGTAAAAATGGGGGCAGCTGGGTGGCACAGTGGACAAAGCACCAGCCCTGGATTCAGGAGGACCTGAGTTCAAATCCAGACTCAGACACTTGACACTTACTAGCTGTGTGACCCTGGGATAGTCACATAACCCTCATTGCCCCACCTCCTACATTATTAGTAGAGAAAAGGGATTGTGTCTTAACCTTTGCGTAAAGAGGGAGTTTTTTTTTTTCACTTTCCTCTTCAGATGTTTATGACCCAGAAGATGTTGACAAGGATTGGATGGGCTGACTTGGGGATGTGACACAAATCATAGGGGTAGCCTGTGTAGTGTGAAAAAGAGGAAGAGAGAGAGAGAGAGAAGGGAAAAGGAGAGAAAGAGAAAGGGAGATAAACAAAGATTAGTAGTGATGTGGAGCCACACTATTTCCCTGTGACCATATCAGGAGGTTTATCCAAGTCCTCCTAGCCTTTAGTGACATGCAAACGTGACCTAGACCCTGGTATGAACAGTGAAAGCAAGTGTATAGAACAGACCAGAGCTAGACATATGGACCAACAGGGAAGAAAGTGGTTTGGAGTTCTTTGTTCATTCTACTCTATCCAGGGGAAGTAAGGTGATCTCAAGTTACAGAATCTATTAGCAAGTAAACTGTCAGGAATAACTGAGAAATCTTTCTGCTTTCCACCATGTTGAAGGACAAATAAGTTTATCTGGAAATACTGGTTTCTTAGTTTCCTGTTTTTGTTTTTGTTTTTTGTTTTTTTCACTCTGAGTAGTGGCAGGAGATTAGAAATGAAACTAAATTAACAAACTTCCATCCCTGAAGGCTTGGGAGGAAATGAAGTGGCTTGAATGGAGTACACATATTGGGAGTGCTACCTGGGCATATATTTCCTTGATATGGTCATGCTTTTAGCTAATTAAATCACCCATGTGTACTACCCTGGTTGAGGAGATGTGTGAACAATATGCAGGATCTAAGAAGTAGGTACTTTTTGGAAAGACGGGGGAACATAGGCCATATGAAACATACCAGAGTTATGAAGCCCTAAATACCTGTTGTAGTTGTGTGAAGGTGAAAGTAGGGGGTAATGTGGGTGGGTGTTACATGTGTATATGTCTCTCCCTAGAATACTGAGCAGATTGTTTGGCAGATCATAGGATCAATCAATAATAAGCAGTTATTAAGTGCCCCACAGAAGACCGATAGATACAAAGAATAAAACGGCACATACTGTCAAGGGGTTTACATTTTAAGAAAAGAAGTTCCAGATCTAGACCTTCAAGAGACTGCAGAGGTCATCTAATGCAACCAGTAAGTTTTCTGAAACTGACACACTGAGAGTTTAAGTGACTTGCCTATACAGGTATTAAGCTGGAGAGGCGGGACTAGTATCCATGTCCTTGTGGCTGCAGAACCAGTGCTTTCTCCACTCTACCATGTGGTCTCCCCAAGATTTAGGGTCTGAAAGAAATATAGAGGTAATCTTATTCAACCCCAATCATTTTACAGATCAAGAACCTGAAAATCAGGGAGGTAAAGCCCTTTGCCCAAGGTCACAGAGGTAGTAGTGGAAGATCTAGGATTTAACCATGTCTGGTAGGCTAGGTAGTGTAGTGGATAGAATGCTGGGCTTGAAGTCAGGAAGACCTAAGTTCAAATATGGTCTCAGACACATGCTAGCTGTATGTCTCTATTCAAGTCACTTAACTCTGCTTGCCTCAGTTTCTTCATCTGAAAAATGAGCTGAGGAAAGAAATGGCAAACCACTCCAGTACCTTTGCCAAGAAAACCTTAAATGGGATTATGAAGAGTCAGTCATGACTGAAACAACTGAACAACCTTTGATTCTTAATTTAGCACTCTTTCAGTTAATGATTCATAAATATTTATTGAATTGGATATGCTTATTTTCTGAGCCGGTTCTTTTTGCCCAAATAGACCCTTAGATCTTTCCTTACCTGGTGTCATGTTGACTGGCAGAAATAAAAAAAGAAAGAAAGGGAAAAAAGGAAAGGAAAGAAAAGAAAAAGAAAGAAACAAGTAACTGCTTCTGCAATTCCCTTTAGTGGCCTATGCTGAATCAAACTGGGCACTTTCCCAGCTCTGGACACCCTTCCACTCAGGCTTCAACCAGTCAAACAAATTTGCACAGATGTTGAGTGCTTGAGAATGAAGAGGTGTTTGCAGGGGTGAAACAGCAAAGTGGTCAATTTATATGCTCACAGAGAGGCCTGGGTAAAGCTGTTTCCTACTATACCATCTGTAGGGCAATCAGCATCAAAGGTTGGGCTACCACTGAGCAAATTTTATTGGCAAAATGAGACTGCTGGAACAATAGGAATATACACTGCTAAGTTTTACTTCTCTGTGCCCAATAACATACATGTTCAGATTCACCATGCAATGATTATGTGTTCATATCCATGTATGCTATGGTATATATGGGCATGTATACATGCATGCATGCACCTAAACATGAATAACTATGCATTTTCTGTTGGTGATTAAGGATTTCTTTCAAAGCTGTGTATCACTTCTGATACATACTATCTGTGTGATTCTGTGTAAACCCCCTAAACTCTCAGTACCCCGGACAACCCTCTAAGACTTTAAGCTGGAGAGTTGGTGCTGGCCTGATGGAGGGAGTTCATGGGAGTTCCTTTTCTCAAAGAAATTACAGGACTGGCTCCAAATCCAAGGACTTCTTTGCCCAGGGTATGTTAGAGTAAGCATGATGTTAGAGGCAGCATGATGCAGTGATGGCTTTGGAGTTGAGGGGAGTGGATTTTAATCATGATTCCATTGATTGCTACTTGTGTGATATTAGGAAAATTACTTGAACTCTCTGGGCCTGTTTCTGTATCTGTAAAATGAGGAAGTTGGACTAGATAATGATTCCTGTCAGTTCTAAAACTCTGATCTTGTGATTTCTTAACACAGTTGGAGGCTAGTAGTCCGGTCTTCTCCACATCCATCATCTAGAGAGCTTTTCTAGGGCCATGGACACAGGGACTAATATAGGTGATCAATATATGCCACCACTGCAGCCACTGCTGCTGCTGATAACATTTAAAGATGCTCTGAGGCCCTAGAGTCAGCATCATTAATATAGCCCCACTCACTCCATGAGTTGGTAAGATAATAGGATTCAGACAGGCCTCAAAGGGAAAGATCTATTATATTGATCTAGAAATGCAGGCAGAGAGATGGGCTTTCGAGTCGCCTGTCTGACAGTATTATGAATTGAATGATAATCAATAAAGCCAGCCCATCTGAATTGGCTGCCCTCTGCCATTCAATGGAGACAAAAACTTTAACCTTCTTTTGCCATGACATGTAGCAGACTGGAAAAAGTATGAGGGGTAGGTAGGATCAGATGTCAAAGTCAAGTTGATACTACTAATATTGGGAAGAGGGATAGAGAAAAGGGAATACAAAGATAGACAAAAAGAGTAAATAGGATCAGAAGTAGACTTATTGATGTGTGCTAAAATCTTAAAAATTGGGAACCAAGATGGCAGAGAGAAGCTAGGAACGTTCCTGAAATTTTCCATATTTCCCTCAAAAACAACATTAAATCAAGCCTCTAAACAGATTCTGGAACTACAGAAGCTACAAAAAGAGCGACAAAATCCTGCTACGTGAGATAATTTAGAAGACTTCAGAAAAGGTCTGTCTCACCTTGGGTAAAAGGAGAGGGTGGCTCACCTCAGTAAAGCTCGGCTCAGTGTGGCTTAGCACCACTCGTATCAGCTAGCAGATCACCTTAGCAAAGCTCGGCTCAGTGGCAACTCAACACTGTTGCAACTCAACACAGCTGAGTGTGGGGCATCTGAGACTGGGGCAGCTGAGAGCAGTAGGAAGCTTGCAACCGTGAACTCTGTGCCCCAGGAACAGACTTCAACTTGATAAGTTTAAAAATAGCTTACCACATGAGCAAGAAACAAAAAAGGAACCTTACCATTGACAACTTCTGTGGTAAAAGGGAAGACCAAAATTCAAACACAGATGAGTTAGTCAAAACGCCCACAAGTGAAGACTCAAGAGGGAAGATGATTTTGTCTCAAGACCAAAAAGCCATCTCTGAAGAGCTCAAAAAGGCTTTTAAAAACCAAATAAGAGAGGTAGAAGAAAAAATGGAAAAAGAAATAAGAGAAATGAGAGTTACACTGCAAAAAGAGGCACAAAAAAATGACTGAGGAAAATAATTCCTTAAAAAATACAATTGGCCAAATGAGAGAAAAAATTAGCCAAACAGAAAAAGAAGTGCAAAAGAATCCACCGAACACCTACTGAAAGAGACCCCAAAAGGAACACTTCAAGGAATACAGCAGCCAAACTCCGGAATTATCAGGTGAAGAAGAAAATACTCCAAGCAGCCAGAAAGAGGAGATTAATGAATTGGCCATGCAACTTAAAAAGCTAGAAAAAGAACAAATTAGAAATCCCCAATTAAATACAAAATTAGAAATCCTGAAAATTAAAGGAGAAATTAATAAAATTGAAAGCAAGAAAACTATAGAATTAATGAAAAAACTAAGAACTGGTTTTATGAAAAAACCAATAAAATAGATAAACCACTGGTTCATTTGATTTAAAAAAAAGAAAGAAGAAAACCAAATTACCAGTATCAAAAATGAAAAGATTGATCTTACCACCAATGAAGTGGAAATTAAAGCAATAATTAGGAACTATTTTGCCCAACTGTATGCCAATAAATTTAACAATCTAAATGAAATGGATAAATATTTGCAAAAATAAAAACTGCCCAGGTTAAGTGAAGAGGAAATAAAATTCTTAAATAAGCTCATATTAAAAAAAAGAAATTGAACAAGCCATTAATGAACTCCTTAAGAAAAAACCCCGAGGCAGCTAGGTGGCACAGTGGATAGAGCACTGGACCTGGAGTCAGGAGTACCTGAGTTCAAATCCGGCCTCAGACACTTAACACTTACTAGGTATGTGACCCTGGGTGAGTCACTTAACCCCAATTGCCTCACTAAAAAATAAAATTAAAAAAAATCCCCAGGGCCAGATGGGTTTACAGGTGAATTCTATCAATCATTTAAAGAACAATTAATTCCAATATTATACAAATTATTTGGAAAAATAGGTGAAGGAGTTCTACCAAATTAGTTTTATGACACAAATATGGTGATGATACCAAAACCAGGCAGAGCCAAAATAGAGAAAGCAAATTATAGACCAATTTCCCTAATGAATATTGATGATAAAATCTTAAACAAGATATTGGCAAGGAGATTACAGCAAGTGATCACCAGGATAATACACTATAACCAGGTGGGATTTATACCAGGAATGCAATGCTGGTTCAACATTAGGAAAGCTATCAACATAATCAACCACATCAGTAAGAAAACTAACCAAAATCATATGATTATCTCAATAGATGCAGAGAAAGCTTTTGACAAAATACAGCACCCATTCCTAATTAAAACACCAGAGAGCTTAGGAATAGGTGGAGCTTTCCTTAAAATAGTAAGCAGTATCTACCTAAAACCATCAGCAAGTATTATATGCGATGGAGATAAGTTAGAGGCCTTCCCAATAAAATCAGGGGTGAAACAGGGATGTCCATTATCACCCCTATTATTTAATATTTACTAGAAATGTTAGCCTTAGCAATCAGAGAAGAAAAAAGAATTAAAGGAATTAGAATAGGCAAGGAGGAAACAAAAGTATCACTCTTTGCAGGTGATATGATGGTATACATACAGAATCCTAGAGAATCAACTCAAAAATTAAACAATTAACAATTTTAGCAAAGTAGCAGGATATAAAATAAATCCACATAAATAGTCAGCATTTCTACACATGACCAACAAAGTCCAGCAGCAAGAGATAGAAAGAGAAATTCCATTTAAAGTAAGGGTAGATAATATAAAATACTTGGGAGTCTACTTGCCAAGACAAACCCAGGAACTCTATGAACACAATTACGAAACATTTTTCACACAAATCAAATCAGATCTAAAAAATTGGAAAGATATCAATTGCTCATGGATAGGCTGAGCTAATATAATAAAAATGACAATTCTACCTAAATTAATGTACTTAAACAGTGCCACACCAATCAGACTACCTAAAAATTATTTTATAGAGCTAGAAAAAAATAATAACAAAATTCATCTGGAAAAACAAAAAGTCAAGAATATCAAGGGAAATAATGAAAAAAAAATGCACAGGAAAGTGGGTTAGCTGTACCAAATCTGGAGCTCTACTATAAAGCAGCAGTCATTAAAACTATCTGGTACTGGCTAAGAAATAGAGCAGAGGACCAATGGAATAGGCTAGGCACAAGAGACACAGTAGTAAATGACATTAGTAATGTACTGTTTGATAAACCCAAAGACCCCAGCTTCTGGGATAGGAATTCAGTATTTGACAAAAATTGCTGGGAAAACTGGAAGATAGTACTACAGAAATTAGGCACAGACCAACATCTGACACCTTATACTAAAATAAGGTCAAAATGGGTACATGATTTAGACATGAGGTGATACCATAGGTAAATTAGGAGAGAAAGGAAGTCTGCCTTTCAGATCTTTGGAAAGGAGAGCAATTTATGACCCAACAAGAGATAGAGAATATTATGAAATGCAAAATGGATGACTTTGATTACATTAAATTAAAAAGGTTTTGTACAAACAGAAGCAATGCATCCAAAATTAGAAGGGATGCAGAAAGCTGGGAAACAATTTTTATGGCCAGTACCTCTGATAAAGGCCTCATTTCTAAAATATATAGGGAATGAAATCAAATTTATATGAATCCAAGTCATTCCCCAATTGAGAAATGGTCAAGGGATATGAACAGGCAGTTTTCTGATGAAGAAATCAAAACTTTCTATTGCCATATGAAAAAGTGCTCTAAATCAGTATTGATTAGAGAAATGCAAATTAAAACAACTCTAAGATATCACCTGACACCTATCAGATTGGCTAATATGACAAAAAAGGAAAATAATAAATGTTGGAGAAGCTGTGGAAAAATTGGAACACTAATGCATTGTTGGTGGAGCTGTGAACTGATTCAACTATTCTGGAGAGCAATTTGGAATTATGCCCAAAGGGCTATAAAGCTGTGCATACCCTTTGACCCAGCAATACCACTTTTGGGTCTTTTTACCAAAGAGATCATAAAAAAGGGAAAGGACCCACATGTACAAAAATATTTATAGCTGCTCTTTTTGTGGTGGCAAGGAATTGGAAATTATGGGGATGCCCATCAATTGGGGAATGGCTGAACAAGTTGTAGTATATGAATGTATTGGAAATCTATTGTGCTGTAAGAAATGATGAGCAGGTGGAGTTCAGAGAAACCTGGAAGGACTTGCATGAACTGATGACGAGTGAGATGAGCAGAACCAGAACATTATACACAGTATCATCAACATTATGTGTTGATCAACTGTGACAGACTAGATTCTTCTCACAAATCCAACTGAACAAGAATGTTCCAAAGGACTCATGATGGAAAAGGCTCTCCAAATACAGGGAAAAAAAGGAACTGTGGAATCTGGATGCTGATTAGACCATACTATTTCTTTTGTTTTTGATGCTGTTGGTTTTCTGATTTGAGGTTTTTCCTTTGTGCTCTGATCCTTCTCATATAACATGACTAATGAAGAAATATGTTTAATGTTAAAAAAATCTTAAAAATTGTCTCCCACAGAGATTATTAACAGAGCCTAGTCATTAAGGTCAAGCTTAAAGCAAATGTGATTTGCTATAGGTTATTCAAATTGGAAATTAACTGGGCCTGGTTTGCAAAGTAGCGCAGTTTCTTGACAAACCTTTGATATGCTCCATTTCAACCTAAAATATCTATCATTGCAATGCCATAAGTCTTTATCACTTCTTCCTTTCATCCTTCATGTAGAATTTCCATTGCCTGGATTACATTCCCATCTTCTTCCTGAATATAATAATTATTTCTTTCAAATGTTCCTCCAGGAAACTTCTCCCAAGGATACTGTCCAAACCCATTTTACTTAACTCTTCTCCATTGAATCGTGAAGCATTTCTTAAAACTGGGAGGCTGTCTACATGATGCAGAGATAATCAGAAAATCCAGCCAGCTCCGTCAGAGGAACAATCAAGTCATTGGACAAAAGGAAGTCAAATCACTTCTTTTAATGAACTGGCCAGTGCATTCAATCAAGAAAAAAAGTCACCTGACTGCGCTGGTGGCACAGTCATGGTGATAATCTGTTTTAGTCACATGAATAGTTTAGGTTGATATCCCAAATTGGAAGGTCATCAACAGCAAATTTCATTTATTTGAACCATGATATACTTTTGCAAAATCAGTGAATCATAGAATCTTAGCAACAGAAGGAACCTCACAGACCAGTTAGATTAACCCTGACCTGAACAAGAACAATAGGAAATAAGAATTCTCTCTATATATCATGAATAAGTGGTTATTTGGCCTTTGCTTAAAGACCTCCTAACCCACTTCACTATTGTGCAAGCTGTCTTATTATGAAGATCAGTGAAAATGCTGTTTCAATAGCCTAGGTAAGGAGTTATGATCACTGAACCATAGGAAAAGACACATTGGGGAAATATTTAGAGATATAGAAAAAAATAAGACACAGTGATGGATTGAATAGGTAGGATTAGGAAAAAGGAAAAACCAAGGATAATACCAAGCCTTATTAACTATGAGGATGATGTACCATCGACAGATAGAATTTGTAGAAGGAGTAGTTTTTAAAGGAAGATAATTAATTTAGTTTGGGATTTGTTGAATTTGAAAAGCTCTACATATGAGTGGAGATGTCTAGTAGGTAGTTGGAAATATAGGACTGGACCTTATGGGAGAGATCCAACTGTAATATATGTTTTATAATATGAAGGTGATGAAGGAAGCCACAAGACAATACAATCACAAAAAGAGAGAATATGAAGATAAAAGAGAAGGGAACTAACGACAGAGCTATTTTGGGGACAAGCACAATTAGGACAAAAGTGGAAAAACATGAACCAAAGAAAAAGGTAAAGGAAAGGTTAGGGAAAGATGAGAGGGAAGCCAGAAGAATAATGCCACCAAAGCCAAGGAAGGATAGAATGTCAAGGACTGAAGATAGATCAAGAGAATGAGGGCTGAGAAGAGACTATTGAACCTGTCAATTTAGAGGTTATTTGGTAACATTGGAAAAGGCAGTTTCATTGGAGTGGTGAAGATGAAAACCATATTTAAGAAAACTGAGGAGTAATTATGTGGTGAGCAGAGATGTGTTGGTAAATAACTACCAGCCCTCCTGAGAGACATGGCACTCTTTTAAGTGTAATCTACATTATAAACAGTTTCTCCATCACTGTCTTATGACTAGACAATCAACAAAATAATAAATCAATCCCTGGTTTGTAGAAGTTGCTGATTTCTAAAGTACAAATGCTTATGTTGAAAAATTTAACAATTGGCTAACAAGCTGGTATGATCTGGCCCCAGCACTGACAGTGAGGGAATGGAGTTACTTAGTGTATATTACTCTTAGTAGAAGGTTGGGGGGAAAATGAGAGATAAAACAATAGCTTAAGAGAATGACATGACCAATAGGAGAGATTTTTTAGTATAGAAGATATTTAGTGTATCTATAGTCAAAAAAGAGAGAAGGAGAGAAAGAAGAGAAGAGAAGAGAAGAGAAGAGAAGAGAAGAGAAGAGAAGAGAAGAGAAGAGAAGAGAAGAGAAGAGAAGAGAAGAGAAGAGAAGAGAAGAGAAATGGGCCTGATAAAGATCTGTGTTCAAATCCAACCTCAGATGCTTCCTGGCTTTGTGACTCTGAATAAGTCACTTAACCCCTATTTTTCTCAGTTTCCTCAACTATCAAATGGGCATAATAATAGCACCTACCTCCCCAAGGTTCTTGTGAGGATCAAATGAGAAAATATATGTGAAGTTCTTAGCCCAATTCCAGCCACAGTCCCTTCCCTAAGTAGAAATAAATATTAAAGAAATTAAGTAATGTTGAGATATCCTGAAGAAAAGGAATGATCAAAGGAACCAGGCCCAGGTAGAGATAGACAGGAATATAATTAAGTGCAGAAGTAG
This sequence comes from Dromiciops gliroides, assembly GCF_019393635.1. Taxonomy (NCBI): domain Eukaryota; kingdom Metazoa; phylum Chordata; class Mammalia; order Microbiotheria; family Microbiotheriidae; genus Dromiciops; species Dromiciops gliroides. Next base: position 523,811,380 of record NC_057863.1, on the reverse strand, counting down.
AGGCATCAGTTTTAGTAAAGAGGAGGATCATCTACTACTTGATTCTCTGATCTCTTTCATATTATTCCCCTTCATGTACTTTCTGTTCCAGGAAAAAAATAGGCCTGCCATCTATTCCCCATACATAATATTTCATATCCCATTTTTGTGCCTTTTCACAATGAGTTCCCTCATGTCTGAAATGCACTTCCTCCTCCTCTCTGCCTGAGAAAATCCTCAGCTTCTTTTAAAGTCCAGCTCAAGCACCATCTCCTTAGCAAGAGCTTTCCTGGTTCCTCCTATTAACACTTTCTCTTTGAATGGCTTTCTACTAGTTTTTCTATCATTTATAATGACTTTCATTTGTCTAGATTGTATCCTCAAGAAGAGAATATAAGTCTTTTGAAATCAGAGACTATTTCATTTTTGTCCTTGCATCTCCAGGACCGAGTACAGTGCCTTGTGCATAGTAGGTGATTTAAAAGCGAATGTTAAAATGAATCGTATAGAACTGAATTGAATCTTCTGAGACTGAAGGGAAGAAATAAAGGGTGGTTGAGGAATTAAATGAGCTTATAAAAATAGAAGTGGGGAGAAGAGGAACTGTATGATGAGTGTCCAGAGGGAAGAAAGGCCATTTGCTAAGGGAAAGGAGCTGGAAATAGAGTTGGTGGCTGAAGCGGAGAGCCGGGAAATTGAAACAATGACTGTTTGGAATATGATGGGGTATAAGAAATTAATAAATTGACAGCAGAACTCAGTTGAGGTTAGCATGAATTTGTCATGGACTATGTGCACTGTATTTCCTAATTCCTGACATCAGTACTAGGAGACTGGAGAGTAGGAGTGGAGAAAGCAAGCAGAGGGAGTGGTCCAAGATTGGGAACTTGCAGGGAGGGACAAATGAAAAAACATGAGTCCAAGTGATTCACAGATGGAGAATAGTACCATGTTGAAAAAATTTGAGACTATGCAGAGAGAAAATGAAGACAGAGCAAGAGTGAGGGACTGGAAAAACTGTGAAGTATCATAAGAAGACAAAGAATAGATTCAGAAGATGAGTTGGAAAGGCATGAAATATTTATTAAAGCTCAGAAAATTTCAGAGAGCTGGATCTTGACAGTGGAGCAGTTTTCACGTAGTAGGAAGGTCTGATATGTGACTATTCCCTTGGGAAGTCTAAGGGCAGCTGGGTGGTGCAGTAGATGGAGCATTGGGCCTGGAATTAGAAAGATTTGGGTTAAAATTCAGCCTCACTCACTTCCTAGCTATTGGACTCTGGGCAAGTCACTTAGCCTTTTTTTGCCTCAGTCTCTTCAACTATAAAATAGGAATAATAATAGCACCTACTTCCCAGAGTTCTTGTAAGTATCAAATGAAATAATATTGTGATGATCTCTTAGGCACTTATTAAATGCTTATTCCCTTCCCTAAGAGGAGATGAATGTTTTTAAAATGAACAAAAAACAACCTGAGATTGATAATCTTAGAGACCTTGATTTCAAGATCATTCCTATGAATCCTGAAGTCTCCAAAAATAAAAGGAAGGGTTGGGGTAGAAAGTAGAACCTGGTAATGAAATAACAGAAGAAGGAAAATTATCCTGGAAGTTAGAAGACAAAAGGAACAGAGATCAGGACAACAGAGTGAAATAATTGATTAGTGGGCAGAAAAAAGGGGGTGGGGGAAGTTGCTAAATGATGGTGGCAAACTCACAGTTTGGAAGTTCAAATGGGGCCCAAAGAGGAGTAGTGGAATTGCAGTTTGGTAACAACAATTTATAGAATGCTGGGCCTGGAGTCAGGAATTCAGCTTCTTCATCCATAAAATGGGGATAATAGTATCACCTACATCATAGGGTTGCTGTGAGAATCAAAGGAAATAGTATATACAAAGCACTTTGCATACTTTAAAGCACTATAGAATTGTTAGCTATTACTGAGAGGACTAGAATCAGAAAGATTATTCATAGATATGGTGGAAAGTCAGGTTTCTGTTAGTTGCTCGACATAATTTATTTTAAATGCTCCCCAACTTTTTTTAGGTAGTTGTTTTACAGTCTGTTGAAGATACACCTTTTTCTGACAATGGTTTTTGTATATCCTTGAACGAAAAGTTAAGTTTCATAAATTAAAATTAGCATTTTCTCATCTTTAATATTCCAATCTTTATATTGTCTTGACCATGAAAATATTGTTTTCTTCATTGCAGTGGTGAAAAACAGCGTTTTTTAAATCATCTCATTATTCTTATAAATTCAAGAATTCTACACTGCACTCTAGAGGAATTAAATTCCAGGTCCCCCTGAAGGTTTTGCATTTTTATTTTTGGTGGGAAATGAGGGTTAAGTGACTTGTCCAGGGTCATACAGCTAGTAAATGTCAAGTGTCTGAGGGCGGATTTGAACTCAAGTCCTCCTGAATCCGGGACCGGTGCTTAATCCATTGTGCCACCTAGCTGCCCCTAGGTTTTCCTTTTTTCTGAGGATTAATTAGACTGTTTTGTAGCAATGGTTTGTCGGTTCTTGATGTTGTTTTTCATTTTCAACTATGTTTTTCTTTGCATTTTGGTATAACTGATCCTGTTTCATTGTGAGCTGGAATGACACCTGAAATATATTATTTCTCTACATCAGCAGCTACTGTAATAACTCTCACAGTCTTAAAGTATGCTCTTTTTAGTTAAAAAAAGTTATGAAATAAAACAAGCATTTCCATAACATAGTATAATAAAAAGATGATTGTACATGAAACTGCAAATCTATTGTATACAACATGCTATTCCTTTTATATACATGATAAAGTTATCATGTAAATTTCTTTTTATTCTTCCCTCTCCCCACACTGCCCTAGAGATGGCTAGCATCCGACACAAATATGTGTGCATGAGAGCACACACACACACACACACACACACACACACACACACACACATATATATATATATATACATAATCATTCTATCCATACCTCTATATACCTCTATTTATCAGTTCTTTCTCTGAATGCAGGTAACATTTTCCTTCATATGTCCTTTGTAGTTAAGTTGGGTATTTACAATAGTCAAATTTACTTATCTACTCAAAGTTATTCTTAAAACAATATTGCTGTCAGTGTATACAATGTTTTCTTGGTTCTGCTCATTTTGCTCTTCATTATTTTGTGCAAGTCTGTCCATGTTTTTCTTAAGATCATCAAATTCATCATTTCTTATAGCACAGTAGTACTGCATCACAATCATATACAACTTGTTCAGCAATTCCCCAACTGGCAGGCATTCCCTCAATTTCTAGTCCTTTGCTATTACAAAGATAGCTACAATAAATATTTTAGAACATATAGACTCTTTTCCTTTTCCCCTAATCATCTTTGGAAATAGATATAGTAATGCTATTGCTGAGTCAAAGGATATAGGCAGTCTAATAACAATTTGGGCATAATTCCAGATTGCTCTCCAAAATGGTTGAATCAGTTTACAATTTCACCAACAATGAATTAGTATCCCAATTTTTCCACATCCCCTCCAACATTGCACCTTTCCCTTTCAATCATTTTAGCTAATCTTATAGGTGTAAAATGATATCTCAATGTTATTTTAATTCATGTTTCTCTAATCACTAATGAGTTAGAGCATTTTTATATGACAATAAAGTGTTTTGATTTCTTTATCTAAAAAACTTCCTGTTCATATCTTTTTAAGAGCTACAACTCTCACACATTTTTGGAGTAATATCCATAATTAAAATCCATTCAATTAAAAACACCAAAATGAGCAACAGCACAAGATCCAGCCCTCAAATGACAGAGATATATCTAAAAGTAGGGAAAACATTTCACTATAGCATCATCTAGTTAAGTTCAGATATGCAGAGTAAGTTTAATATCAATTTAATCTTCAGAAGAAGACCCCACTCATTATTAGTGACACAAAACAAAACTATATAAAATGATTTTTATTCCCAAATAATTTATACATAATCCTACAAAAAAGCCCACCAGAAAATAATTGCAGCTGATACACCAACATTTACTGCAGAAGTTAAAGAGAAATTTTATGGATAATTTGATAAGATCCTCCAAAGTAAATGAACACATACTTTATACTTTGTAACTTCAATGAATGGAAAAAACATCTCAGATTCTATTATTACCCTACAATAGTAGCTGAGATAATGTATATAATTACCAACCCATGGGCTTATTTTCCTATCATCTTACAAGTTTTATGAAAATAATCTATGGACAACATATAAAATCCTACTGTGCTTAGTTTGTTGACTACAAAAAGGTATTTAATTTAATATAGCAAAATGTCATCTTTTCCCCAACAAAATGTCTCCCCATGTATATACAAAAATTATACAAGATTCATTAAAGTTAGAGCAAGAGAAATAATCTTGTTTAAAGACTCTCTGATTATTTTTATCAAAGAAAGCACACGAATGGGAGATATATACTCACCAAATATTTCACCATAGTCACAGAGGAGATCTAGTATATACACATATGTCTCTGTCTATATATTTCTCTCTCTCGTATTCTCTCTCATCTTTTTATCCATTCACACACTCATTTGGACAATTAACTGGGCCCAGAATTGAACTGCAGGAAGAGAGAAGCCTGGATTGCCTTTGAGAATATAAGGACCCTCAATGACCCCAGGCTTCTTAACGAACTGGGGACCCATCTTTTTTTTATACCAATGGTCTTCTGGTGTTATTATATGACTATAAATCATGGAAACATACAATATAGAAAAGAAATTGAGAATTGTCTAGAGGACAATGGAGAGGCTGGGAATGAGCAAGCTGTCATACATAAGTATGAGAAGCAGTGTGAAGGAGGTAAAAACAAGTCTGACTTGAAAAGAAAATGGGCTGCTCATATAAAGAGAAGAAAGGATAAATGCTGGATATCTCATCTGCTTCATTATTGTCTTTGAGGAAAAGACTGGCATACTGGGTAGACTCCATGGTGAACTTAGGAGGGGATATTGGCAAGAGTAACAAAAGATGAGCATGCACTCGGGTTGCCACCTGCATCATTAGAAGGAATACTCACATTGGTAAGATCACAGATTCACCAGAGAGCAGCAATTGGCCCAAGATCATAGGGATTTCAAAGACAAAAAGACACAGGACTTGTCTTTAAGAATTTTGAGGTCTACTGTGGTTAAATGAAATGTTACTTCTTTACTGAAGTTTGAGGTGTTTCTATGCATGCTCCCTCAGTTTCCATCCTATTCATGCAAAATTTCTTTGACTCTTCATGAATATTTTCTTCTTTCCTTATCTTACTGGATAGGCTCCTGCCTTTCTGCAATTCTGCAATTGTATTTTTTTTGAGGGGCCATAAGGGTTAAGTGATTTGCCTAGAGTCACATAGCTAGTAAATGTCAAGTGTTTGAGTCCTGATTTGAACTCAGGTCCTACTGAATTCAGGGCTGGTGCTTTATATACTGTGCCACCTAGCTGCCCCCTCCAATTGTATTCTTCTTTTTTTTAGTGAGGCAATTGGGGTTAAGTGACTTGCCCAGGGTCACACAGCTAGTAAGTGTTAAGTGTCTGAGGCCAGATTTGAACTCAGGTACTCTTGACTCCAGGGCCGGTGCTCTATCCACTGTGCCATCTAGCTGCCCCCAGTTGTGTTCTTGATGCCATCCTTTACCATGGCCTCCAAAACCTTTGTCCATTAAACGTCCTTCTTATATTTTACCATCCTCGCCATTAATTTTCCATCCACTGTATAAACATTAACATATTCAAGGCTCTCATGTCATTAAAAATTTATAACTTCGGGGGCGGCTAGGTGGCGCAGTGGATAAAGCACGGGCCCTGGAGTCAGGAGTACCTGGGTTCAAATCCGGCCTCAGACACTTAACACTTACTAGCTGTGTGACTCTGGGCAAGTCACTTAACCCCCATTGCCCCGCAAAAAAAAAAAAAAAAAAAAATTATAACTTCAATTCTTCTGCATTCTTTTCTTATTGGGCTTTTTCTTTTTTTTTTTCCACAACTAAATGTCTCCAAGTAATAATCTATACTCTTGCCTTCCAAATCCTCAATAGCAATTCATTCATCTTCCTTCCTTCCTTCCTTCCTTCCTTCCTTCCTTCCTTCCTTCCTTCCTTCCTTCCTTCCTTCCTTCCTTCCTTCCTTCCTTCCTTCCTTCCTTCCTTCCTCTCCCTTCCTCCTCTCCAGTCATTGACCATAATAAATAATAACTTTTCTTGAATGGACAGAAATTCCATCCACATAAGCTATGAGTAACCCCTGTGAAACCTGAGAATCTTTGCATAGGCCAACTTAAAGTTTCACTTAACATACATTTAGTAAATTCCTGTTGTGTTTGAGCACTGTTTTGGGTACTGGGGGAGAAACAACATTTATAATAAAGCATGATCCCTGGCCTTAAGGAGCATACAATCTAGTAGAAGCTTTTTATTCCTTTGTTATCATTCCTCATTTTAGAAACCAGCACAATGCCTAACACAGAGTAGAGGCTCAAAAAATGTTTATTAAATGAATAGAGTACAGTTCCAAAACTTTTTCCCCTCTTTTTGTGGGCAGGGGTAGCACCAAGTAGATCAGGCTTTGAAAGGGCATTGCATAATCAGTCATGCTCAGCCAAGTTTGGCAAAAGAATCGACCTTCTTATTGCTGAGATGTCACACCAGATGTCCTGTCCAAGCACTAATAACAGTTCACTTCTGGAGGCTACATCCATATGAGAGGAAGTGGAGGAGCACATTTGAGACCTGCTTTAGTCGACTTGAGGTTATGCTCAGTGTGCTGTAGCAGGAATACACAAGTACTTTCCAGATGGCATCATAAAGTCAGTTCATTTCTGCAAAGCACCAGGTAGTTTGTTAAAAACAGGCCCTTGTTTCATAGTACCCTTGGCAGTTTGGGAATTGTTGGCACTTCCCCAAACTGCAGAACTCAGACTGTCAGCTCCAAGAGGACAGGGCAGAACTGGGCCCATGACCAGTCCTGGTGTGAGCTAGCCAAGATGCCCTAAGTGGGGACAGCTAGGTGGTGCAGTGGATAAAGCACCAGCCCTGGACTCAGGAAGACCAGAGTTCAAATCCAGCCTCAGACACCTGACACTTACTAGCTGTGTGACCCTGGGCAAGTCACTTAACCCTCACTGCCCTGCAAAAAAACAAAACAAAACGAGATGCCCTAAGTGCTAAGGATGTTTAACCACTGCTTTCCTGAGCTATGAGGGCTGGAAAGGTCCTTAGAGACCATTTGATCCAGTGCTCTCATTTTGTAGTTGAGGAACAGAGACCTGGAGAAGGTGAAGGGATTTGTAAAGGCTCAAAAAGCACAGTAGTAACTGACCAGGGACAAAAGGCCTGAGTCTTGCGAGTCTTCGCCAAGTGCTCTTGCCCACCATGCTACATAGGTTCTTTCTATTTCATTTTATTAGACCCATGATTTCATTGGCGGAGGGAGCTCCTCGTGAGCACCTTTCTCTGCTCTTACAGACAGGCACCTTCTCTGTAACTTCTTGTATTGCCTGTTACAATTAGAGAGAGGTTAAGTGATTTGCCCAGGGTTATACCACTAGTATGTATCAGTAGTGGGACTTGAACTGACATTTTTCTAACTCAGGCTAGCTCTCAATCCACTATACCATGTTACACTATCTAAACTTACTTAGCATATTAAAATTAACTAAGACCCAACCCCTGTCAATTTCAATTAATTAATGGAATAAATACTAGGCACCTCCTTAGTCCAAGGCACTCTACTAGATGTTGGGGATACAAGGACAAAAATGAAACGGAAGGAGCTTAGGAGCTTATATTCTAATGGAGAGAGATAATATGCATATATATATATATATGTGTGTGTGTGTGTGTGTGTGTGTATTTACAGAGTAACCTTGGGAAGATGACACTAGCAGCTAGGAGTGGTGGTAAGGCCTCATCCAGAGAGGACTCATATATACATGTATCTGGTAGGAAATCCAGGATTCCAAGGGGCAGAGGGAGAAAGGATCGCATTCCAAGAATGAGGAGGATCAATATAAAGGCATGGAAGAGATGGGAAGGTGGGGGATGAAGATGATTAAATAAACCAGCTTTACTGTACTATAGGTTTTGAGGAGAACAGATAGATTTAGAACTAGAAAAGACCACAGAGAAGAAAATGGAGGCCGAGGAAATTTAAGTGATTTCTACAAGAACACATAAGTAGTAGCAAATAACAGAAGCCCACATCCTTCATCTCCATATCTGGCATGCCCTTTGTTCCACCAAACAAACTCTCCTCTTCCAACACCATATCCCGCTAGAGCCATATCTTACCTTTATCTCAAGGCTCCATTTTACATTCTTTCTCCATCGGGCCTCTGAAACATTTAACCCATAATACCTCTCCCTCTTCTGAACTCAAGCCCTGCTTCTAATACTCAGCTGGCAATTGATCACACCCTACCTTGTGACATCTCTTGCAATTAAAAAAAAACTGTTATTTTATTATTATCTTGATGTTTAATTTGCCATGTATTTGGATTGCCTCCACAACTAGGTTAGGATTATCTGTTTCTTTATGTCTCCTGCAGTGCCTCATATACAATAGGTGCTCACTATAGATCTGTTCATTTGATGTTAAGAGGCTGTCATTCGAATCAAATGTTTCATTAAAATCTTTGAAGGTTGAATTATAAGACAAATGACAGAGAGCTTCAGACTCAGGATACTGATTAGTTTAACAGCCTTTCACAATAGATAGAAGGAGGGCCTTGAAAAGACAGTAACCAGAGTTCAAGTCCTATCTCTTTGTGACTTTGGTTAAATTGTTTAACCTCTCAATGCCCCAGGCAATTGCCTAGGACTATAAGTTACAAGATAGTTGCATATCTGCTTTAGTAGAGAACATTTTTCAATAGGAACTCCTTATACTAATCATGGGTCCCATAAACAAAACAAAAAGATTCCATTGGTATAATGCTTCAAAAGGCAGAGAGCAAATTTTAGGAAGTTAGAATCATCTTGTATGGAGAGGGGACCTATCTATCTTGGCACCAGTTTGGAGAGAGTGAGATAAAACAAATAAGTCTTGGTAAAGAGGGGGATGGTGCCTACATTCTAAAAACACACTTGACAGAATGCTTTCTTTGCAAAATAGTAAGAGAGTAAAAGACTGGAGATGCTCAATGTAACCCCACTGCAAGGTGTTGTGCTCTTCAGAAGGCCTTAGAGTGCCAAGTGCCTAAGTCTCCTTAGTGTATTATGACACTAGACTTAACAACTTGTACTAAAAACAAAACCCAGCCTGGCACAATAGAAAGTGACCCTTTTGGGAGGAGGCATTTGAATTAGTGGCAACACCCAGTACACACAATCAAAGCTCGGGGGGAAATACATTGAAGTTGATTTCCTTTCATTATGATGAGTAGAGAGCACTGGCCAATCTTAGCAGAGACTGAGAACTATTTTGGTCCAGGAACTAAATGTCGGGTTGACTTTCCTAGCTATTCTACCTCTATTGTCAGCACAGTGATCAACCACGTTTAAAATACCAATGTGATTAAAGGCCTATGCATCACAGCCTTTACATGTTGTTAACACAGCTCCCATCCTGTAAAATAACCAAGGGACGTGACAGAGACAAAGGAAATGACACAGGCAGCTCTGCTCACACAAACAAGCAAGGAGAGGAAATATAGCTGGGAAAATAAACAAGGATGCGGGAAAGGAAATAAATAAGCAAACATAACCCAAGGCTGAACACTGCCTGGAACAAAAGCCCAGCACCAAAAATAATTTTGGGCATAGGATAGAAATCTCTGTGTGGAAATAAGGAATTTTCCCAGGGTCTGGATGAAAAATCTATTAAACATTCACAGAAAATCATGGAAACTCAGATTTTTAGAGTTGGAAGGTACCTGAGAAGCCATGTAGTCCAAACTGGACCTAAACAAGTCTCCTCTTAAAGTGCACAAATCTCATGTAGTAGAGATGTCCCACTGGACTTGAGGATAGGAACTCTGTCCTATAGATAGATAGATAGATAGATAGATAGATAGATAGATAGATAGATAGATAGATAGATAGATAGATAGATAGATAGATAGATAGATATAGATATTGTGAGATTTAAAATTGGATATACGAGCATTAAACTCCCCCTTTAACTAAGAAAAAGAAGCCCCTGAGCTTTAATCAGTGAGAGATTAGTTTTTATTGTTTGGGAATGAATTAGACAACAAACAGGTGATACCGATTAGGAAAATAGGAAAGTAGAAATACAAATGAATAATCCTAGATCTAAGCTTAGTTTATATTCTTTTATAAAACTCACCGAATCCCAAAACTGCCTGCCAGGCCTAGAACCAGAGCCGATCACCAAAAGCGTGCACCATCACTGCTAAGCTGAGAAGCCAGAGTGTGCGAGACAGAGAGCAAACTTCCGTTCTACTCTCAGTTTTAAATTAGTGTCCCAGAAGTACGGCATGCTTGGCCATGCTCTTCCGGGCAGCAGCAGGTGCATGGCCATTCGTCGCAGTCTCCTCCCCCAAAGGGCGGTCCTTCAAAAACCGCTGCCGTAGCATGTGCTCAACTCTTAAATGATTCAGCTAAAACTTCCATTTTTTTTACCACAATATAGATATATGGATATATAGATATAGATTTTTTTTTGCAGGGTGAGGAGGGTTAAGTGACTTGCCCAGGGTCACACAGCTAGTAAGTATCAAGTGTCTGAGGCTGGATTTGAGCTGAGGTCACCCTGAATCCAGGGCAGGTGCTTTATGCACTGTGCCCCCTAGCTGTTCCCTATCCTATATTTCTTTGCATTGCTCCTTAGCTCTTAATAGAGTCCCTTACATATAGTAGATGCTCAGTATGGTTGTTGACTCAATGAATGAACTTGATATATAAAAACATGCAAAGTGTGATGAGAATAACTCTTAAAAATAACCATAGAGGGGCAGCTAGGCAGTGCAATGGATAAAGCACAAGCCCTGGATTCAGGAGGACCTGGGTTCAAATCCAGCCTCAGACATTTGACACTTCCTAGCTGTGTGACCCTGGGGAAGTCCCTTAACCCTCATTGCCCCACAAAAAATAATAAAATAATTATAGAATGGCTCCCCCAAAAAGATATGAGAAAACATTCCTAGCTCTTAGGGTTTCAATTCTCTAATTTTTAATTTATAGAATAAAACAAACAATTCTATAACATAGTATAATAAAAAAGATGATTGCACATGAAACTGCAGATCTATTATGTACAACTTACTATTCCTTTTAAATATATATCATGTAAATTTTTTCCCTTTTTATCCCTCCCCCTACCTTAGAGATAGCTACCATTAGACACAAACACACACATATATGTAAAATTATTCTATACATATTTCTCTTTATCTGTTCTTTCTCTAGATATAGATTAGCTCTCAGTTTTGTAGAGATAGAGATAGAAATTGAGAGATTCACAAGAGTACTTTCCACATATACTCAAAGTTTTTCTCTATAGATTTTTCCTTCTTCTTTTTCTTTTTTTGTCTCTAAAATAATATTTGTAATATGGGATGGTAAGGGGAAAGGGAAAAGGATGGATACTGAGGAAAACTATGGTGATGTAAAAAAGGGTAAAAATGTGTTAAAATGAATATATAAGATATATGCATACATTTGCATATATAGAACACACACATATATATACACACATAGATGATAGATACATACATACATATGTATACATACACATGTTCTAGAAATGAGTTATCACCTTGGGAGACTAAATGCTTTTTCTAATAATCTTGCCACTTGTCACAAATAATCTTCATTCAGCATCTGCTTTATGACCTTTAGTGAGAGGTAGTCCACTGCCTCTAGAGGAAGTCTGTGCCATTTTTTTTTGCAGGGCAATGAGGGTTAAGTGACTTGCCTAGGGTCACACAGCTAGGAAGTATCAAGTGTTGAGGCTGGATTCAAACTCAGGTCCTCCTGAATCCAGGACCAGTGATTTATTTACTGCACCATCTATCTGCCCCCTCCCATCTACCATTTTTTAATAGCTTTCATTGTTTGGAAATTTTTCCTTATGCCATCTTTAATTTTTTTTTTTTTTAGTGAGGCAATTGGGATTAAGTGACTTGCCCAGGGTCACACAGCTAGTAAGTGTTAAATGTCTGAAGCCAGATTTGAACTCAAGTACTCCTGACTCCAGGGCCGGTGCTCTATCCACTGCGCCACCTAGCTGCCCCCTTGGGCCATCTTTAAATGTATCTTTTTGCAAATTCCACCCAATTCTCTCAGTTTTGCTTTTTGGGAACAGGCAAAAAATGTCTCATTCCTCTTCCACATGGCAGGCCTTGAAATGCTTGAAGATAGCTCTCCTTTTCCCTCCAAATCTTCTCTTTTCCAGGCTAAAATTCCCTAGATCCTTCAACTGCTCCTCATGTTATATTGTCACAAAGTTGTCTTCAAAGGACTCAGCCAGGTCTCAGAACACATCAGCTCAGACAATATCTAGATTTTCCTTTGTCTGTGTTTGACACCTTCATCACTTTTGCAAAAAGTGTCTAAACCAACCTAGTATAAAGAAAACAGTTTTCCAATAGAGTCAATCTTACTCTCTGACCATTGACACTTAAAAGAAAATCTATGGCATCTCCCTATAGAAATATCATAGAAGAAAAGAAAGTGGGAGGTGGTTCTTTTTTCAACAAAGGGTGAATAGTCATTTTAAATGCTAAAGGATTCAGTCTAAGAAACTAAGGATACATCACCAGATATTTTCAGAAAGGATTTTAGGATATCTGGCTTAATGGAAACAGTATTGGCCTTGGACTCAGAAGACCTATGTTTCAATCCCAGTTCTATGATTCACTAGCCATTTAATCTCTCAGGGCCATGGTTTTCCAATGTGTAAAAATGAGGAGAGTGGATGAAACAATCTTTAAGGTCCCCTTCCCAACTTAGATATTCTGGAGTTTGGGAAATTTTTAGAAATGAGACTTTTAATGGAGGGGGGGGCAGCTAGGTGGCACAGTGGATAAAGCACCAGCCCTGGTTTCAGGAGAACCTGAGTTCAAATCCATCCTCAGACACTTGACACTAGCTGTGTGATCCTGGGCAAGTCACTTAACCTTCATTGCCCTGCCCAAACAACAACAAAAAAATTAGACTTTTAACTTAGCTATTATAGTGGTACATTTAAGTGTTTTACTTTCCATTCCTCCCACTCTCCCCCCACCCCATGAGATATTGATACCTCTAATAATAATAGAATTATATCTTTTTTTTAAAAAAATGATGCTTGAACCAATATCTGGTAATATTCTGTAATCTTAGGGTATACTCATAGAAGCTCAGTGTTCTGAATGGAGTTATAATTTTTCAATAGTCTGTCCTAGTCACAACAAAAAGTATTGAGCCAAGGTCTTGGAAACAAATTGGAAAAGGGACACTGATAAGGTTGAAAGCACACAGAGGAGGGGAAGCTGGGTGGTGCAGTAGATAAAGCACTGGCCCTGGATTCTGGAGGACCTGAGTTCAAATCCAGCCTCAGACACTCGACACTTACTAGCTATGTGACCCTGGTCAAGTCACTTAACCCTCATTGCCCTGCCCCCCCCCCAAAGCACACGGAGGAGAATAAAAAGGATAGTTGAGAAGACTGGAAGATATGCCATGTGAGGAACAGTCAAAGAAACTGGGTTATTTATATACTTATTTTGACTAGGTGAGAGAAGTATTATAGGGGAGGGGAAATGGTAATTGCACTTTGATATTAGAAGAGCATTCACATACAAAAATTAGATTCATTCATTTAATTATTTTTGTCCTGGAGAACAGAACTAGGAATAGTGGATAGATGTTGCAGCAAGGTAGATATAGGTGGTTGTTGTTTGTTCTTCATTCTTGAAGAGGACCATGACATCAGGGTTATGTCATGATTTGTAGTGAACTGGATTGAAGTGAGGGAGGGCTGTGAAAAGTCACCAACTTCACACTCCCCTACAGAGCCAACTGGGTGCAGTGGCAAGATACACATCAAGACAACTGGGGATGTCCCCAGATGTTTAAGGCAATTGGGGTTAAGTGACTTGCCCAAGGTCTAGGAAGTGTCTGAAACGAGATTTGAACTCAGGTCCTCCCAACTTCAGGGCCAGTACTCTTGCTGCCTCTATTGGGCAATTAGAGTGGTCCAACAGTGAAATGAACTGCTCCTATCTGAGTGAATCTAATAGCATTAGAGGTTTTTAAGTGAAGGTTGAATCATCACTCAGATATGGGTGCAACTAGATGTCAGCTAGGCTTCTATCCAACTCAGATTGTGTGTTTTAACCCTTTAGTAAAATATATATAGTCATATAGTGTTTCTGAGTACTCATATTCTAAGTCAGAAATCTAAAATGTCTAGGATTTAGAAGGTATACTTTCTTTCTTGTAAATAGACTTTCCAAGTACACGGCAGTAGAGGTCTAAGTAGACAGTAGTTTGCCTGAAAAAGATCTGGGGGTTTTAGTGGAGTGGAAGATCACGATGAATCAATAGAGTGAGATAGCAGTCAACAAAGTTAATGTGATATTTAACTCTGTTAAGAAAGACATACAGGGAGGCAGCTAGGTGGCACAGTGGATAAACCACTGGCCCTGGATTCAGGAGGACCTGAGTTCAAATCCAGCCTCAGACACTTGACACTAGCTGTGTGACCCTGGGCAAGCCACTTAACCCCCATTGCCCCGCAAAAAAAAGACATACAACATCCAGGAATAAAGAAGTGATAGTCCCTTTGTTATCTGCCTTTATCAGAAGATACCTGAATTATTGTGGTCAGATATGGTCATATATGACCACAATAACGGTATTGAAAAGATGACAATAATGATTGTGATGATGATGATAAATACATAACATTTATAAAGCACCTACTAGGTGACAGGCACTGTGCTAAGTGCTTTACAAATACTACCTCATGTGACCCTCACAACAACTCAAGGAGGTGGTTCTTATTATCTTCATTTTATTATTGAGAAAACTAAGGCCAAGAGTGGTTAAATGACTTGCCAAGGCCACGCAGCTTCTTGACCCCAGACATAAGCATTCTATCCTTTGTTTCACCCATCTCCTGAGGTATTCCTAACATGTTAGTTACAGCTCTTTCCATGTATACAAATTTATAGTCATACCCAAAAATGGAAACAAAGAAAGATGGAGAGGTGCATGATCACATATATATCCTGTTTCTAGAGGAAATAGCATTAACTTTCTCGGGCCACTAAGATTATGTCTCTATGACTCCTCAGAAAGGACAGACAGAGAAGGTTTCTGACTTTCTTAAAAAGAAAGCTAACACACACACACACACACAATCCCACAGATAGCTAGTGAAAAATCACAAAATCTCACTTCTTTGTTGGGTGAAAATCAAAAGACAGCATATTGAGTGTAGCTCAAGTATGCTTTCCCCAAACATTCAGTCTCTGATGTTTTCTGTTAACTGGCAAAGTCTAATGAGAAGTGAAGTTCATGACTCTTTCCAAAGGGCAAGCAGTTGTATGATCTTTGAAATTTCAGAAACACAGAAAAACTGAACTATTCCTGGATGAAACTCAAGACAAAAAATATAATAACTGCCAAACAATATCTCAAGACAAAGGGGAAATGACCAGAAAAGAACAGGATAGAATCCAAAAGGGATAAATGCAACAAAAACCCCACCTCAAAATAGCAGAAACAAACCAGCTTTCCAATACAAGGAAGAGGAAGATTGACTATACACAAGTACATGCAAAAAGAGTTAGGCCCACAATACAATCTTTACCATAACAACTAGGGTTTACATAGCATTTTAAGGTTTCCAAGACTTTGTATTTACTGCATATTTTCTCATTTGATATGCACAGCAACCTTACAAGGTAGGTGCTATTAGCATCTTCATTTTACAGATGAGGAAATGTACTGCTACCATTCTGACAAAAATAATATAGTGTTGAGGCTATATTATCAGGAGCAAGAACCAGGATTTCTTCTTGCCTTTATACTGTAGGTTGGTTAGGTCTTTATTAGAGGGTTGAGTCCTATTGGGAGCTCAGCATGTGATAAGAGAGAGAAAGAAAAGCTGAAACCAGCAGGGAAGAAAAACAATTAGAAATTTAGAAAAGAAGATCTGAGATTAAAACTGGTAGGGAGCTATTACCACTCAAGCTTGAAAAAAGATGGATTATGGATGATTTAACAATCGTCTCAAGTATCTGAAGGATAGATATTTGGAATTTGGTGACCATCTGTTCTTACCTCCCCTAAGGAGAGGAAAGGGGTAATAGGTTTAAATTTCAAGGAAAGAAATTTAGTTTAGAAGAAAAAAAAGATTTCTTGTTTGAGTGGTAAAGAAAAATGGGAACTGTTGCAAAATTTGGACATCTTTTAATAATCATATGATAGTATATTTGTATCATTCCTTACAGTATACAAAGCACTTTGACATTCTTTTATTTTATTCATCTGCACTATAAGACAGGAAGGTTGTCTGAGTAAAGCCTAGAATAATGGAAAGCTCACTAGATTGAGTCAATAGAGTTTGGTTCAAATCCTAATTCTGTTCCTCTCGTTTACTGTGTGATCTTGGGAAAATCACTTAAGTTTTCATTTTTCTCATTGGTAAAGTAAAAGGATTGCTCTAAAAGGCCTCAGAGGTGCTTTCTAGCCCTAAAACCCAACTACACTAGGCCCCTTATACAGATAAGGAAATTAAATCTTAGAGAGATGAAGTGCCTTGCCCAAGGTCACTTATCTAATAAGAAGCAAAGCTAGGATTCACATTTAGGGCTTGATTCCTAATCCAGTGTTTATTTCACTGTCAAATTCCAGAACTCTGCAGAGCCCACTTCTCTCCTCTATATTTTTTCTTTCAGGATGTTATCAATTTCTATAGGTTTAATAATCACTTCTATTGTGTGATAGTAACTCCAAAATCTATATATACAGTTTGAACCTGTCTTCTGAATTCCAAACCTGCCTTACCAACTGATTTCTCAGCATCACCTGTATGTCCCCTTGGCATATCAAACTCAACTTGTACAAAAGAGAATTCATTACCTACCCTTCTCCTAACTCTAATCTTCCTCCAAACTTTACTATTTTGGATAATTACACCATTACACCTTGAGAGCACCACATCCCTTTCTTTTATCGTTCCTTTATCCATGAACATGAAATTATAGCTATTCCTTTTTAATTCTTCATTTTCCTTCATTTCCCACATCTGGTCAATTGTCATCTTTTTAATTGCACTTCTACTATACTCCATCATCTCCTTTCTTTTTACCATCCCATGTCAAATCCTCATCACCTCTTTCCTTAATTCCAAGGATCTAATAATTGATTTCCCTGCTTCCACTGACTCTCTTCTTTCAAATATTCAAGAATCTTTGAAAGGTTCCTATTGTCTATAGAATAACAGACCATTTCCTCCTAAACCCTTTCCAATCTGTCTCCCCTTCACTTTTTCAGGGTTGTTAAATGAATGAAAGAATGAAAATCATTTCTTAAATGCTTACTTGCAAAGCACTCTAACTTTTAGAGATACAAATAGAAAATTATGACAGCCCCTGCTCTATAGAAGCACATATTCTAATGGAGGTCACAACATATATTGTGTTTGATGTATGTATATATGTGTATGATGTATGTATATGTGTATACATATATGCATAAATACATATGTGTGTATATGTATATATTATTTCAGGTATAGATCAAATAGTAGGAAAGCACATGGTAATTTACCTTCTTCAATAGAATTTTTGGCTGACAAAACCAAAATCATTTCTAATGTTATACTATTTGATAATGCCATGGACTTCGGTGGTAAAAATTGCCTTTTCTGGATATTCAGACTGTGGCTACTGAGGAAGAAGAGGTGTAGCATTTGCAGAAGCATTTGCCAGGTAGCATTTCCACAAGAGTCGATTCCTTGAAGAATGCCTATGGGGACTTTCACTGGAAGCTGAGCTGGTAGTCTGGGAACCCACTGTTAGTCATGGGGCTCTTGGTATCAGGGTCCTGAGTTGTCTTCATCAGGATCTGATAAAGAGTAAAGCCAATATTTGATTGTCCTGGTTCATACCACCTCCTGTCCTTCCCTTAATACACTCTATATTTTGACCAAACTGGCCAGCTTTGCTAGTCAGTGAAAATATTGTTGCTTTGGTCCTTCCTAAAAACTGGTAGCAATACTGAACACTGATACTTGAGATGTTGTCTAATGAGGGACAGGAAGCAAAAGAAATATCACCTCCCTCTTTCTTTACATCATACATGTCGAAATTTCATAGTGTTACCATATTATACCATTGACTCCTATTGCACTTGTAATCTACTAAAACTCCTATATTTTTCCCCTCAGGAAATGTTGCCCAGAAATATTCCCTATTTTAAAAAGAGTTCATTCAGTCATTTGACAATGAATAAATATTTACTAAGTAGCTACTATGTTCTAGGAAATGTGCTAGGCACTGGAGATGCAATAAATAAATAAAAGAATCATTGATTGCCCTCAGGGAATTTACTATTCTACTGTTACATCAAATAAAAAAATATTCCTTTTATTTTCTTAACATTTAAAAGACATGAAAAAAGTCAAATATAAAAGACATGAGGTATGAAGGAGGAAAAATGAGGATGTAGATGGCTTTTGGTTTTTCCATGAAAGTAGGATGTGGGGGGATCTGCTGAGAGTGATTTTGGTAGAATTGGAAACATGAGAGAAGAACAAGTTTGGGACAGTCATCATGGAGAATGAAAGAATTAATTACAGACAAATGTGAATTATTATTCAGATGACATAGATTCTAGATCCTTTTTCATCCAACATTCAATCAATCAATAAACATTTATTAAGCACCTACTAAGCCAGGCATTGTGCTAAGCACTGGCAATACCAAAAAAGAAAAAGAAAAAAACAAAAAGTCTTTTCCCTCAAGGAGCTTATAATCAAATGGAACATGTTGTTAAAGAGATTGCTGTTCAAAAGAGAGAGGAAGCAAGCTGTTTAGGTGCACATTAGATTAGATGACTTTGAAGGTCCCTTCTTTTCTTTCTTTTTTTTGGGGGGGGGGAGTGGCAATGAGGGTTCACACAGCTAGTAAGTGTCAAGTGTCTGAGGCTGGATTTGAACTCAGGTCCTCCTGAACCCAGGGCCGGTACTTTATCCACTGCACCACCTAGCTGCCTCGCAAAGTTCCCTTCTAACGCTGCCATTATGCAGTTGCATAGAGCTACCCACTGTCCTTTGGATGGATTTTAGCTTATTAATATTCCTCATAAAATGTAGCTCCAAAACCTAACACGATACTGAAAATGAGGTCTGATGAGGGCAGACAGAATACTTTGGGAGATTCAAGGAGAAATGAGAAAATGCTGTGTAAATCTTCTCAAAGTAACCAACTGTGGACAATCATTTTTCCACTTATGCTAGTAAGAAAGTAGATTTTGAAAGCTTTAAAATCTGCCACTGGTTCTTCACTTCACACATTTATCATCCTGGGCAAATCTATGGGAGGCGAGTGAGCCACCTCACTTCTCTTTTGCCAAGTTCTGTTACTCCTACCTCCACACTCCCTCTCCCATCTGTCCCTCCCTTTCCACTCACACTGCTACCACTTCATTACCTCTCCCTGATACTATTGTGAGAGCCTTCATGCAATGACAGTTAGAAGAGACCTTAGAAGCCATCTAGTCTAATACACACCTGAATAGCAACATGTTCCACTAGATTGTAATCCCCTAGAGGGCAAGGACTGTCTTTTGCCTTTTTGTGTCTCCAGTGCTTAGCACAAGCCTGGTACATGGTAGCTGCTGAATAAATGTTTATTGATTGATGTTCAATAAAGCGGTTTTAATTAATAGTGTTATAAGATCATGGATTTAGGCTTTAGTGACAGTTAATACAATTGTATAATGTCACAGGAACTGTGGGCCCAGAGAGGTTAAGTGTCTTGCCCACAATCATGTAGCTAGTAATCAAAGTGGCTGAGGTAGCTTTGAATTCAAGTCTTCCTGACTCCAGTTCAGTGTGCCAACCACTAAACTGCCCTGGAAGACCTGCAGTGCAGCAGTCCATGCCCTTGGTGAATAGCACTAATTGTTAGGGAGTACTTCCTTAAATTGAATTGAAATCTGCCTCTCTGCAGATTCTATCTACTATTCCTAATTCTGCCCTCTGGGAGCAAATGGAACAAATCTAATGCCAAACAGAATATATCCAACTGCCTCTGGTATCTTTTTTCCCCAATCCACTCTCCCCACAGTTGCCAAAGTAATCTTCCTAATGCACAGTTCTATACCATTATTCCCTTCTCCCCAATCCCTCCGTGGTGCCACATTACCTTTCAAATACATTCAATTCAAGAAATATTTGTCAAATATTAACTATGTGCAAGGTCATATACTAGGTGCTAGAGATAAAAAAGCAAAACCAAAACAGTCCTTACCTAAAAAACCTTTACATTCTCTGCTAGGATATAACACCCAGAGATAAATAAATACAAAGTAAGTTGAGGAGGGAGAGACTATTAACAATTGGGGCAATTGAGGAAGACTTCTTCAAGGAGGAGGGCTTGAAATACTGAGCAACTGAGTAAAATCATGGGTTAAACTTGAGTGTAACCACAAGAGCAGATTTAGTGAAAAGGTCAAAGTTTACCTTAAGGCTGGGGAATTTTCAAAATTTATAGGTGGATTGCTTCGAAACTGTCATTGTGAAATGATCCTTTTTGCCAGGGAATTGTGGGGGAAGGAGAACAATAGTGCTGGAAAGATTAGGTGTCAAGAATTCAAAAATATCTCTATACATATTTCACTGTGAGAATCAGAACTGGGTGGTCTCCAGGGTGTTAGAGAGTTGCCCAAGACTCAGAAAAGTTAGGTGACTTGCCCAGGATCACACAATTAGTGTTTAAGGCAGGATTTGATATCAGTGCTTCCTGACTCTAAAGACCAGAATAGGATACTGCCTCTCACACATTGCACCAAGAGGTGCCTGCTAAATGTTTACCAATTGAATTGTTTATTGAACCCTATGAACTAAAACCTGCTCAATCTGTATGTCATGAGGATAAAATAAAATATAAACATGAAGTATTTTGCAAACTACATGAAGCTATAAATGCAAGATACCTCTGTGTGATGCAGAGCTCTGGTCTGATTTAGGGGCATGCAGCCAAGCCAGCTCCCAGAACAAATGGTGAAGAGGAGACTAGTGGGAAAGAATGCAGGAAGAATGCAAAAAGGAGAAAGCTGCTGATTCATAATGGCTGAGTTCTATCAGTCACCGTTTGGGAGGGAGGGGACTGAAGGGAGCAGGAGAAAATTAACCTTTTCTTTCTAATAAGCCTTTGCATGAAAACAAAATCCCTTTTAGTGGCTTTGAGGTGTGTGTGTGTGTGTGTGTGTGTGTGTGTGTGTGTGTGGTGGGGGGTTGGGGGAGAGGAGCCAGCTTTTTGTGGATGCTGAAGAAAACATTTACTTTGTGCATCAGAGCTGGTTGTCATTTGGCACATACAAGACAGCAGTAAGATACAGGACAGAGGGCTTCTGGGAGATAAACATCCCCTGCTTTCTGCCCTCCACTATCTCTTCTTTAAAAGTTAATATACATGGTAATGGTTTACGAATATTGCACATATATAGCCTATATCTGATTGCTTACTTCTTCAGGGAGTGGGGAGGGGAGGGAGGAAAGATGGGATAGAATTTGGAACTCAAAACTTAAAATAAAAATATTTATTATAAAAGAAGTTAATATATAGATGGGGAGGGAAGTGACTGGATATTCTATAAAACTAAAACAACTCACAAAAGAGACCGTTTTTTTTACCACTAAGTATCATTTTTTCTGTCTCTTCCTCTCCCCATTTTAACACTCTCAAAGTCAGTATATTTTTTTCCTAAACAAAAGTAAAATTGTAGCTACATTCATACTACAAGCTCACTCTTGATGGGCACTCTGTATGACTCCTCTCAATATTGTGAAATTCAGAATGTTGCCTTCAAAAATTCATGCATACATTTTGTGAAAGAATCCATCTCAGTGGCATCATGCAAGCTAACCTTTCTATTATAAACTCTTCTTTTGCCATAGGAAGTATAAAAGCAGGCACATTAATTCTCCAAAAAGAGCCTTTATATATGGATGATAGTATTTATTAAGGGACTACACCTCTTTAAAAACAATATTTTTTTGGCTGGGTCCCTTCTAACGGTTGAGACTGGCCAAAGGAACTGCATTACAGATTAAATGAGATTCACTAAAGCATTTTACAATGCAGACGGGCACGTTGTGGCTCATAGAGATTCCTTGCTTTGTCTGTACTGTCCTATGCTCCCTGTTACTACCCAATAAATATATGATGCTGCTGATGATAATCATGATGATTAGTCTGGAAAAGGTGCTTTAAAAGGTTTTAAATCCTGTTTCTATCTAAGGCTTATGAAAGACCCAAAGTAAGTCACAACGTTCAACACAGGACCAAGAGCACTGTTCTAGCACCATCATCTGGACAACACATAATGTGCCCAGAAATTCAGCTATTAAAAAAAAATCTATTTTCTTCAAGTAAACTACTTGAATTTGGTCCATTATAAGCACTCAAGAAATGTTGACTACAATAGTTACCACCAGTCCATGATATCTGAAAATAAAATGCTTGTATTACATATGGTTTATAGTCAATAGAAAATTTAAAACTCAAGGAAGAGGGGGAAAAATTAAATACTAAGGCTAAATCCACCCCCCAGCCTTTTTTAAAAGCTGCAGTTGAAATAAGAACTAGTTGTACTTGTTTTGTAGTTAGATATAGGTAAACTAAATCTTCTTGTCATATTTACCATCATTACAGGATTAACAAATTAAATTCAACAAATATTAAGCACCCTACAGAGTACTGATAGATACTGAGGGAGATATAAGCTTTATATAAGACACAGTTTCTGCCATTATTGAACTTTCAATCTACTAAGGGAATAGGACATATAAACAAATATATAACAATAAACTACATAGTCAGAAGAGAGGTGTAAGGGGAGTACTGGGGAGCTAGGTGATACAGTAGATAGAATGCTGGGCCTGGAGTCAGATTCAGACACAAACTAGTTGAGTGACCCTGGGCAAGTCATCTGACCCTGTTTGCTTCAGTTTCCTCATCTGTAACATGAACTAGAGGAGGAAATGGCAAACCACATTAGTATCTCTGCCAAGAAAACTCCCAGTGGGGCCAGAAAGAGTTGGAAACAACTGAAAGAGAATAGTTCTTTACTGACTTCAAGGACCAGGAGAGTCTTCACAAAGGACTAAGTTTGACTTTAGAAGACAAGAAGAAAGTCAACAGGGGTAGTGGGATGGGGTGGAAATTCAATAGGCATTACATTGAAAAAGCACTTTCCTGATACGGCTTGAATATCACCGTAACCATATGACAACCATATTGTTTAATCAAGACAGTGTGATACCATGGGAAGATTGCAGACTGTGAATTCAGAGTACTTGGGTTCAAAGCCCACCTCTCACACTTATTACTTGTGTGATCTTGGACAAGCCACTTAACCTCTATAGGCCCCAGTTTGCCCAACTGTAAAATGAGAAGATTGGACTGTGTGGCCTCTGAGGTTCCTTCTAGTTCTAAATCTAAGGCTCTAAGTTGCAGGTTTTTTCCTAGCAGCTAGACAGAAGGTATGACAACTTACCTATATATAGAATGATGATGATGATGATGACGATGACATGGCCAGTGTGGTCACAACTACAGATTAAGTGCCATGATAAACTTCAATTTCAAGAAGGAGGGTTTCCCAAATTTCTATATGGATTGCTTTGAAACTCATTGTGACATGTTTACAAATGTCAGGGACAACAGAGGGAAGGAGAAACATGGAGATGGAAAGGTTGTCAGTGGCTCAAAAATCCCTACCTGGGGCAGTCAGTCCCACTTAGGGAATTTCCAACTGGATGATGTAATAACAATGCATCCAACAACCTCCAATGACCAGAGTGTATCACTTCTCTGTTTTTATGAGGCTGTGGAATTGTTTGTTTATGTCCATAGCAGCCCCTCTAGAGATCCATCCTGACCTACGGATGTCCTGTCCTATGTACCCCTACCCTGGCTCTGGATCCAGACTGGCCTTTTGGGTAGGGTCAGAAGCAAGCCTGCCAATGTGTAGATATACACCCAGGCAGGAAAGACATCCTAGAGCTTTGGGGATTTTCAGTTTTAAAGGAATAGGCCGAATTAGGCTCACCTTCCCTAAAAAGCTCTGAAACTGGAGCTGAGGGGCTGTGGATGGCAGGCAAAGAGAAGAAAGAATCAAGGCAGTCAGAGAGGGAGTGAAGGTCAGAGAGGAAGCTTAATTGTTCCCCAGACAGTTTCAGGGGTACTATTTTCTCTCATGTAAGTAGATGGCCTGAATTCAGTAACAGCCCAGGACAGACTGTGCTGTGGAGCTTCTTTCCTTGTGTCTGACTCTAGTAGAGTCTTTGTATCCCCTGGAAACAGATTGAGTCTACAGTGAAAGAGGTAGCACTGCCTTTTGCTATTCCTATTATTATTTGGTGTCATGCATAGGAAATGGGTACATTCTTTTGTTAACAGATGTCATAGTCACATTTTTAACTTTCCTTTCCAGTGTCAGTGATGAGAGGATTGGCTTTTGGGCTCAGAGGAAGTGTAAGTAGGAAATTTCGAGCATTTTTGCATCACCTCCTAGAATTCCTTTCATTGTTAGGGCTCTGTGAGCACATCCGGTGAGGCACTCATTTACGCAGAGCAAAGGAGAAGCAGGACAGGGGAATGAAGGCCTTCTCTGAGCAGCCAACCAACCTGATGCCCCAAATGTGTTGGGGTGTGTGTGTGTGTGTGTGTGTGTGTGTGTGTGTGTGTGTGTGTGTGTACTCACAAGGGCCCGTATGTTCTCAGAGCATTCAAATTAGGTCCCTGAAGATGAAAAGCTCTTCTGATTCCTGTAATTTGCATCAGCCAGATTGTTTTTCCTGCCTTTAATTACTGCCTAATCAGTTTGGGTTTAGTATCCTTCTACCAAGCATCAATAGCTGCCTTCATCACTTTCCTGTGGGGCAAAAAAGTGACTTTCTCAGTCTTTCCATCTGCAGTTCTCAAGGCCTGCCCAGGGCTGATTATGCAGTAAACTGTAGCATGTAAATAAAAGGATTCATCAACTATCATTCACAGGGAAGTGAAGGGCTCCCTGTCAGGAATGACATGATATTTAATTACTATTCCCTGGACATCTAGGTGGTACAGTGGATAGAGAGCTGGCCTTAGAGTCAAGAAGACCTGAGTTCAAGTCCTGCCTCAGATATCTGTGCATTATCCTGAGTAAGTTACTTGACCTCTGTCTGCCTCAATTTCCTCAAATGTAAAATGGGGATAATGCACCAACCTCAAAGTATTTTGCCAACCTTAAAGAGCTATGTAAGTACTAACTATTATTATTCAGAACTATAGATTGAGAAACTTGCATTCTATTGGGAAAAAACAACATATACACAGAAAACTAAAAACACAACATATAGAGAAAGTAATTTCATAGTGAGAGGTGAGAAGAGGAGAACATATTAGTCAGTCAACAAGCATTTATTAATCCCTCACAATGTGCCAGATACAGGGACATTGGTTGCTCATATAAAGACAAAACAAAACAAATGAAAAACACAACACTTCAAGAAACTACTTTCAAGAAGCCTACATTCTAATGGGAGAGACTACATGTACACATCTAGAAGGAGGCAAGATACATAAGGAGTATAGAGAAGGTCATCTGAAAGGGAAGGCATTAGCAGCGGGATGGAATTGGAGCTGAGTCCTAAAAGAAACCATGGAGGTTGAGATGAGGGAAGAAAGGGTTCCTGGCATGGGAGACAGCATTTGGGCGTAAGAAATGTAAGGAAACCACTCTAACTGGATTGCATGGTACATGGAAGGGAGTGAGATATAATATTAACATCTGGGTGCATCAAGCTCCATTTCCAGAAAGAGGTGCACCAAAGTGCATGCACCAAAGTGCATGCTAAGGATCCCATCAATTGGCTAGGGGGTTCTGTGGATAGAATAGCTGGGCTTGGAGTCAGAAAGACCTGAATCTGAATTCTGCTTCAGGTACCAATAGCTGTATGACTCTGGACAAGGCACTTATCCTCTCAGACTCAATTTCCTCATCTGTAGAGTGAAAATAACAATAACATCTACCTCACATGGTTGTTATAATAATATGTCAATCAAATGAGATATTATCTGTAAAGATCTTTGCAACCAGTAAAGTGCTATATAAATATTGACTATTATTCTTGTTACAAAAAAGAAGTGAGGAAGGAGAACATTTCACACCTAGAGAGCAGCCCATGCAAAGATGCAGAGGTAGGAGATAGGATGCTGTGTAGAGCTGATACCAAGTAAACCTGATTGGCTTGAATGTAGAGCGTTTGAAGGAGACTAATAAAGAATAAGGGACAGCTAGATGGCACAATGGATAGACTACTGGGCCTGAAGTCAGGGAGACTCATCTTCCTGAGTTCAAATGCAACCTCAGACACTTACTAGCTATGTGATCCCGGGTAGGTCACTTAACCCTGTTTGCCTCGGTTTTTCTCATCTACAAAATTAGCTGGAGAAGGAAATGGCAAATCTTTCCAGTATCTCTGTCAAGAAAAACCCCAATGGGGTCATGAGAAGCTAGAAACAACTGAAATGACTGAATAACAACAAATATACAATTACCCTTGATAATTATAGTATTAGCAGATTATGATAGTATTTTAATTTTTATTCATTTTTAACTTATAGAAAGACACACACACACACACAAAAGAACATTTTCATGTACACAGCATGAGGATTCAATGTAAAACTATGAATTTCCATTATACACTGTTTATTTTTTGAAATCTATGTAATAAATGCTATTCATTTTCAAAGCTACCCTGCCTTTCTGTGATTCCTTCTGTTTTCTTTTGTTCTCTGTTGTGTACTTTTTTCTCCCTCCCTCCCCATCCCACACTAAAAAAGGAAACCATTAGACACAAATATGTATGTAGGTGTGTATGTATGTATATAAAAATATGCTGTACATAATTTTATTTGTCACTTCTTTCTCTGGAAGTGGAAAGCATAGAGTATTTATGATATTCAAGATGAACTAGTCATTCAAAGTTGTTCTTATGACAGTATTTCTTTTACTGTGTACAACATTCTCTTGGTTCTGCTCATTACACTTTTGATTATTTCATGCAAGTTTTTCCATGTTTTTCTAAAATGATCATTTCTTATACCCCAGTAGTATTCCATCATAATCATTTAGCACAACTTGTTCAGCCATTCCCCAACTGATTGACATCCCCTCAATCTCTAGTTCTTTGCCATCACAAAGAGAGCTGCTATAAATATTTTAGGACATACAGGTTCTTTTCCTTTTTCTCTGATCACCTTGGGAAACAAATTTAATAGTCGTATTGCTAGGTCAAAAGCTATACAGTTTTATAAGTCTTTGGGTGATTATGATAGTTTTTATAGATGAAGGAAAAAGGATTTGATTTATCCTAGTGTCAAGCAACTGGAACTTCTAGAGTAGGGAAATAACAGAGTCATAGTGTCACTATAGCTTGAAGGAATCTTAGAAGCTAAGAAGTCCTCCCTGCCCCCTTATATTACAGGCTCACAGAAGTTTGTGATTTGTGCAAGGTCATGGAGATAGTATCTGAGACAAGGTTGGAATTTGGGTGTTGTTCACTCCCGAGTCTAAAACTCTACCCAGTGTGTCACATAGCCACCTTAGATCTGTCCTTAAAGAACTTAAATTTGGCAACTGTATGAAGAATGGATTAGAGAGGGTGTAGGGAGACCATTTCAAAGGTTATATAAGAGGTGATGAAGGTCTAAACCAGGGTGATTGTGGTATGGGTAGAAAGCAAGGGATATATGTAAAAACTACTATAAAGGCAGAGTGAGAAGACTTGGTAACTGACTAAAGGGTTGAAGGAGAGGGGAGTGAAAATGACTCCAAGGTTTCAAACCCTGGGGACTGAGAGAATGGTGGTGCCATCAAAATAATTAGGCAAGTTAGGAACGAGGGACATAATTTGGACATGCTGAGTTTTACCTTGACAACATCTAGGTGCAGATATCCAAATGATAGTTGGTGATGTCAGACTAGTTCTAAATAGAGGCTAGGCTTCTATGTAGATTTGGGGGTCATATGCATAGATAAGATATTTGAATTCAAAGGAGCTGATGAGATCACTGAGAGAGAGAGAGAGAGAGAGAGAGAGAGAGAGAGAGAGAGAGAGAGAGAGAGCATAGAGAAAGAAGATCCATGGCATCAGGACAGAGCCCTGGGAGGGCTGGGAGGTGGATGATGAGCAAGCAAAGTAAACTAGGAAGGAATGGCCTATCATGTAGGGAGGTCATTATCATCATCAAATATTTATGTAGTGCTTACTATGTCCCAGGCACTGTGCTAAGAGTTTTATAATTATTATCTCATTTGAGCTTCACAGCTCAAATGTAAATGTTATTACTATCCTCATTTTACAGATGAAGAAACTGAGGCAAAGTGACTTGAAATGATCACACAAACACAGTAAATGTCTGAGGTTGGATCTGAATCCAGGTCTTCCTGACTGCAGGTCCAGTGCCCTATTCATTGGTCCTAGAACCAGAAGGGAGAAGTATTACAAAAAACCAAAGGAAGAGGCAGTGCCTACTACAACAATGTCAAAGAGAATTCAATAGTGATGGGGAATGAGGAAAGGCCATTGGATTTATCAATTAATTAATTGATCTTGGAGAGAGCAGTTTTAATTTAAAGATGAAGTTAGAAGCTAAATTGCAAGGGGGATGAGAAATGAATTGAATTCAAGAAGGTGGGGACAATTGAGTATCTCTGCTCTTTCTAGGAATTTCATTGTGAATGAGAGAGAAATATTGGAACATAATTTGAGGGGATGGTAGGCAAGGATCTTATGTGCTTTTGCAGGAAACAATTTATACAAACATTATATAAAGTATTTGCAAAGTAATTGTTTCCCAAGGTAAATAATAACAACTAAAGGAATCACAAAGAGTCTCTTTTAGGAAGTCACTTCCTAGCTGAACTTTGAAGGGACCAAGAGATTCTGAGGGACAGGAGAGCCTTCCTGGCATGGCAGACAGCCTGTGAAAATGCATGGAGAAAAGATAAGGAATATCATTTATAGCAAACAGAATATAGACATATTTGGTCAGAAGATAGACTCAGCAAGACAATCATGTGTAATAAGCCTAGAAAGATAGGTTGGGGCCACACAATGAAGGGCTTTAATTCCATAAATATGTATGCATTGATGGAGGTTTATAATATTTCCACTTTGCAGATTGGGAAACAGAGGCATGGTATATTCTTCAATCCATTTATCCAAAAAATGGCAAGTAGAGATACAGGATGAACTTTCAAAAACATATGCCAACTAACATGTTTCTCTCTCACTATTCTGAAATGCTAGGAAGAAGTAGCATCTTTTTCCCCTCATATTTCCTGTAATTGTCAAAGGGAAAATGTTTCATTCTTTCTCTACTCTTTCTGCACATTTTCCCCTCAGGTGATATGTCAGACAATTTCTTCTAGTCTCGCAATATGAATTTCAGTAATGTCAATCAAAGCCAGAGAAAAAAGACAGGGGATCACATCAGATCATTCTGCAAGGCGAAAACAAGGTAACTAACAACATTTTTCAGTAATCCAAAAAAAAAAAAAGATATAAGCATTTTAAGGTTAGGCTCACTGGCAATAATTAATCAAATATAAAATCTCAGCTTTGTTAGGAACAGGATTATTATGAATAAGTTGCATCAATCATTTTGTCACCAGCATGGTATCAAAAAAATCCCCCTTTGTCTTCATGATTATGTAAAATACATGCCTTTTGGAAACCAATCTTTATTAATGAGCCATAAATATAGTCTCTTTAAAGTCCCGAAGCATTTGGGATGAGAGTCTGCTGAAGAAGGATTCCAATTCATGAATAGGCTCTTTAAACCACTCATTAAAGATGGTTTGTGATTAAATCTTGATCACAGCACCATTTATGAGGGGTATATTGGCACACCTATAAACTCTCACTGTGCCCTATTTCCTGTCTCCAATCACTGAGGCTGATTATTAGAAGAGAAGCTCTAGAACTAATTTTTAAAGAAAGAAATGAGAGCAAAACAATCCCAGAAATGAATATGACATGACTTTATTAAATGAGATTGTTTAATTGTTGAGTAAGAACGAGGATGCTGAATAAACAAAAAAGTATTTATCACAATGAGAGGGATTCTGCCCAATTCTGAGGAAAGGTGATTTTCTCTAGGAAACCATAATGAGTTTTATTTGGATGTTATGTGTCTTCTGTTAAGGGGAAAAACAGGAATATTTTTCCTTCCCTAGTATACTGGAAGGCTCAGTGGTATGTACCACTTTAGCCCTTGGGATTGGGGGCCCAATGGCACTGTGTCTTTCCCACAGAATGGCCAAATGGGTGGACAAGAGTTGATGGATAGCTTGGTAGTATAATTTGAGAACACCAAACATATTAATATTTTTACTCAGATTCATTTAATTTGTCAGATGAACTATCCAGAGAGAAGCTTGATGCTATAGTAGATGGAAAAACAGCCTCAAAGTCAGAAGACCCAGGTTCTGGTTCTGCTTCTGACATATACCATGATGCTGGACAAGTCACAATTCTCAGTGACCTAACCAACTCTCTAAGACTGTAATGTTATAGAGAGATAGAGAGTATGGACCTGCATTGGCAGAGGGAGTTTCTTCATCAAAAATTTCTTATACTTGGGGCAGCTAGGTGGCACAGTAAATAAAGCACTGGCCCCGGATTCAGGAGAACCTGAGTTCAAATCTGGTCTCAGACACTTGACACTCACTAGCTGTGTGACCTTGGGGAAGTCACTTTTAACCCTCATTGCCCCACAAAAAAAAAAAAAGAATTCCTTACACCAGTTAGATGAGAAATCCAATCCCTAGACCTATCAGATGAACTCTGAAATCAGCTCAAGGCTGGGACAGGTAAGATTTGATGCACCGGCCCTGGAGTCAGAAGGACCTGAGTTCAAATCCGACCTCAGACACTTAACACTTACTAGCTGTGTGACCCTGGGCAAGTCACTTAACCCCAATTGCCTAAAAAAAAAAAAAAAAAAAAAAAAAAGATTTGGGGCAGCTAGGTGGCGCAGTGGATAGAGCACTGGCCTTGGAGTCGGGAGTACCTGAGTTCAAATCCAGCCTCAGACACTTAACACTTACTAGCTGTGTGACCCTGGGCAAGTCACTTAACCCCAATTGCCTCACTAAAAAATGTTTTTAAAAAAATTTAAAAAAAAACCAACGATTTGATGGAGGAGACTAGTTTAGAAAAAGTCCACAATTGGGGCAGTCAGAGCTATCACATTGGAGAGGTGCTGGAGAGGAAAAGGAGATGCTGAAACTTTGTGAGAACATTTCCAAAAATCAAACTTCATTTACTTCCTAATTGCACCAAGTAAATGCTATCCACCTTTTTGAGAGAGAACTGATGAATTAACTCTGAGTGCAAATTAAATCATTCCTTTTCACTTTTTTCTTGCTTTTTTTTGCAACGTGGCTAATATAGAAATATGTTTTATATGTCTTCATGTGTATCACATGCTATCATATTGCCTGCCTACTTAATAAGTAGGGGAAGGATGGGAAGGAGGAAAAGAATTTGGAACTCATTTTTTTAAATGTTGAAAAATAGATAGGTAAAAGAAAATAACCCAAACTTACACCAAGTGATAGCTCTGCATTTCTTAAATCTTACATGCAAGCCTATTTTTTCACATTATCTTCACTATCATCATTAATATTTATTGTATGCCTTGTACTATATGTACAACACTTCCCTAGACCCTGGGGAGGAGCGGGCAATATCATAAGGGAGAGAAGGCATCTAATTTAAATAGAAAGAAAACTAATACAAGGGAGCATACTCTACATGCTCAATAAGAGATATGTAGAGTAATTACTATGTACAGAACTTCAGAGTGGATAGGGAATGATCTCTACAGATTGAGATGATCATGGAAAACTTCACAGGGGTTAGAGTAGGCTCTTGAAGAATAAGTAAGACAGACAAGTGAAGACAAGAGGGGAGGGGCATTATAATCTGGGAGAAAACATGAACAAATGTGAAGAGGTGGGAATGTCCTTAATGTTTTGAAGAAACATTGAATAAGCTTATTTGGCTGGAATGGAGATTTAAAATAGAAGAGTAGTCAGAGATAATTAGAAAATTAACTATCTAGCTTAGTGGTTATCCAGAAATCCAGACTGATAAGTCTGCCAGCTTCCTAATTGGATGAAAGAGAGTTTGGGATAGTGTTCCTATCACTTAGTATGGGCCAGAGTTTTCATGGGTCAATCCTAATTCAATTAGTGTTCTGAGGTGGAGTTTTCCATTCTTTGGGGCGGGGGGGGGGAGGGGCACATAAAGGATCTGGGTGCTCCTGGACAGGGGAACTTCATTTTTTGCTTTAAGGTATTCACAGCAAATAAGAATAGGTAAGTGATACAGTGGATAGAGCACTGGCCCTGGAGTCAAGGGGACCTTAGTTCAAATCTTGCCTCAGACACTTACAAGCTGTGTGATCCTGAGTAAGACACCTTACCCTGTTCACCTCAGTTTCTTCAACTGTAAAATGAGCTAGAGAAGGAAATGGCAAACCACTCCAGTATCTGTGCCAAGAAAACCCCAAAAGGGGATCACAAAGAGTCAGACACAACCAAAACAACTGAACAACAATAAACTTGTAAAATAGGGGAATCAAGCTAGGCTTGCATAACTTCCATTTCTGATTAGGTTAGAAAGGAAATGTAATTTTCTTTCATTTTGAAACTGAGTGGATATGACTAGAGGACAGAGCATTCCTCTGAAACTTAGTCTCAGAGAATTGCCTGGAGCACTGAGAGGTTGTGATTTAGGCAAGGTTATATAGCCAGTATATGTTAAGAGTTGGGGCTTAAACTCAAATCTTCCTGACTCTAAGGTGGGTTTGATGGTGCCTCAATGTGAGGCATTAAATGGAATATAGTTTAAAAACACACACACACACACACACACACACACACACACACACACACATTCTCAGTGTAGGCACTTAACTAGTTTTCTCCAGCTAGGAAGAAATCAATCAAGAATTCTTGCTTAGTGGCAAACAATGTTGAGTACTGTGCATGTTTTTGTGTGTGTGTGTGTGTGTGTGTGTGTGTGTGTGTCCTTCTTTAAAGACCATCATTTCCATACTGTGCTATACCTCACACTATGTGCTCTGTTTCATTTTTCTCTGGTAATTTCTTTTAAGATCCCCAGGGGTGACTTTCTTTTTTAATTTCTTTTCAAGAAACCCAGGGACCCATGTGGATAGAAGAGCAGCTGAATTCCTCCTGCAATTATTGTAAATTTTATGTTGCAAGGTTTGGTAACATTGCTCAAGTGGAGATATTTTAAAATGGGATGCAATTACAGTGTAAACTAGCTGATATTAGAGAGACTCTAATCTCAGTCTTTATAGACAGACAGATTGTCAAAAAACCCCAGGGATTTACCCTTCCAATTATAGAGAGGGATCCAAAGGCAGAGTGACTGCTCCAGGGCTCTCCCCATGTCCTCCATGCCTCTCTGAGTCCCTGTGCAACAAAGACAAAGTTCGGAAGGCATAACTCAGCCAGTCGTTTCAATTATAGTTTTCAGTGAGCCACATCAAGAACAGAGGCAAAAATCCACTCCGCTCTGGCATTTTTATTGGCCTCTTTTAAGTCATTACCAGTAACTGGAATCTGTATACTTCACTGAACTTTTCAAAGCAAGCTCATTTACAGCACATTCAGATTACGTGTTTGGGAAAATGACTAACCAATTTTGCTAACTTTGTGCATTTTAATTGGCTAGCAATTTCCAAACATGACTGTGGGATAAATAATGATAAGCCACCCCCTGCCAGTATGAAATATAAGCAGAATTTCAGTTTGCATGTGTAAACATCTCAATTATCGTGATTAAATCATTATCAGTCCTTCCAGTCCGGTTTAGGCTTGGATTAAAGGAGTTGTTAACCATGATCATTTTGCCTGTCCTATCAGGTTATCTCAGGACACCTTTCTCAAGGTCAAGCATCCAATATTAGTCATATGACTGAGCCTGAAAATGGTCTTAAGGAGAAACAAGAGGTGTGACGTTTTAAAAGAAGAGATCCCTGGTATTCTGCTCCCATCTGACTTTCCCATACCACTCCCCAAGAAATAGAGGACAGGTATTGCTTCCCAGAAACTGTAATACATTTAACAAGAATTTATTAAGTATTATGTAATAACCACTATGTGGGCATTAGCGATACAAAGGAAAAAAAAACAGTTCTGCCCTCAAGTATTATCATTCTGGAGGAGTGGAGGTAGAGATTGGGTTGGGAAACAACAGGAATAAGTGAAAAAAATTATTAAGTTTGTTGCTATTGTTCAGTCATTTCAGTTGTAACCAATTATTTATGTCCTCATTTTGGGTTTTCTTGGCAAAGATACAGAAGAAGTTTGCCATTTTGTTCTCCAGCTGATTTTATAGATGAGGAAACTGAGGCAAATAGGATTAAGTAACTTGCTCAGGATTACAGAGCTAGTGTCTGAGTCCAGATTTGAACTCAAGTCTTCCTGACACTTAGTTGTCCCTAGTACTTACAAGCTTACTATGTGCAAAACATGGGGGATACACATAGAGAAGTTAAACAATACCTGACCCTGAAGAGTTCATCTTCTAACAGGAGGAGACAATAAAGAAGATGACAATTTTTTTTTGCAAGAAACATTTATTTTATTTTTTCCAGTTACATGTAAGAGTAGTTTTTGACATTCATTTTCATAAGACTTAGAGTTCCAAATTTTTTTCCCTCCCTTCTTTTTCTCCCCCCTGCACAAGATTGCAACCAGGTTATATATGTACAATCCACAAGTGTTCTTTTTATCAGTTCTTTCTATGGGGGTGGATAGTAAACTTCCTCATTAGTTCCTTGGGATTGTCTTGGATAATTGCATCGCTGAGAGTAGTTAAGTCATTCACAATTACTCATTGAACAATACTGCTGTCACTATGCACAATGTCCTCCCAGCTCTGCTCACTTCACTATACATCGATGTTCATTAGTCTTTCCAGGTTTTTCGGGGATCATTCTGTCATTTCCTGTAGCACAAGACCATTCCACTACAATCATATAGCACAGCTTCCTCCATCATTCCTCAATCGATGGACATTCCCTTGATTCTCAACTTGTAGCCTCCACAAAGAGTTGCTATAAATATTTTTTGCACAATTTTCCCCCCTTTTCTCTTTTTCATGATTACTATTGTTAACTGTTTCCCTTCCACCCTATTACCCTCCCCATGATATTTATTCTATTATCCATCTTCTTTCATCCTATCACTCTTCAAAAGGGGTTTGCTTCTGTCTGTCCCCTCCCCCACTCTGCCCTTCCTTCTTTTGCCTCTCCCTTTTTATCCCTTTCCCCTCCTATTTTCCTGCAGGTTTAGAGAGATTGCTCCACCCAATTGAGTATGTACATTATTCCCTCCTTGAACCAATTCTAATGAGATTGAGGTCTTTGAGCCAATTCTGATGAGTGTTGGGCTCAATTACTGCCCAGATTAAATAGGTTACTCTACCCAGTTGGGTGTATGTGTGTGTTAGTCCCTCCTTGAGGTAACTCTGATAAATTTAAGGTCTTTGAGCCTTTTCTGATTAGTGTAAAATTCATTTACTGCCCTGCTCCTCTCCCATCTCTTCCCCCACTCCATCAGGCTTTTCCTGTTTCTTTCATGTAGGATCTCACCTCTTCCCTTCCCCTCTCCCAGTGCATTCTCCTCACCCCTCAATTTAACCCTAAAAATGTCATCATGGAGCAGCTAGGGGATACAGTGGACAAAGCATCATCCCTGGACCCAGGGGAATCCCTGCCAAAACCCAACCTCAGACACAAGACAGTCACCCACTATATGACCCCAGGTATGTCCCCCAGCTCCAATTTTTTTATAGTTCTCTAGGTTCTTGTATTTGAAAGTCAAATTTGCCATTCAGTTCAGGTCTTTTCATCACAAATATATGAAAGTCTTCCTTTTCATTAAAGTGCCATTTTTTCCTCTGAAAGATTATGCTGAGTTTTGCTGGGTAGGTGATTCTTGGTTGTAATCCCAATTCCTTTGCCCTCTGGAATATCATATTCCATGCCCTCCAGTCCTTTAATGTAGAAGATGCTAGATCTTGTGCTATCCGGACTGAGGCTCCACAGTACTTGAATTCTTTCTTTTTGGCAGCTTGCAATATTTTCTCCTTGACCTGAGAGCTCTGGAATTTGGCTATAATATTCCTAGGAGTTTTCCTTTGGGGATCTCTTTCTGGAGGTGATCAGTGGATTCTTTCAATTTTTATTTGTGCTTCTTCTTCTAGAATTTCGGGGCAATTTTCCCTGAGAATATCTTGGAAGATGATGTCTAAGCTCTTTCCTTGATCATGGTTTTCAGGTAGACCAATAAATTTCAAATTATCTCTCCTGGACCTATTTTCCAGGTCAGCAGTATTTCCCAGAAGATATTTCACATTGCCCTCTATTTTTTTTTATTCATTTGGATTTGCTTTATTGTGTCTTGGTTTTTCATAAATTCACTAGCTTCCATTTATTCAATCCTAATTCTTAGGCAATTATTTTCACCCAAGATCTTTTCCACTTGGCTTTTCAAGCTGTTGACATTTTTCTCATGTCTTTCCTGCATCACCTTCATTTCTCTTTCCATTTTTTCCTCTACCTCTCTAACTTTATTTTCAAAGTCCTTTTTGAGCACCTCTATGGCCTGAGACCAATTCATATTTTTCTTAGAAGCTTTAGATATAGGGGCCCTGATGTGACATCTTCCTCTGAGGTTGCACCTCAGTCTTCCTTGTTACCAAAGAAACTTTCTATGGTCCTCACCTTTCTCTTTCTTCTCATCTTGCCTTTCTTTCACTTGACTTTTAGCTCCTTAAAGTGGGGCACTGTTTCCAGGCTGCAGTATC
The DNA here is from genome assembly GCF_019393635.1 of Dromiciops gliroides. Taxonomy (NCBI): domain Eukaryota; kingdom Metazoa; phylum Chordata; class Mammalia; order Microbiotheria; family Microbiotheriidae; genus Dromiciops; species Dromiciops gliroides. The sequence continues at coordinate 523,774,281 of NC_057863.1, read as the reverse complement.
CCAAGCTTAAGAAGTCCCAAGTGGTATGATTTAAGGAGGATCAGGTTCTGTTCCCTGGTCCATAGATGACCCCAGACCAACTTGCTAATCAACCAGCTTTGTGTGTTGTGGTTGTTAGCTTCAACGAGCCTGTGCCCCTCCCCAACCTGGGCCACCGCTACTCAAGCCTACTTCCTGGTTCTCAGCAGGGGTGAAAAATCCAAGTTCTGCCTCAGCACCAGCATAGACCCCTGTAGTGCCCCCCTGCCCAGGACTCAGCCCTCTCACCAGACTGTGAGCTTAGTTCCGGACGACACTGGCACTTTAGCTGATTCAGAGGCTCCGGGGGTCTCCTTCTTTGGTGAGGTCTTCCTGGGACTGGATCTGTGTCAGGGTGACTGTGGGGTTGGGCTCGATTCCTGTATCAGCACAGAAGCTCCCTCTTTCTGACCTTCCAAGCCATTCTTGGTTAGAAGATGATTTCAGCACATTCTTCTGTGAGTTTTGCTCCTTCAGGCATTTTCCTATGGTGTTATTTGGATGTGTTTTGGAGTGATCATGAAGATGACAAATTTTATTTAAAAAGCAGTTTATGTAATTTTTATATCAATCAACTCCCTAAATACTCAGTAGAGGGAACTACAATGGATACTTTACAAGTCCATAGGCATTGATTGATAACAAGCTTTCCTTAAATAGTTTTTAAGTAAATTTTTATTATTTTTTTTTGTTTTTCCATTGCCTAGATTTTCCCTATATCTCTTCCCTCTCTCAACCCAGAGAGTCATTCCTTATAAAAGGAACTTAAAAAAAAAAAGAGGGAACAAATGAAGTGAACATTTGGCAAAATTGATCAGCACATTAAAAAGAAAAAGAAAAAAACCCTGTAATGTTACAATGTTACAACTTCAGCAAAAGAGTAAGAGAAAATAACTTCTAATCTTTTTTTTTTTTTGAGGAAATCAGGATTAAGTGACACACCCAGGATCACACAACTAATAAGCATCAAGTGCCTGATGTGGAATTTGATTTCAGGTCTTTCTGCCTCCAGGGCTGGTGCACTATCCACTGTGCCATATAGCTGCCCCCTAATCTCTTCTTTAGGACCCAACTTGTTCTTTACAATTTTACATCATTAATTTTTTTTTATAGAATTGTGGTTGATTTTTCCAGTCATATTGCTGTAGTCACTGTGTATATTATTTCCCTGGCTCTGTTTGCTTCACTTTTCAAAAATAAAGAAAAGGAGAGGAGAGGAAAGGAAAAAGAAAAGAAAGTAGTGGAGGAAAAGGTTAATAAAACACATTAAACTTAAAGGTGTATCCTGTGTACATTTTTCCCCCCAGGGAGCTGGTTGTTAAACATTTACCATCACACTCTTGCTCTAAGGTCCTGTCTGTGTTTTTCCCTCAGATTCTCCAAAGATCCTAGTCTTTTTTCAGGTTAGGGCTCTTGGTAGTTAGGGGGCATAAGACCAAACAGTTAATGGCAGCTTCCTTTCACCTGTGCAGGACTTCAAAGAGAATCAGCAGGAGGATGCTCAGACCCTTGAAGCTAGGTGCCATCTCCATGGTGGGGGCGAAGGTCTTTCTCTGTTCCTTCCCTGAGCTGCCCTTTTATCATTACTGTCTGCCTGCGACAAGAATAAAAAAACCATTTTACTAAACTGCCTTCTTGAAAACAGGTGGGTTTCTATTCTAACTAAGTAATCAATAATAGATTACTACAGTTTGTGGTAATGCAGAGGTGAGTAATTACACAAACCATCTCCTTATATTAGCTTGGAACAGTCTAAAATACTAATCAGCCTCTTAAAACACGCTATCACTCTTTGTTTCATTCCCGGGCAAGACAGTTTAAACTGCAAAACACTTTAGTCACTCAGGTCTTCCTAAGGGGCAGTACAATGGAATAGTGGTCATATCCCAAGTTCAGATACCACCTCTGACACTTACTACAACACAACTCCAAGGAAATGACTTAACGGTTGGAGTCAGTAAAAAATGTAGTACTCATTGTAGTTGACAGGGCAAGTTTTATGACATATTCCAGGGGCCCTCCACCAAAAACAGTGATGTTTTTGACCAATATCCCAGAGTCATTATGACGAGTAACTAAAACATGGGTGCTTGTGTGTTACAGGAATACATAGAGGCTGTCATTTCTGTTGTATTTTCAGGTTTACAAGGCAGTTTTTTCTTAATATCCTTGAGAGGAAGGGGATGCAAATATCATTGTACCCATTTTATGGATGAAGAAACTAAGGCTCAGATAGATGGAATGGCTGGCTTTTGATCATACAAATGGTAAGTGATTGAACTGGCACTCAAGCCTCAATTTCTTGATTTCAGAGACAATGTATTCAATGCTTTTGGCATATCGCTCTTCCTCTCAGTCTATATTTTATGAAGTATTTTTAAAATGAAAGCTCTTCAAGGAATAGAAATAATTTTTTTAAATCAGGCTGATCTTCCATTGGTATAATGGAAAGAGTACAGGAACTATATGAGATCCTAAGTAAATTTTGGTTCTGATACTTACTAGCTGTGTGACTATGAGCAAGCCTTTTAACCCTTATAAGCCACAGTATCCTCATCTATAAAATGTCAATAATAAAATGTAATCTGTAAAATGTTTATAACATTTACCTCACCAGGACTTTATGAGGAAATTACTATTTAAAACTATGGAAACCAGAATTATGGGAAATACACAACATACAGAATAAACCCCAAATCGCAGCTACCAGGTTATTGCTGTTCAGTCGCTCAGTCATGTCCAGCTCTTCATGACCCTGTTTGGGGTTTTCTTGCTAAAGATACTGAAGTGGTTTACCATTTCCTTCTCTAGTGGATTAGGCAAAGAGAGGTTAAGTGACTTGCCCAGGGTCACATAGCTAGTGAGTATCTAAGGCTGGATTTCAACTAAGCTCTTTCTGACTCTAGGCCCAGTGAGTCACTTAGCTGCCTTCAGCTACTAGGGTGAGGACTCACTATTTGACAAAATTTGTTGGGAAAACTGTACAGCAGTCTGGCAGAAACTAGATTTAGACTAGATAAGGTTCAGATGGATACATTACCTAATATAAAAGTTTACATCGTAAACAAATAAGAAAAGGGGGGAAGAAATGATCTTTCAGATCTATAAAAGGGAGAAGAATTCATGACCAAATGAAAACCAGATACAATCACAGGAAATAAAATAGAGAATTTTAATTTTACAAAATTAAAATGTTTTGGCACAAACAAAATGAATGCACTTAAAAGTAGAAGAGAAACAGTTAACTGGGAAAAGAAATCTTTATCACAAGGTTTTTTTAATCAACATCCAATTTCCAAAATATGTAAGAAATTGATTCAAATTTAAAAGAGTAAGAGTCATTGCCCAATTTATAGATGGTCAAAGGACATAATCATAGTTTTCAAGGATAAAATCCAACCTATCCATAGTGATATTTATTTAATGCTTCAAATAACAAATAATTAGAGAAATGAAAATTCAAATACCTCACACCATTATATCAGGATAGTTAACATCATTCTATATAACACCTATCAGATTGGCAAAGTTAACAAAAAGAGAAAATGATAAATTTTGAGGGACTGTGGGAAGACAGGCTCAGTAATATACTGTCGGTGGATGTGTGAATTGGTATAGCTAATCTGGAAAGCATTTTGGAACTCTGTTCTCAAGTGTGAAACATGATAATAGGGATTTGGGGACTTCCAGGCCCTCCCCCTCTCCCAAAGAGCCTGGCCTGACCTTTTTTAAGGTCAGCCCAGAGTCAGAAAGTTACCTCATTCAAAACCACACCTACCTGAAAGCCTTGTTCCTGCTGGAGGAATGTGTTCTCTGGGCTCTGACATCAGCATGATTTCCCTAACCAGACTCAAATCCAGTGAAACAATAGATTTGAGGGATGCTAGCCAATTAGCTTTGAACAATGTGTATGCGTGGGCTCTGCTCCTGCCCTCAGCAAGCTTGTACAGACACTCTCTCTCTTTTGGTGCTGGGAACTGGGTGAGTGCAGATGCAGCCCTCTAGGGCTCCCCATTTTCTCTCTTCTCTCCCTTCTATTTCCTAGCTAGGCTTTCCTATCTTTCAGAGCCATGTGTTCTCTCTTTACTAATATTTAATATACTTTAATAAATGCTTAATGCCCCCAAACTGGTACAGTAGCCTCTAATTTGTGACTAACAAATATATGATAAACCCCAGCTAATTTCCCCCTACACTGGGGACAGTAATAGAGCAAATACATACAGTTTTACTCACCACACAAGGTAAGTAAACTATCCCTATACCCTAAAGAGCTTGAGAAAGAGAAATCTCTTTTTATGCAAACATTTTAGCAGTTAATTTTATGATGGTAAAGAACTGGAAACAAATGTTGTGTCCATCAACTGGATGAAGGCTGGACAAATTCTGTTACATGAATGTAACAGAATACTTTTATTCTCTAAGAAACTATGAGAGGACAACTTCAGAGAAAACTGGGAAAGTGTGCGGATATTATCATATTAGAAAGTGAGCAGACAGAATAATTTATACTACAACAACTTTATGGAGCAAACAACAGTGAGAGATGGAATAATTTTGAGCAATGTGTTGGTCAGCCATGATTCCAAAGAACCAATGATGAAGAATGCTATTCACCTCCTCTCAGAGAGTGGATAGACTAAATGACAGAATGAAGCTCATATTTTTGTACATGGCCAATATGGATAATTATTTTGTTGAACTATGCTTATTTGTTGCAAAGTTTGTTTCCCTCTTATCTGTCCACCTTGTGAGGAGAAGTAAATTATTTAAATGCTTGTTAGTTTTTTTAAAATTATTTTTAAAAAATGTTCAATCAGAAAGTCACCCAGATTTATTTGACATCAGTCTTTTTTTCTTTAATTATACAACTTCTATCATTTTGTTTTTCTTTGAATCACCATTTTTGGCACTTCCAGTTTGCAAAGTATACTCAGTATTTTCTTCTCATATTTTAGTGCAGATCATGTAAGTCAATGGCTCCATGGGAAAAGAAAGCACAAGGATATTTGAGTAACTTTAGGTTGAGCCAAGAAGAAAAAATGTTTCCCTGGGCTGTGATTCAAATGTATCTGAGGTATACTGCCTCTTACACTAGGTGAGGCATCTCCATAAAGATTTTATTTTACAACAGACTGGGTCATTCTCTTTTAGGAAGGAAAATCTGTTTTCAAACAACTGCCAATTTGTAAATGGGTACAACCATTTGTTTTCAAAGGGACTGTTTCACTGTTGTCTTTATCCATGTCCAGCAAATATGCTTATTGTTTGATTGATTGAAGGTATTGAGTTCATTTTTACTATGTTCTTAAGCTAATCCTGTTTGTCCATCTTCATAAATAGGTGTGTATATGTCTCTGTGTATTTCAGTCTGAATGTCAACAGCAGGAGAGAAAGCATCTGTTTGAAAGCACTATATGGAGGTAGTCATATACAGTGAAAGACATGCATGAAAGCTAGTATACTCAAACCTTAAAGCAGCAGCTTAGAATGACTTTGATTGACCTTGAGATTTTGTGAAATTCTATTCTCCAACACCTCCCACACACACAAGTTAATTAGATGAATTAAGACCCTACCCTTACATTTACGATCATGCCGACCTGGTACCCCAGTGGTAATTGACACTCTATTTATTGGAATGACAGAGGAGCCATTTGACAGGAAAGCCATTTGTCAGGGAAGATTTCCCAGTTAAGTATCATGTAATGCTTAGTTTTCCATATGGAAGAAGTGGCTTATTTCAATACATCAACAAAATGTTTTCTTTATAAGCACTTTTATTTATACATGTGGCATCCCTTCACCTGAATGCAAAACCCATGAAAGTGGAAACTGTTTCAATTTTGTCTTTGTATTCTCCCCAGTGACCAACATATAGTAGGTGCTAAATAATAATTTGTGGAATTGAGTCAGTCACTGGTTTGTGACCACAGCGACTTTCCTGTTTGAAGCTTTCCATTTGTGACTGTATTTTAAGGATTAAACAGATTTAAATATGTGTCCTTAGAAACTTTTTCTCCAAAACAGCAATACCTTAAAATGAATGCTCCTTGTAAAATAAACTGTTCTCTCCTACACACCAGTTGGCCCCAATTAGTTTACTGCCTTCAGTTCTCAGTGAAAAATAATAGGAAAAGCTGCATCACCCAGCAAAGACGAGAGGAACCTGAGGATGGATGAGGCCTTTAAATAGAAAATGAACCAGTATTGCTCATTGCAGCTCCTGCTAAATGGAATCTGTATATTAATAAGGCAAATGATTCATCTAGAATTAGATCACAGAACACGGAGCAAATAAAAAGGAAAACAGCATTCCCTCTCTTCTCTATCCATACCCTCAGGCCCATGTTTCCCAGGAAACTCATCAAGGAACTTAGATGTTAAAAGGACACATATAGAAGATGGAAGCAAAAGCAGGGAGCAGAGGGTGACTAGAAACACACATAATATGAACTAGAAAGAATAGTGTCAGAGTGGCTAAGGCTCAAAGAAAACTGACAAATAGTGAGGAAGGCTAAGGACAAAGAAAAACAAAAACAAAAGAACACATTAGGAAAAAAACCTCATCTGGATTAAAGAGGAAGTTGGAAAAAAAAAGATGGGACCAGTGTTCTGGGTAGATAAAATTGGTTGAGAACTGAGAAAAATCAGAATTCATTAATTTGCTTCTACCAAGGAGAAATGAGCTTTGGACTAAAAAGGACAGAACAAATATGGCTAATAATAATAATACTTAACATTTATATAGTATTACTAAGCTCCCAGGCACTTGCAATAACATTACGTGCTACTGTTATCCCCATTTTACAGATGTGGAAACTGAAACAAACAGAGGTAAAGTGACTTGCCCAGGGTCACACAGCTACTAAGTGTCTGAGGCTGGATTTGAACTCAGGTCTTCCTTACTATAGTCCCAGCTCTCTCTCCACTGTGCCACCTAGGTGCTTCAATGATAGGGGGTTGATAGCAAATGTAATTTAAGAAATTGTAAGAGAGAACCTAAATGTCCTTCATTTTAATTCAACTGGCTTTCCATGAGCTACACATCCTTGGTACTTCAAATGTATGATAGCTGAGCCACTGGCAGTGATCTTTAAAAGACCAGGGAATGGTAGAAATCTGTTGCAGGATTGGAGAGAGGACAAGTGCTGTCTTGTTTTTCCAAAAAGTGAAGAGAATGAATCTGTGAGCTTGACCCTTTCAATCACTTTTTTCCGTTGTATCTGATTCATTGTGATTCCATTAGGAGTTTTCTTGACAAAGATACTGAAGTGGTTTGCCATTGAGAAGGTCTCTAGCTCATTTCATAGATGAGGAAATTAAGGCAAATAGGGTTAAGTGACTTGTCCAGGGTTACCTAACTAATAAGTATCTGAGGCTGGATTTGAAATCACAAAGATGAGCCCTCCTGACTCCAGGCCCTGCATTCAATCCACTGTACCAACCTAGCTGCCCAATACCTGACCTAGTCCTGGTAAAATTCTAGGATGGCACTAGTAAATATCTAGAAAAAGTAGCAATGATTACAATGATCCAGAAGGTTCTGGGCTGGGCCTGATTCAGCTCATCCCTTTGTAGCTTAGGTTTGATACTGGAACAAAATGACATATTGATTCTACAAGGACAAATGACTAGAACATAAAAATGCTGATGCATTAAGAAGAGGCTGAGTAAAGGAATAAATTCGATGTTGTCTCAAGGGTTCCTTTGTAAAAACCTGTTATCTTTGCTTGGCATGTTTCAGATGGACGATATCATGGCAAACTTTTTCTACTTGTGACCCTTTTTTGTCCCAGAAATTCTTTATGGAATCCTGGGCATATACATATATAAAATAGGTATACATAACCTTATACTTTTGCCAAATTTTTCATGACCCCCACATTCAGTTACATGACCCCATGTAGGGTCATGACCCACAGTTTAAGAATCTAGGGACCAGATCAATCTACTGGTACAAGGAATATGGGAAATGAGCCAATGAGACTTGAGAAATTTAGATCATTTACTAGCTCAAGACTGTAAAAGGATGTGTACCTGAGATGGAAGCAAGAGGAGGTAACAGAAGACAATGGAGAAGAGTGGTAAGATCTCTTAAGAAGAAAGACAAAGAGGCTAATGTCCAGTATAAAGTGAAGGTCCTGACAATGAAAAAGAGAATAAATGAATGAATTTTTTTTTTTATGAATTATTTTTTAAAAAAACATTTGTTTACTATGGGCCAAGAACTATGTTAAGTCTTAAGGATACAAAAGTGAAAGGAAGACAATTACTATCCTCAAGTAGCATAGATTCTTTTTGTGTGTTTGTTCATTTTTTTGCTTTGTGGTTTTTTCCTTTTTAAAAAAAATTTTAATTTAAAATTTTATTTTTTCTCCAATTGCTCAAGCAATTGTAAAAACAAATTTTAACATCAGTTTTATTAAAACTTTGTGTTCCAAATTCTCCTCCTCCCTCTGTCCCCACCCCCCTTAAGAATACAAGCAATTAAATATAAGTTATATGTGTGTAGTCATGCAAAACATTTCCATATTAGTCAGGTTGTGAAAGAAAACAGACAAAAAAAGTAAGAAAAAGAAACTAAAAAAATCATGCTTCAATCTTTACTCAGATACCAGCAATTCTTTCTCTGGAGATGGATCACACTTTTCATAAGTCTTTTAGAGTTGTCCTGGATCATTGTATTGCTGAAAATAGCTAAGCCATTCACAGCTGAGCATATAAAATACATTTATCATCTTTCCCTCCCTTTGCCCCCTTCATTACCAAAAAACTGAGCAATAAAAACAAACAAACAAACAAAAAACAAAGCCCTCCCAACAAAACCATGTATACAACAAAGTAAATTGCTAGATTGGCCATGTCCACATATCCCTGTACATATTGTTCTCCTGGTCCTTCTCATTTTACTCTGTATCAATTCATAAGAGTCTTTTTCAGGTAAGAAGTATATATTCTACTAGTCAGAGCTTAGGCATGATGGGGAGTGATTGTAAGGGAAAATGATGGGATTGGTAAAATTACAGGGATGGCGAGTGAAGCTATGGGGAATAGATTGCTATGCCCTTTGAGGGGAGAAATGGTTGGATTATGATTCCAAAACAAGAAAAATGGGGTAGAATAAGGAGGAAGAATAATATGGAGGGCATTTTCATGGTAGAAAGGAGGCAAAAGGAGATGGCCAGGGAATAAAATGAAATGAATGCTAAAGCAAAACAAAAATCATTTTTTTTCCTGCTTGAGATGATTGAAAAGACAATAATGGCCAAAGGATATCAAGCAACAATCTTCAAATTCCAATTCAGTTTAACAAATATTTATCTAATGCCTATTAGGTCTATTGAAATGTGATAGTTGCTGAGGGAACAAAAATGAAATATGACACAGTCTGTGTACTTAAGTTTATAAATCTAGTTGGAGGACAGTACACAAATAACTATAAAAAAAGTTAGAAGAGATACATATAGTGTCAGGAGAGCTACAAGACAGAGATTAGGTACAGTAGAGAGGTAGCCTTAATATATAGTATCAGAGGGGCGGCTAGACTGCGCAGTGGATAAAGCACCAGCCCTGGATTCAGGAGTTACTGAGTTCAAATCCGGCCTCAGACACTTGACACTTACCAGCTGTGTGACTCTGGGCAAGTCACTTAACCCCCATTGCCCCGCAAAAAAAAAAAAAAAAAAAAAGATATGGTATCAGAGGAGGCTTCATTGGAAGACTTGGCACCTATGCTGGGACTTGAAGGAAAGAAATGGTTTCAACTGGTAGATAAATGGGAGAAAGCATGTAAGAGGCACATTAGTGGGAAAAGATTAGGTCAAGTAAAAAATAAAGTCAATAAGCATTTATTAAGGACCAACCACACACCAGGCATTGTGCTTAGCACTAAGGATGCAGTAAATGGTAAAAAACAGTTCCTACCCTCAGTAAACTTATAGTCTAGTAGGGAAAACACCACAAAAACACCTATGTATAATATACATATATGTGTGTATGTTTGTGTGTATACTATATATATATATATATATCATATATGTGTGTGTCTGTCATATATATTATACATGGCTATTTTCATGGTGTTTATATGTGTATATAATATATATTCCTTGTAAATCATATGTGTGTATATTTTGTATATGCATATATACATACACACACATAAAATGAATTGGAGATGATTTGAGAGAAGACATTTGTACTATGGTAGACAGGGAAAGCCTTCTTGCAGACTGTGGTCACAGTCTAGCTGATCCTAAACCCCAAAGGATATCAGTGCATTTTGGACCACTTTGGATATCTTATTGTGACCTCCCAGAGCAACTGATCCTCCCATTCCCTAAACCCTGACACATCTATTTTCTTCACTGTCAAGTGAAGAGAGTCTGGTTAGTTGGAACTTAAAATATATGTAAAAGAGTAATAATGACTTTTATAGTATAATGTGTAGTAAGTAAATCAGAAAGTTAGGTTGGAGCCAAGTTGTGTCGAGCCTTGAATACTTGACTGCAGCAAGGTGGCACAGTAGATAGAGCACTGGTCCTAAAGTGAGGAGGACCTAAGTTCAAATCTCACCTCAGACATTTACTAGCTCTGTGACCCAAATCACTTAACCCCAATTGGATTAAACATCTGGAGCCATTTCCAGTTGTCCTGATCTATATCTTCCCACTGGAACCAGATGGCTCTGGAGGAGAGAGCGAGGCTAGTGATTTTGCACAGCCCTGCCTCACTTAAATCCAGTTCACTCACTGCAAGTCATGACATCACCCTGATGTCATGGTCCTCTTCAAGAACAAAAGACAAATAACAAGAAGTTCATTCATTATGTTATAGTGAGCCACTGAATTTTGTTAATAGTTTTTGTTCTTACATCACCTAGATTTCACCCTGTATTCCTCACCCATCATGAAGATTTTGTTTGTGTATCTGCTTTCTGTTTGTTTGTTTGTTTTTAGGCTGATGCAGACTTGACTTTTTGTAGAACAGCAGGATAGCATCCAGTAAATAAGAAGAAATTCAAGATGAGAGTGGATGATCAAGGCAGCAAGATGCTGAAAGAGAGAGGGAGGAAATGAGATAAAAGGCTTGAGCAGAGAGGAAAGATGTATTAAAAATATGTGCATTAGATGGACTAGTATGGGAAAGGAATGAAAAGATGGATTTGAGAAAGAAGATGTTAATATTAGGAAAGCTCCTTCATTAGTACAAATGAAAGGTAATGAGGGCCTAAACTAACAAGGTAGCAGTAGGAGTAGAAAGTAGAGATAGTCCAAAGGTAGAATGATCAGGACATAGCAATTGATTGGTTATATGGAAAAAAGGAGGGTCAAGAGTCTAAGATGACTTAGAGGTTCTGAGCCTGAATGATTGGGAGGGTTAATATTACAATCAGAAACACAGAAGTTTGGAGGGAGGGCAGGTTTTGCAAGGAAAGATATAAGCTTAGTCTGGAATGTGGATCTTAGGTGTCAACAGGACACATTTCCTGATGGAGATATTCAGTGGCCAGTTGGAAATGTGATAATAGAACTTAGGGTAAATATCAGAGATAGGCAAAGATTTAGGAATCATCTCCACTGAAGTTAAAATTGAAAGCACCAGAGTAGATAAGGTTCCCTAATGATATAGTAGAGTGATAGGACAGAACAGGGCTGAATGGATAAAACCTTGAGGAAGGCACACATTTAGAGGGTCAAAGGAGCGAGAGCAACCAGTGAAGGAGATAGAGACCTCAGAAAACTAGCAAAATTTAGTGTCACAGAATCCAAAGAAAGAGTATCCAAAAAGAGGGCCCAGTAGAATGTTGCAGAAAGGTCAGTGACACTGAGGAATAAAAAATGGTCATTGGATTTTGTGACTTCATAGGTTTAGATCTGGAAAAGGTCTTAGAGGACAACTTGTCCAAACCTTTCTTCTTATATAGATGAGGAAACTGAGGCTCATGGGTGTTTACTCAAGGTCACATAGTTTTTAATTATCAAAGAAAGTTTTCATGATCAGGTCTTCCTGACTACAAGCTTGACTATACTACTTCTTACTACCTTTGCTACATCTGAAGTAGTGGTTTCAGTAGAGATTCTAAGGAGCAGCAGGATTAATTGGTGAGGAAATGGAGATAATGGGCTAGAAGTTTTTCAGTGAGAGAAACAGTGAGACAGAAAGACAGAGACAGAGGCAGAGAGATAAAGGACAATAGGTTCCAGGGAAAGTAGGATGAAGGCAATGTATGTGTGTGTATTTGTTTTTCCTCAGACTGGGAAAAATAGAACAAAAGTGATCAATGGGGAATGGCAAGACAAAATAAATCATAAGAGAATACACTTTGGTATTCTCAATGGGTTCAAGTTGCTGCAAACATATATACTATACTTCATGGTGTTAAAAGAATTTTTGGACGTTGGATATGATTGTCAAACTGCCATCAGTTAAAGCCTGGAGAATGGTAGAGGTACTTGGGAGATGGGAGATGAATAAACTCTATGTTCAAAAAAGAAAAGGTGGATACTTAAAACAAAAGCCTAGTGAGCTTTACATGATTCCTATTAAGATTTTAAAGTGGATCATTAAAGCGATGGATTGTGGGTGCTTAGAGAGAGAAGAGGTGATCACTACAACACAGCATGAATTCATTAGGGATGGGTCATGCCAGAATAACCTAATTTCCTATTTTGACAAGTTTGGTAGTAGATCTGGGGAAGGCCTTGGGAATTCAGCAAGGCATTTGAAAAAAAAATCCTCATGATTTCCTTGTGGACAAAAAGACTTAATGTTTTAGAGAAATGACATTGTTTCAACAGTCGGTCAAAAGGCATTTATTAAACATCTACTATATACTAGACGCTTTGCTAAGAAAAACAAGGCAAAAACAGTACTAACTCTCATTCTAACAGGGAGAGAAGATGCAAAGATCTATGTACATAGTAGATAAATACAGGGAGAATTAGAGGCAATCTCAGAGCAAAGGAATAAGGGAGAGCAGGAAGGGTTTTTTTCAGAAGGTAGGGAATCCAGAAGGCAGAGATGAGAAAGAAGGGCAGTGCAGGTATGAAGAATAGCCAGTGAAAAGGCCCAGCAGCAAGAGATGGAGTGTTGTATGAGGAACAGCAAGAGTCCAGTGTCACTGGCTCACAGAACACATACTGCCTGGGAAGGAAGGTGTAAGAAGACTTGAAAGATAGGAAGGGGTCAGGTTATGAAAAGCTTTAGAAGCCAAACAGGATCATTTGGTGTAGAGGAAATATTACTGGCATCAGGAGATCTAGGTTCAGTCTGGGCTCTGGGATTTAGTAGTTGAGTGAACGTGGGCAAGACAAAATCTGTCTGAACCTGTTTTCTCATAATAATACCTGAACAACCTATGCTACAGGAACATTGAGAGATTGGCAAGAAACAAATGCAAATGGTTAATCTGAACTGATTGGAGGATCAGAAACAGAGAATATAAATTAGGGATCGATGTGAACCCAGAGGAAAGGTTCTACTGCTATTTCTGGCCCGATTTTCGTCAGCATTTTTATCAGCAATGTGGGTAAAGGTATAGGCTTAGTCAGGAAGACCTGAGTTAAAATGTTACCACCCACGTTAATAAGCTGTATGACCCTTGTCTAGTCACTTACCTTCTATTTATCTAAGTTTCCTCATCTGTAAAATGGGGATCATAATAAGTAATATTATTAACTATATTAATAATGTATTGTTAATATAATAATAATAATAATCCTATCTCCCAGGGTTGTTGTGAGTATCAAATGGGATCATAATTGTAAAGAACTTTGTACCAGGGGGCGGCTAGGTGGCACAGTGGATAAAGCACTGGCCCTGGATTCAGGAGTACCTGAGTTCAAATCCGGCCTTAGACACTTGACACTTACTAGCTATGTGACCCTGGGCAAGTCACTTAACTCCCATTGCCCCCCAAACAAAACAAAACAAAAACAAAAAACAAGCAAAAGAACTTTGTACCATATACCTTTTACATACTAAGCATTATATAGATGTTAGCTATTATACTAATTGTTCCCATTATTATTATTATTAATCAGACTTGCTGATAATGTGATGCAGGTGGAATAGCTTATATATTAATTGATAGAACCAGAATCAAAAAGGTCCAGATAGATGGAATAGTGGGCTGCTTTACATTTGATCACAAATGATAAACTATACAAGCATATAGCTATGTTACCACCACGATTCAGCTGTTTTTCACCTTGGAGCATCCCTCTGTCATGCCAGCCCCCTTCTCCAACTGGTATGTTCCTTCTGGGGGCTCCACTTTGGGGACAGGCCCAGGTCCACAATGTTTCATTCTCCTCTGACTTTGATTCTGACTTCTTGGATTTTTTCACCAGACCACTATACCACTCCCCAGCCCCTACACAGGGATCTTCTTCTCCATTACTCCCTCCTACACACACACACACACACACACACACACACACACACACACACACACACACACAGAGGCATATACATCCCTTTCAGTTTTCTTTTCTTTTTCTCTTCTTCTCATTATAAAACAAGCTCCTTGAGGTCAGAGATTATTATTTTTTGCTTGTATTTGTATCCCCAGCATTTTGAAAAGCGCCTAGAACATAGTAACCACTTACTAAATACTTTTTGCCTTGTCTTGCACTATCAGAGAGGAAAAATATGGTTAAAGAGAGCAGTTCATCCAAAAAACACCTTGGAGGTTTCAGTAGATTGAATAATCATTCATTCAGTTGATCAATAATCATTTTAAAGTGCCTACTATGTGTTAGGCACTTGCTTAAAAAAGGGCAAATAACAGTCCCAGCTCTCAAGGACCTTAGTGTGTTGAGGGAACCCATAAAAGGAAGATGAAAAGGAAAGTGAAGAAGGCAACAGGGGAGGGTGTGGGGTGGTAGTAAAGTCTAGAGAACCCAAAGCAAAGTTAAAAGGAAAATTAAGCATGGTCAGTCTGGGCTCATCCCCCAAATGGAGTTTCTGGAATGAAATCACCAATGAGTATGACAGAAGGAAATTAGTTTGATATGGAGCCAAAAAAATTACGGTAATTAGGTAGTATGAATGGATGGGGGATGAGAATATTCTTCCTTGCTTAGATCATAACTGTAACATTGTATCCAGTTCATATAGCCATGTTTAGAAAAGCTGGAGTAGTACACCAGAACTGTGAGGGGATTAGACACCACAATGAATTGAAGGAACTTAAAATGTTTAGCCTGGAGAAGGGGAGACTTAGACATCTTCAAATATTTGAACAATTATCTGGTAGGTGAGACTAAGATGATTATAGTATTATTATTATTCTTTTTATTTTTGGTGAGGCAATTGGGGTTAAGTGACTTGCCCAGAGTCACACAGCTAGTAAGTGTCATGGGTCTGAGGCCAGATTTGAACTCAGGTACTCCTGAATCCAGGGCTGGTGCTCTATCCACTGCACCACCTAGCTGCCCCTGTATTATTATTATTATTGAGAGATGAAGGACTTTGAGACCATCTGAAGAAGCTGAGACCCAGCAAGGTTTACTGATTTTCCCAAACTATCCTCGGACTCCAAACCCAGAGTCCTTTCAGTAAGTAGTACCCACAATGCCATACTCCAGGAAGATAGAAATAGGACCAATGGGTCTTAGCTATCTTTCACTGGCGGTCTTCAAGGAGTAGGCTAGATGCCCACATTTCAGAGATGTTGTAGATGATATTCATGCTTTGGCTTTGGGTTCAGTTGGATGGTTTCTGAGAACACTTGCAACTAATATTCCATGATTCTATCATCTTCCTTATGTATTGTTTTCCTTATCCATGAGGATATGAGACATGAGATATGAGATATGTCTCCTACTAGCTTCCTAGGAAAGATAACATGAAAATTTGGGAAATGTCAATGAAGGTTGTGCAAGCTTCTTACAGAAAAAAGACTCTAAACTACTCCAGGAAAAAGTTTCTATATACAGTTTTGCAGAAAGTAGGCAGAGGAAAAGGAGGAAATTGAAAACATCACATTAACACACAATTTGCTGTTTGCTGTTTCTCTTCAATTCAGGTCTTTCTGAAGAATATAATCTGCCAACTGATCAGTGCATTTAAAAGCTGTTTACCAGTTAATAGCATTGGTGTCTCCAGTGACATTCTAAGAAGCCTGTGGTTAGAAGGCCCAAAGCTATTGCTGTTCAAATAACCCTAAGCAAAACTTGTCTGCTTTTAATAAATATTTCCCTTTAATCTTTGCAAAATAAGCATAGTACATTGAAAGCTTGGGCTTTCTTATTTCTCTTTAATATATGAATATCATTTCCCCTTCCCTAGTCTTAGAAGCTGATTGGTTAGGAAAGAGTTTTGGCTCTGGAAGTCATTTGAAGAGATGGCTGGGGACCTGGACCCTGAGTCTATTCCAAGTATTGGCACTAATATGTTGAGGGAATCTGGGTATTTCACTTTATATGCCTAATTGTTGCCATTTAGGAAAAGAATATTGCATATGCCTTACTGTGGTGTTTCATTGACCACAGGTAAAATTCTATTACAAACATGCAAAAGTTCAATGGGCTGCCTGAAAAAGCAGAGTCTGGGGACAGCTATGTGGCACAGTGGATAAAGCACCGACCCTGGATTCAGGAGGACCTGAGTTCAAATCTGGCCTCAGACAATTGACACTTACTAGCTCTGTAACCCTGGGAAAGTCACTTAACCCTCATTGCCCTGCCAAAAAAAAAAAAAAAAAAAGGAAAGAAAGAAAGAAAGAAAAAGAAAGCAGAGAGTCTTTCCTCATTAGAAGTATTCAAACAAAGGCCCAATGGCTAAATGCAGGATAAGGTGTGGATAGAATAACTTTTTAATATTATTTGGAGTAGACAGACATTGATCTCCCTTCCATCTCTGAGAATCTCTGATTGTGTGAGAATGTCAATAGCTAAGCACTACAGGTATCCCCACTAGGCAAAAATTCACAGGGTAGTCTTTATGGAAGAGATGAGAGTTGACCTTAATCTCAAAAGATGGATCAACAGAGTCCAACCTCCAAACCCTGGTAGGTTTCATTTCTGAAATGCATCGTATTTTCATCTTTTCTTCTCCATTTTCCATGTCATAGCTTAAGTATAGTCCATCACCTCACACTCAAGATTATTTAACCTTAACCCTGATCCCTCCAAACAAAACCTTCCTATATCCTGCCAGAGGAAGCTTCCTGAAATACAAATTTCATTGTCTCATTCTCCTATTCAAAAGCTTTCAAAGGCTTTCAATTTCCTATAAGCATAAAATCTTCAGTCTAGTATTCAAGACGCTATTCATCTGATGCACCCTAAAAATCCATTTTTATTTTTCTGCTATCTTCATCATCCTATGGAATCCTATACTCCAGAGAGGCAAGTCTTCCCACTTTTCCTCAAACATGATATGCTCCATCCCTTTTCAATACTTCTCTTTGGGATCTTTCCTTGAAGTTAAGTATCATACTACCAAAATCTAGACTCAGACACTTTCCAGCTGTGTGACCCTAAAGGAGTCACTTAACCTCTATTTTACCTAGATTTCCTCATCTGTAAAATAGTGATAATAATTGTGCTGACCTCCCTGGTTCACTTAGCACAACACCTGGCATATAAGTGCTATACAAATACTAGCTTTTATTATTAGCTGTTACTCTTTTTTATGATGTCCTTTCTTTTTTTAATATTCTATTTTAAATTTACAGAATGAAAACAAGCATTTCCATAATATAGCATAATTTTTTAAAAAGATGATTGCACATGAAACTGCAAATCTATTATGTACAACTTGCTATTCCTTTTCAATATATAACAAAGTCATCATGTAAATTTCTTTTATTCTTAAATGTCAGGTCTAGGATTTGTACATGTACTTTCAGACTCAAAATGAAGTTAATTTTTTCAATGTATGAGTCAGTCAGTCAAGAAACATTTATTAAGCTTGTACTACATGCCAGGCACTGTGCTAAGTTACACTGGGGATACAAAAAGAGTCCAAAACAGCCAGTCTTTGCCTTCAAGGAGCTTACTGTTCTACCCCCAGATTGTCCATTGTTGCCTCTATTAGTCTTTTTTCCCCCTCTGAATTCCAAGGGCATTTGTTGTTGTACCACTCTGGAAACACTTCTGTACTTCCTCATGTTGTCATTTAGCTAATACAGAAGATGACAAAATCAGGTTTCAAAGAAACATAGAATCCAAGAGTCAAATAACAACTCTTGGCCAGGGGTTGACTAACTACAACTACCTCCCATCTCCTCCCTGCTCCCCCCACCCCCCAGCATGTGTGGTTCTTCTTAGTCTGGGAAGAGAAAAAACTAACTGAAATCAGCCCTTGGATAAAGGAGGTAAATATTGCAGGCATAGAAGTGGGAGGAGTCTGGAGATTTGAGGGGAAAGAAGAAAGAAGAAGGGAGTGGTGTCATTTGTCCCACTACAGTGAGTGAGCCAACAGCTGGTGTGTGGCATACCAATAGCTCCCTTCTATGAAACCATGAGAGATGACTATTATTCAGATGGACATGCTGCAAAGTATATGTGACTGTGTCTGTTTTATGGGGCATTTACCCTGAAGAAAGGAAGAAGACAGCTGAGAGTAAACAGAGGGCTCTGTCCTGACCTGGCCTTCTTGCATTTGCTTTTTCTTAAATTTATTCTGCTAAAGAATACATTTACTGGAATCATTTATCTTAAACACCTGTGGTCAACTTTGTCCTTATGTTGCTGGCTGTTCCTTCTTTGTTTGCGGTATGAAGAGACAACGGAAGCCACACAGGAGAGAGGCCTTTCCTAGTGCAGGGATGAAAGAGTTGTTCTCTCCTATTGGGGCATAAGTATGAGTCATAGGATAGCCATAACTATCTTTCTAAATATAGAATTACTTTGAATTTAGGCCCTATTAAAAATCTAGCCTAACAGCAGTTCAGGAGAAAAGAATATATGAGCTTTTAATGATCACAAGATTAATATCAGGCAATAGTATGACTTCTGGACTTCAGCTGACAGAGATCCAAAAAGAGCTAATAAGACTTGAAGCATATTATTAGAAGTATGGTGATGAAGTCAAGGGTAGTAATGGTATGGGATGTAGAGCAAAATAGGGCCTTAGAATCATATTATAAGATGGCTTGTGATAGGGTAAAGGAGATATGCTTGTCAAAGTATTCTAGGAAAAGTTGGTGAGGGAAAGAACATTGTTGGCTAAGGAAATCAGGGAAGGCTTCAAAGAGAAGGTGAAACCTAAGTTACACTATGAAGGAGAAAAAGGATTTTAAAAGGCAAAGAAGAAAAGGCATGAGAGATAGCTTGTGCAAATGGATGGAGGTGGGAGACAGCACATCAAAATTAAAGCATAGCCAGGAGACTAATGATCTCTTCTTACTCAAAAGGAGGAACCATGAGGCACAAAATCTTTCAGAGACAGATATAGTCATTGTGTTGGCTTAGTTTGTTTAACTATTTGTTTAACTGTTTCCCTTTGTCACTGATCAATCAATGAGCCTTTATCAAATACCTACTATGTACTAGGCACTGTGATATGCATTGAAGAGAAAGAAATAATGCCTATGTACAAGGATATATGAATAAGGACTGTACGGTAATCATGGGATGTGATATTGGGAAGTGGCAAAGGTGGGAGAAGAGCAAAAAGCAATACCAAAATGTTAACAATATTTTTTAAAGAAATTACCTAAAGAAAATTCAGCACTTATTATAAGTTGTCCTTAATATTAATATTGAATTCTGATTTCCATTCATTTCAAAATCTAATCCTTCTAATGCTTGCTTATTAGAAATAACTATTAAATGAGGCAAAATTTGAAGAAGCAAAAAAAAAAAAACGATTGGGGAGGAACTAGCAAGCCAATTTTTTTGTAATCAATCAATCAGTAAACATTTATTAAGATCCTACTATGTGTCAGGCATTGTGCCAAATGTTAGGAATACAAAAAGAGGCAAAAGAAAAAAAAGAAAGAATGAATAAAAAAGCATAGTGAGTGTATTAGTGGATGGAGTGCCTGGCCTAGAATCAGGAAAACCTGAATTCAAATCCAGCCTCAGATACTTACTAGTCGTGTGACTCTGGACAAGTCACTTACCTCTGTTTGCCTCAGTTTTCTCATCTGTTTAAAAAATGTGCTAGAGAAGGAAATGGCAAACCACATTGGTATCTATGCCAAGAAAACCCCAAAAAAGGTCACAAAGAGTTGAACACAACCAAAACAACTGAACAACAAGAACAAAAATAGTAAGAATGAAAAGATAGGTTAGAATCAGACTGTCAGGAGGAGAATTTTGTATTTTATTCTATAAACAGAAAATAGGCGCTGAAGATTTTTAACAGGGTAATGATAGGAAAAAAAGTGGGAGTGGTGTTGTAGTTTGTCCTTCATTTTTGAAGAGAACCAATGATATCAGAGAGTGATGTCTTGAGTTATACATGAATTAAATTTAAATGAAGCAGAGTTGCACAAAGTCCTCAGCCTTACTCTCTCTTATGGAGTCATCAAAAAGACCAGTGGGGGAGAAAAAACGTCTTGTTCAAACCCAAGAGGTGTTGTGGAGATAGACTGGACAATACCTAACAACTAAGGGAGGAATGTGGGGTGAATGGTGGAGAAGGTCAGACTTTCCAGGCTTTCCAGATTTCTTCCACAAACAGACAGAAAATTGCCACAAAATGAATGTAGAGCAGCAAAAATAAAGGAGTAAAGCAGTTGTTCTGCTAAGATAACTTGAGAGGACCTCATAGAAGACAGGACCTCCAGGGACTGAGGTTCAGCCTGAGTGAAGTGTAGATTCCTACAGGCCAACTCCACTGAATCAACAAACAACAGACCCTGAGGGTAATTCCTGTTGGGAAGCAAACTAGACCTAAAGAAATTTCACCTCATTACCTCTTATCTCACAGCCTCAGGAACTTTTCACCTTATGAACTTTTTACTTCATACAATTTCTTCTAAGGAACAGCAGAAAGCTGAATGGAGAAAGACTGAAAGATACCCTAGTTGTTTCTGGAAGTCAGGCCTATAGGTTCTGACCAGAGGTGATCTCGGGCAGTGTCTGTGGGCAGGGAGAAGTGAGCATACACTCCATGAGTATGGCACTGCAGAAAGCGAGAACATTTTTGGGGGCAGTATGGCTGGGGGTCCTAACTATGACCTGTGGAAGAAGGGAGTCCCTGAGATTGAGCCCCTGGCAGAATTCAGAAAATAACGGTAAAGAGGACCTGAGGGCCTAGGGCAACATTAGGCACAATTTGGGATTAAAATTTGATTATAATAATAAACTGCTAAAAATAAAATAAAGCAAAATAAAAATGAATAAGCAAAGGAAAAAGCACCTGACCATAGATAGCTACTTTGGTATAAAAGAATATCTGGGTTCATATTCAGAGGAAGGTAGTGAGGTTTAAAAAAAAGCCATTTTTATCATAAAGAGTAACATCAAATGGTCACAAGCCCAAAAAGTGTTCTTGGGAGAATTTTAAAAGCAATTAAAAATCAAGTAAGAGAAATTTAGGAAAAATTAGGACAAAAAATAAAAACAATACAAAAAAATTATAAAAAGAAAGTTAACCAGGGGCAGCTAGGTGGCGCAGTGGATAAAGCACCGGCCCTGGATTCAGGAGCTCCTGAGTTCAAATCCAGCCTCAGACACTTGACACTTCCTAACTGTGTGACCCTGGGCAAGTCACTTGACCCCCATTGCCCCGCAAAAAAAAAAAAAAAAAAAAAAAAAAGAAAGTTAACCAATCAGAAAAAGAAGTATAAAATTCAAGGAAGAAAATAGTACCTTGAAAACTAGCATTAGAGGTGTATGTGGGTTGAGATTTGGGAGGGTAGGGGGAGAAGATAAGGTAATAAGGATAGTGTAAAAAGAGAAGCTAAGAAAGAGAATAGTGAGCAAAAATAAGAGGAAGAGAAATCCACAAATAGTAACTATGTTTGAATGTCAATGTCATGTATAAAGCAGCTCTCTTTCTGGTGGCAAAAAACTGGAAATTTCAGGAATCCTCATCAATTGAGGAATGGTTGTAGTGTATGGTTGTGAAGAAGTATTACTATGTTATAAGAAATGCTAAGCTCAATGATCATAGAAAGGCATGGGAAAGCTTGCACAAAATGTTGAAAAGCGAAGTGAGCAAAACCAAGAAAACGTTGTATATAATAACAGCAATATTGTTTTAAGAATGACTGAGTACACCATTTTGACTATTATAAATACATAACTAAAAAATAAACAAATGAAGAGAGAAGCTATCTGAATCCAGAGAAAGAACTGATAAAGAGAAGTTTGTATAGAATAATTTCACATATATATGTACATGTATGTAGACATATATATATATACACATACACAAATAATGTGTATACAACTATTTGTGTCTAATGGTAGCTATCTCTAGGGTGGGGGAGAGGGGAGAAAAAGGAAAAGAAAGAAATTTACATGATAACTTTGTTGTATATCTGGAGGGAATAGCAAGCTGTACACGGTACATTTGCAGTTTCATGTGCAATCATCTTTTTTATTATACTATGTTATGAAAATTCTTGTTTTGTTCTATGAATTGACAAAAAAATAAATCAAAACAAAAACATAAAACACAATTGGATATTGTAGGTGTGGAAAAGAGGAACAATCAATGATGACTGAGGTTTAGAGTTTGCTCAGGAAGATGGTAGAGCCTCTTAATTTTTGGAGGCAGCCGTAGTATCATGGAAAGAGGCTGGCCCTGGAGTCAGAGGACTTGTATTCAAATCCCACCTCTGATGCCCACTACATGTGGTTAACTTTGTATAAGTCACAACCTCCCTGAGACTCAGTCTCTCAATCTCTCAAATGAGAGGGTTGAACTAGATAGGAATCCAAAGTCCCTTCTAACTATAGATCTATGATCTTGTCCAAAGCACTTTTCTTGGTGAAGAGAGCTCAATACAGATGCCTCCATTTTCTCAGCAAAGTAAAAAAATAAAATAAAATCATTTGCTGAGATGGATGGAGCAAGGGTGTCTTGAAGAGAGTTTAAAATAGAACTATGGGGAGTGTCGGGAATGCAACAGTGGATGCCCAGGGACAACTGGATAACAAATTTGCAGTGGGCACAGTCTCTACCAAGCATAGACAATATGTAAAATTCAAACTTGTAAAGGGTCAAGATTAGAAAGAGGAAAGTGGGCCCAGAACAAGGATTAATACACTGGGAAAATAAAATGGGGTAGAGTGTCTGGAGTGTGGGGTGAGGACAAAGGACAGTTTTAGGGGAAATAAGGCATAGGGAGAAATGGTAGGAGTGTGGGCTCAGGTAGAGTGATTTCAGAATTCTGAATGAAGTAGGACACCTGTGGGCAATGATGAGATTAAGATTTGGACTATCCCTATGTGTATCTGAGTTGGGGTGAAGGTGTAGATGAATGGAACTGAGAAGGATGATAAATTGGAAAGTCAGAGAATGGGGATTGGGGGTGGGATGGGGTGGGGTTAGAGAGTAGGGGAGACATTAACATACAATCCCTAAGCATAAGGACAGAGATTGGGATAGAAAGGAACCCTGTGATCCAGGTACTAAATTACTTGAGAAAGAAAGGAGAATGATCAAGGAGCCAGTGGATAAATGTCTTCAGTTGAGGAGGTGTAGACAGTACTGGTCCTGGAGTCAGGAAGACTTGAGTTCAAATCCATTCTCAGATACTCGCTAGCTGTATTACCCTGGTCAAGTCACTTAACTTCTATTCGCCTCAGTTTCTTCATTTGTAAAACAAGGATACTAATGGCACTTACATACCAGGACTTATGTGAGAATCAAATGAGATATTTATAAAGCACTTAGAACAGTGCCTGACACATAGTAGGAGCTATACAAATGTTTGATGATAATGATGATGATGCTATCTGGATGGAGTCAACTTCCAAAGAAAGGTTGCTTAGCAATAGCAGCAGGGGTGGCAGTGAAGATCAAGGAGTACATCTTTTCCTCCTTCTGGTTCAGAGTATATGGGTTTGGGGATAGAGGATAGAGGGGGATGAGAGAAGGTGCCCCTACCACAAGAGAAGGAACAGTGTCTTCTGGAGGGAGCCATGTTTCTGTGATTTGCAAGAGATGATAGGATCAAGAGACTAAGGGGTCTCATAGAAAGGACAATTTTTTAACACTCTCAGAAGACAAAAGGAAAGGGGACAATAGAGCTAGATAGAGACCCAGGAGGGATAGATGGAGATGAGAAAGGAGGGTGTGATAGAAAGAAAAGGAGTTTTCACCTAGGTGGACATGAAGATCAGTTGATACTGATCAGCTCTAGCACCTAGCTCAGATATTGATTCAAATTTTTTATCCTCTGGTCCTAAAAGAACAGGACACTTGTGGCCCAGGAGTGAGTAGTCATGGTAGAGTAGCAGTATGTCGCATGGCAGAAAATTAGGAAGTAGAGAAGGCGAAGGGTTCAGGGCTACCTCGTGGTACATTTCTCCTGGCTAGTGAAAGAGGAAGGTTGCCAATAGAGTTTAGCATTACTAGGTTTCCAGGGCACATAGGGTATTCAGAAGGGTACTAGCACCTCTGGTGTGAGGACTAGCTGAATACTTTTTAGGGCTGTTCATCCACTGTTGGTGTCTATCTGAGAACAAAGAATCAACAACAACAGCAGCAGCACCTTTGGCTCCAAGAAGCTGTAGCATGTGCAGCAGCCGCTTTCCAGTAAAATCATCCCTGAAGATGGGCTAAAGTAGATTGAGGATAACCAATAGGCCTCAAGCCTGGCAGTGAGTTAGCAAGCATGTAAAAGCAGATAAGAACAATTTGTTCCAATGGCCATGAAAGCAGTTGAAGCAGGCATTGTGGAATACTTAGAGCTTGGTCGGACATCCAAGACACCAAGGTCATCTACTGTGTCCAGGACCATCACCAGTTGTCCCGACCTTTGTCTTGCCACTGAATTTTGATGACTCTGGAAGAGTGAGGCTGATGACTTTACGTAACTCTGCATCTCTTAAATCTAATTCATGCACAATGACACATGGTGACATCATTGGTGCTCTGAAAATGAAGGATAAACAACTAGGCTTCATCTCTGTTGGATCAGAAAAAAATCTCATGTAGGAAGTTGCACCCAACCAGTGCTTTGAGGGAATCTAAGCATTCTAAGAAGATGGGAAGAGGAGGGATAACATTCTAGACATGAAGAACCACCTCTAGAAAAACATGGAGTTGGAAAATGGAAGAGCATCTAACAGACCACCATGACTGAATTGAAGAGTCTGTGAAGATGAGTAAAATTAAATACTACTGAAAAGGTAGGTGGGAACAATGCTGTACAGAGCTTTAATTTCTAGGCTGACAATTTTGTACTTCATCCTAAAGGCAATAAGGGGCCATTGATACACCCAACAAGTGTTTAACTAGTCTTTGCTTTAAATCCTGGAATGAGAGGGAAATCTTTATCTCACATTCTACATTAACAGCTTCTTCTACTTTTGGGGGGGGGATCAATGAGAGTTAAGTGACTTGCTCAGGGTCACACAGCTAGTAAGTGTCAAGTATCTGAGAGTGGATTTGAACTCAGGTCCTCCTGAATCCAGGGCAGGTGCTTTATCCATTGTGCCACCTAGCTTCCCCCCTGCTCCTTCTACTTTTGAATGGCTCTAATTGTTTACTGTTGTGTGTTTTTTCTGACTTCAAGTTTATACTTGCCTCTTCATAACTTCTACCCATTTCTCCTCTATGATTCAAAAATTTCCCACATGACTCAGACTGACTTCCATATTATTTTTTAGCAATGGTACTTTATTATAATAATAGTAATAATAGCTAACACTTAGATATTGCTAAAAATTTTGCAAAATGTTTTATATACATTATCTAATTAGAACATCATGAACTTGTGAGAAAACATACAAATTGAAGGATGAGACTTCATCATGGTCAGGTATCTAGCAAGTGTCATAGGCAGGATTTGAACTGAGATCCATCTCCCAGGGCAACACGCCATCCCTGACAGCATGCTGCATTGCTAAATCTCACCTTCCCTATTTGTATGAGCAGAAGATGAAAAGGAGAAAAATTTCAGCTTCTCTATTGAATTTTCAAATGAAAAGATGTACATTGAACCAAGGAAGGAAAGAGGGAGGCTAAGATGCCTGCACCATTCTCTTCTAAGCTCCTGAATCTTCCTGTATGTTATAATGTTTGCTTCACTTCATGCCATAAGAAGTTTACCTAGGCCTTTCAGGAAGAAGAGATTAGTGTGTCTGAAGTGGGGAGAAGTGAGGAGATTGAAGGATAATTGCTGCCTGATGGCAAATCAGTGGAGCTGTGAAAAATCAGG
The DNA here is from genome assembly GCF_019393635.1 of Dromiciops gliroides. NCBI lineage: Eukaryota > Metazoa > Chordata > Mammalia > Microbiotheria > Microbiotheriidae > Dromiciops > Dromiciops gliroides. The sequence goes on along the minus strand of NC_057863.1, from coordinate 523,747,958 downwards.
TACAGTTCAGCCCAGCTCTATTATCTCCTCTGCCCATCCGCAGTGCCAGCCAGGGTCTCACACTGTGAAGCAAATATCAGTTTGGAGGAATAACATGTTTCATTTGTAGGAAAGTGTCATGTTCAGATTCTGTTCCTCTTCAATAGCGTTATACAATATCTAACGGGTACCAAAGCTTGGTTTCCAGTTCAGACACACTGACTAGTTGTTTTCTTAGATAACAAGGGATTACCAAGACAAGGACAGCAGCTAGATGCTCATCTGCTTTTATAACCAGAACAATGGAAATAACCTCAAAGGGCTCAAATTTTTAAAGAAAAAAATTAAAATCAAGGAACTCTACATTTTTCTTTCAGTTATGACTACAAATAAAAAAAATTGGAAAAGAAAATATTTGTTTTATTTTGTAGTTAATGAAGGAAAGAGATTTATACAAATGTGACTTTTTTGAGAGAGTGAAGAATTTCCCTGCTTGACTTGGCATTATTTTAGTTCTTCAGAAAAGTGTCTTTGAACCCTTAGGCTTATTTTCATTGTGGGTCCCTAGTAGAGCAATCTGGGCCATGTCACAGAAAAATGAGGGTAATAGTTCCCCTAATAGGTCATTGCTTGTGGCAGGTCTTATTAGGGGATAGAAGGTCAGGAAGATGGGGAAAAGATCTCTCTCAGTTGGGAGAGGGGACACAGTATCTGAAAGTCCATCCTCTGTGAGAAATTACTTTTTTTGGTATTCTTTCCCTGGGGTCCTTCATCTTGGACACTTCCTCTCCCTGTGGTTCTTTTAAGTATATAAATATTACTAGGATGTAGAACAGTAAACAGATTGCCATTTAGGTGTTGGTGACATCAGATCCCTGCTTTTGTCCAGACAAGAGACAGCTAGAGCAGCCGTGGGTGGTGGAAAAGAAGAGAGACAAGAAAAGCGTCATGGGACTTGGAGGGAAAGGGTGACAGGAAGGGCAACCCTGGCCTCTGGGAAGAAAGAGTGGGAGTAGGAAGGGTGCTGAAAGGAGCAAAAAGGTTGAAGGGAGGTGAAGGATGTAGGTGAAAAACTAATGCAAAAATTTGCCTATGACTAGTATGGCAATGAACTTGTAGTTTGATGAATTATGTGTGTAATCCTAAATCATGAGGTTCCCCCCACTCATGTTATTTCCAAAAATAAAATAACATTAAAACGTAATAAAATAAATCCGAAAAAAGCATAATGTGCTTTGTGGTTATTGGCATCCTCTGTTAAAGAATTGATTATTCAGGTGTTCAAGTAACATAGTCAAATTATTTGAAATTATAGACTAATCTAAAATTGACCTGTCTTTGTGCCTCCAGCCCCCAGTATAGTGCTCTCTTCGATTTACTCTCCAGAATTTGCCACCATGCCTCAGCTGCCTCAGCCACCTTCTCACCCTGGAAGTTCCTTTCTCCATTTGGTGGGTTCCTTCCAAAACCACCATTTGGGGGAAGGGCCCAGGTCAGCCATCCTTCATTTTTCTCCCAGCTCTGTGTCTGACTCTCTGGCCACAATACCCCTGTGTGGATCAGTCCCATCCATTTTTTCATTTCCCTTTTATCTGTTGTCTTCCCCCAGTAGAATGTAAAAGCTCCTTGAGGTTGCCCTGTTTTTGTTTCTGCTTGTATTTGTCTTTACAGTACCTGGAACACAGTAAACACTTAATAAATGTTTATTGACTGATTATTCTTACTTGCTTGACTGATTGGAGATCTTGCCCAATCTCCTAATTTTAGAGATAGGGAGACTTATGCAGAAAGAGAAACAGTCACCCAGCCCTTGTCCTCATTTCCACAATACTATATTATGCCATTCTGACCAGGTCTCAGAAAAAATGCAGAGTAACCCCAGGGGAATGAATTCAATTTTGAACATTGTGATAAATGCTTCAAAAGGCAGCATGGAAAAATGGAAAAAGGGATGCCCTTGGAGGCATGGGGACCTAGGTTCAAGTGCAGCTCTCAGAGCATTTACATTTAATTCACATATCCATTTAGTACCACTACCACCCCTTCCATTCAAATCCCTGAGATTATATGTTATTCAGCAGTTCTTGAGCTACATTGGTTAGAAAGAGTTTGGAGATCAGGAGAGTCTTACATCAGTGAAACCACAGGTCAAGACCAAAAATGAATGCCTTTATTTGTAAAAATGCTGGCCATACTATGCTTCCTATGCTTGTGTGTATCGAATTAAACCAGTAATAAATAAAACCAATGCAAGTAAAATTAGAAGAAAAACAAGAAACCAGGAAACAATCAGAGCAAAATTTTCTGATAAAGGTCTCATTTATTTTCTTTTTTTCTTTTTTTTTCCCCCTCAGGAAATGAGGGTTAAGTGACTTGCCCAGGGTCACACAGCTGGTGTCAAGCGTCTGAGGCCAAATCTGAACTCAGGTTCTCCTGAATCCAGAGCCAGTGCATCATCTATTTCACCACCCCCAAAGGTCTCATTTCTAAGATATAGAGGGACCTGCATCAAATTTACAAGAAAAAGATCCATTATCCAATTGACAATTGGTCAAAGGATACAAATAGGCACTTAGTTTTCATAGGAAGAAATTCTAACTATCAATAGCTATATGAAAAACAATGCTCTAAATCACTAATAGAGAAATGAAAATTAAAACAATTCTGAACTACTACATCACACCTTTCAGAATGGCTAAGATGACCAAAAAAAAAGGGATATTGACAAATACTAGAGAGACTGTGGGAAAACAGGAAAACTAATGTACAATGATAGAACTGTGAATAGCCAACCATTCTGGAAAGCAATTTGGAACTACACACAAAAAGCTATTAAACTGTGCATGTCCTTTGACCCCACAATACCACTATTAGTTCTATGCCTCAAAGGGATTTAGAAAGAGGAAAAGGATCCATATATACAAAAGTACTTATAATAGCTCTTTTTGTGGTGAAGAATTAGAAACTGAGGGAATGCCCATCATTTGAGCAATGACTAAATAAGTTGTGGTTTATGATTGTGATGTGATACTATCACACTGTGAGAAATAATGAGGGGGATAATTTCAGAAAGACCTTAGGAGACTTGTAATAACTTCTACAAAGTAAAATGAGTAGAACCGGGAGAATAATTTATACAATAAAAGCAATGTTATAATGCTAATCAGCTTTAAAAAGACTTAGTAACTCTGATGAACACAATGAACAACCACAGTTGCAAAGGGGTTGTGATGAAACATGCCATCCACCTCTGGCTATGGAACTGATAGAACTGATAGACTCAGAGTTCAATTCAAAGCATGTTTGTGTTTCTTTCTTTTTTGGTCATGGCTAATGCAAGGATTTATGTGGCACAACTATACATATTTGAATTGGTGTTTGTTTTTCTTGCTTTTTCAACGGGTGGAGGATAGGAGGGAGGGAGGGAGGGAGGGAGAGGGAGAGAGAGAGAGAGAGAGAGAGAGAGAGAGAGAGAGAGAGAGAGAGAGAGAGAGAGAGAGAGAGAGAGAGAGAGAATTCAGAACTGAAAATTAAATTAAATTAAATTAAATTAGGAAAAAAAAATTGTGGGGCTAATGGCATAAGTACCAAACCTCGTCTAGCTGCCTTGGAAATCTCCTATATCCACTCCCACATCTAAAGAATTATACATCATATCTATCTAGATCATACAGTTAAGTAAGTAGTACCTGAATCTTACCATGGGCAAATCACTTATTTCTCTAAGCCTCAGTTTCCTCAAATAATAAAACTTTTACTACCTACCTCACAGGGCTGCCTCCTCTAGCTACCCCACAAGCATTTTAATGAGCTGTTCTAATTGGCTAAAAATACAAGCCTGAGACAGTGCCTGCCACCAGTTTATATTGTTAGGAGAGTATGAAATAAACTTCAATATGCTATAGAAAATGAGCTTTATTATCAACATAATTGTTGTTGTAATAGTGCAAAGGTTAGAGAAAGGATGATGTGATGAATGACAACTGTGACAATAAATGAATAAATGGAAAGGCATTTTTATTAAGTGCTTACTATATGTCAGGCACTGCACTACATACTGGAGATACCAAAATAAAAGAAAAAACAGTTTCTGTCCTGAAGAAGCTCATATTCCAAGGAGGAAGATAACACATATGGGTAATCAGGGAAGGGTACTTTGTTTTTGAAAATTATAGGAATGGCGAATGGAGACATAGGAGAGTAGATTGAGCTACTCTTTGCACTAACAATAGCAGTGTTGATTTGATTCCAGAATGAAAGGGAGATGGGGGAGACAGGATTGGTACCCCAGAACTTAGTAAGAAGAGAGTGAGTGAGTAAATGAAAAAAAAAAGAGAGGATAAAGAGTAAAGAGAGAAAGTATGAATAAGTGAGAAGGAATAGGGATGGAGAGAAGAAAAAAGGTTGGAGAAAATGAAGAAAAGCAGGAAAAGAGAAAGAAAAGGAGATAACAAGGAGACAGGAGAGCAAAGACAAAATCAGATAGCCAAACTGGATTAATTACTTGTCAAAAAACAACAGCAACAATAAAATATTAATAGCAGCTAGGATTTATATAGTGCCTACTATGTGCCAGGAGCTATGTTAAGGACTTTACAAATATTCTCTCTTTCTCTTTTTTTTCCCCCCACAACAACCCAGAGAGGTCGGTACTATTATTAGGCCCATTTTACAGTGGAGGAAGGGAAGGTAGGTAGCACAGTGGATAGAGTTCAGGGCCTGGAGTCAGGAAGACTCATCTTTGTGAATTAAAATCCTGTGTTAGATATTTACCAGCTGTGTGATCCTAGGCAAATCAGTTAACCCTATTTGCCTCAGTTTCCTTACCTGTAAAATGAGATGGAGAAGGAAATGTTAAACCACTCTAGTGTTTTTATCAAGAAAACTCTAGGGGCAGCTAGGTGGCACAGTGGATAAAGCACTGGCCCTGAATTCAGGAGTACCTGAGTTCAAATCCGGCCTCAGACACTTGACATTTACTAGCTGTGTGACCCTGGGCAAGTCACTTAACCCTCACTGCCCTGTTAAAAAAAAAAAAAAAACTCTAAATGGGGTCATGAAGAGTAGGACATGACTGAGAAATGACTGAACAACAAAAATTTGCTGAGGAAACTAAGGCAAACAGAGGTTATATAGCTAGTGTCTGAGGCAAGACTTGAATTCATGTTTTCCTGACTTCGAGCCCACTTTGCCATCTAGCTGCCAATGTAATATTGCTCTTATTAGTCATGTTGTCTGGAATCCCTTTTCTTCCATTTATCTAAATTTCCCCAATCTTCAAGACCTAGACATCAAGTCTTATCTTTTTTTTTTTTCAGAGCAATGAGGATTAAGTGACTTTCTTTCTTCTTTTTTTTTTTTTAAGCGACTTTCCCAAGGTCACACAGCTAGTGTGTCTGAGGCTAGATTTGAACTCAGGTCCTCCTGAATCCAGGGCTGGTGCTTTATCCACTGTACCACTTAGCTGCCCCAAGTCTTCTCTTCTTTCTGAAGCCTTCCCAGATCATACTAGTCTATCACAATCTCTCCCTAAATATATATGTAACAGACATTTATTTAGTAATGATATCTGCTCGTGCATATATACATGTCCATTGCATTCAATTGGTATAAATGGAGTTAAATTAAATTGAAAATAATCAGTAGGTTTTCTTTTTTCTCATTTGGGGTCCACTGTTTGGTGTGGTTCACATCCTTGCTACAAACAGTAGTCAGGGATTTTAGTTCAAATGTGATTGTTAAGTTGACAGGGACCAGAGGAAGCATTTGTTGTTCACTGTAGAAACTGATGTAGTCAGATCCCTAAAGCATTGTTACTGTGGAGCTGTCTGCCAAGACATGGAAATGGCTTTGTTATACAAAACTTTCCTGGAACAAGATTTACTGGAATGTGATTGTACTCGTATAATTCTTTGGATTGTTTTGAACAAAAATCCTGAACACCCTGAACTTGTGGGGGGTAGTCCTCAAACAGGTTGACCTTCTGCAACACTTCAGTCCATTATATCTTGTATGTTTTCCCCTCATGATCTGTATAAAAGTCATCTCTTCCTTTCCAATTTCTTTGCCAACCACCCTTATCACCTCACTTTAACTACTGAATTTTCTTGCGTCCTGTAGTCTCTGATCTGGTCCAATTTATCCTGCATGACCATAGTAAACTTCCTAAAAGACTACTTGGATCAAATCCATTTTCTCCCCCAGTTAAAAACACCCCATACCTCCAAATTACTTGCCAAATAGAGTAGTAAATAGAACCGGTAGCAGATTGGATGTACTTGCCTCTCCCACCCCTTGAAAAGTTATAGGTTCAAACCATATGTTGAGTCAGTCTTTATGACTCATTAGTCCTTACCAATATTTCTTTTGTCAGAAAAAGCAGAAGACATTTTAGTTCAAAACAAAAGACATCTAACTATAGAAATGATAAGGAAAATTTAGCCCATATATGAAGGGCTGTATTCTCATATTATTGGTGGGCACAACAGAAGGACACAAGCAGACAGGAAGACTGATTTTTCTAGGATTGTGACCCAGCTACAGCCTGTCTGGAAAACTAACCTTTATTTTCTCTGGCTATTCAGGTTAGTCAGTCAGTCAATCAATATTTATTAAGTACCTAATATGTGTCAGGCACTGTGCAAAGCACTAGAGATACAAAGAATGACAAAAGATGGTCCCTGTCCACAAGGACCTTGCAATGAAGACAATCCATATAAAGAAGCTGAAGCACAGGAGGGGTGGAGGGGGTACCTGGAAGGGAGGGGGCATATTGAAGTCCGGCAGTCAGGTGGTACCCGGGAACCCCCCTCCTCCCCCAAGCATAGCAGATAGCTCAATGATGTCAGATGATATTAAGCTACTAGCCGCTGTCCCAGAAGGCTGAACTGCACAAAGGGAATATTTTCTACTCGAATGCCTTCTGCTGATGATACTGTTTGATTGGGCCATTCTCTACTGCTATCTGGTGCTGATCATCTATAACTGGGCAACTGGCTATGGGTCTTCTGTTGCTCTCTGGTGCCACCTGCAGGTAGTTTGCTGTTATGGCAATGTGATATTTTCTATTCCCATTAGGAAAGGATAAGCTCAGGAGCTTAATCTTTTATCATCTAAACCCCAGGTCACCACTAAGAGTTTTAAAGCTTAAGTTATTATATCCACCAAACTCATTGGTTCTCCTCGAATGTTACTTCCTGAGTTTACCCTTCCACTGAGAGCAAGACAATTTCTTTCAACTCCTAAGTCAACAAAGATTTATTCAGTGCTTACTATGGGGCATGTGCTATGCTAACAATTGAGGGTACAAAGAAAATGGTGATGATGATAATTGAAGAAAACCAGGGAAGCCAAAAGGGAGAAGTGAATTTAAAAAAAAACATTCTAGGTGATGGGGAGTCAGGGAAATGGAGTGAATGCTAAGTGGGAGGATTATCAAGAAGGACAATATAACTGAATGCTAGAATGGTGGGGTGTCTAGAAGGAGAAAGGTGTAAGAATAGTGGAAAGGTGGGAAGGGCAATTGATTTTATAGGTAATAAAGAAGCACTTGAGTTTGAGTAGGAGCATGGCAGTGTCTGTCCTCCATGTTAGGAAGATCACTTTGATATCTGAGTAAAGGATCAACTGGAATGGAGAGAAATTTGAGGCAGGGAGAACAACCAGAAGGTTATTGCAATAATTTAGGCTTGAGGTGATGAGTGCCTGTAACAATGTGGTAGCAATATCACAGGGGAGAACAGCATGTGAAAGAAATATTGCAAAAGAAGAATTGGCAGAAGAATGGATTGGCAAGTGAAAGTGAAGAATCAAAGATGACACCTCAGTTTCAGGCTCGGGTGACTGGGAGAATGGTGGTTAGAACACAGGAGGGAATTTTGGAAGAGAACAGGATTTTGAGTGAAAGATAATGGGTTTCGGGGGCAGTTAGGTGGTGAAGTAGATAGAGCACTGGCTCTGGATTCAGGAGGACCTGAGTTCAAATGCAGCCTCAGACCCTTGACACTTACTAGCTGTGTGACCCTGGGCAAGTCATTTAATCCCAATTACCTCACCAAAAAAAAAAAAAAAAGATAAGGGGTTTAGTTTAAAACATTTTGAGTTTAAGTTGTCTCTGGGACAACCAGTTCAAGATGTTCAAAAGCAGATGGAGAAATGAAACTGGAAATCAAGACTAAGATTAGGTCTGGGTAAATAGACCTAAATCATCTACATAGGGATAATAAGTGAATCCATGGGGGCTGATAAGATCACCAAGTGAGATGGGATAGAAACCCAAGACCAAACCTTGATGGATACAACCACAGTTAGCAGGCATGATGATGAAAATCCAGCAAAACAATGTTAGAGAAACCTAAGGAGAAGAGGGTAATCAATAGTATTTAAGACTACAGATAGGGGCAGCTAGGTGGCACAATGGATAAAGCACCTGCCCTGAATTCAGGAGGACCTGTGTTCAAATCTGGCCTCAGACCCTTGACACTTACTAGCTGTGTGACCTTGGGCAAGTCACTTAACCCTCATTGCCCTGCAAAAAATTAAAAACAACAAAAAAATAAAAATAAAAGACTTCAGAGTTGTTAAGAAGAATAAAGACTAAGAAAAGGGCACTAGGTTTAGCAATTAATAGAACATTGGTAACTGCAGAAAGCAGTTTTAATTAAATGATGAGGTTGGAAACCAGACTGCCAGGGTTTGGAAGAGTAAAAATAGAGGAAGTGAAGCACCAATTATAGATGGATTTCTCAAGTTTGGCTATCAAATGGAGAGGTAAAGAAAACCAGGATAATAACAAGGATGAATGGAACAAGTAGATGGTTTTGTTTGTTTGATGAGACATAGGTGAGTTCACAGGCAAAAGGGAAATAGCCAGGAGAGAGAGAGAGAGAGAGAGAGAGAGAGAGAGAGAGAGAGAGAGAGAGAGAGAGAGAGAGAGAGATTGAAGATTAGTGAGGGATTAAAGCTGATAGATGGGGTAATCTGCTCAAAAAGGTAAACTGGAATGGGATTTGAGAAAGGAAAGAATAGTGAGGAATGACTTGTGAGTGATGAGATGAAAAATGGAGAGAAGTAGCAAATGGCCTTAATTTTTTTCCAAAGCAATATTGTTCTCTTATTATTGTACTATAAAAAATGACAAGCTGGATAATTTCCGAAAGTCCTGGAAAGACTTATATGAACTGATGTACAGTGATGTGAGCAGAACTGGGAGAACAATTGTACATGGCGACAGCAACATTGTTTGATGAAGAATTGTGAATGACAAATACTCTCAGCAAAACAAGGATCCAAGACAATCCCAAAGGACTAATGATGAATCATACTATTCACTTCCAAAGAAAAGTGATTATTGAACACAGACTGAAGCATGCTATTTTCACTTTATTTCTTTCATTTTTTATTCTATTTTTCTTGTACAAAATGCCTAATATGGTTATGTTTTAAATGATTGTACATGTAAAAAAATATTATTCTCAAAGTTCTTACCTGAGAAAACAGGGAAAGGGGGAACCATGGGAGTTTTGAGGAAAGATGGAAAAGTTTGGAAAAGCCACGGTGGTAAAGTATAAAAGAACTACCTTGCTATAGTGAAGGTTAGTTTGAAATTATTTTGTTCAAACTTTTAGTGGATCCAGTCAGCATGTTTTTGTTTGGTTTTGTTTGGTTTTGTTTTTGGGTTTTGTTTTTGGGTTTTTTTAGTGAGGCAATTGGGGTTAAGTGACTTGCCCAGGGTCACACAGCTAGTAAGTATTAAGTGTCTGAGGCCAGATTTGAACCCAGGTACTCCTGACTCCAGGGCTGGTGCTCTATCCACTGCGCCACCTAGCTGCCCTCAGTCAGCATGTTTTTAACAATTTTTTTCCGTCTACATTCATGTAAATAAAAGTGAAAGAAGTAGATAGTGAGGGTGATCCAAGTCTGGAACTTGGAAGGGCATAATTGATGTTGATTGAGTATGGGGGTAAGGCACAAGTTTAAGGATGGGGTAAAATTGAACTGGTTCAACCAGGGATCCAAATAGGGAAGGAAGGAGAGGATACCCAGTGCAGGGATGATGATTTGGGAAGGACTGTGTTAAGGGCTAAAATTCTAGCTAGTCTGTCTAAAATATCTAATGAGTGGTTGCCAATAAATTATAAGCTTTAGCAAGAGTGAGACTTTTAAGCATTTATTAAGGAGAATAAGAATTTGGTAAAGAGAGAGAAAGGCCTAGATTCCTATCTATTAAAGGGAGAGCACATTTGTAGCTCCCTTCTCCACCAGAGTCCAGAGGAAAGAGAGCGAGACTGAGCGCCAGTCTCTTCCTTCCTCCTCCCACTCGCCTGCGTCACTTCCTTACGCCAAAGAAAAGACTCCTGGTCTTGCCCTCAAAGACCTTCACTTCATGGGCGGAACTCTTCCACAGTAAGTCTCCAGCAGGTGGCGTCATTCCAATCGTTACAACTGAGAGGTAAAAGTATTGGAGGTCACAGTAATACAGCAACAATGAAGAACAGAGAAAGGGTTGTAAGGCAATGGGAAAGGTAGATTAATAAAATATTAGGATCAGATAATGAAACTTTTTAGAGTTCATGAACATGGAAGTGAAACACTAATGGGTGGCAAAATTAAGGATTTTACTATCCCTATATGTATGTGAGGTACAGTGGAGAAGTCAGTCATGGGAAATGAGTACGGTGTTTTAGGGAATCAACATAGATTTTAAAGTCCTCTAGTATGAGTATGAGAGGGAAAGACTTTTATTGAGGAACTGGACTAATTGAGGAAGAAGGAGAATATGGTGGGGGCAGTTAGGTGGCGCAGTGGATAAAGCACCGGCCCTGGATTCAGAAGGACCTGAGTTCAAGTTCGGTCTCAGACACTTAACCCTCACTGCCCCACAAAATTTTTTTAAAAAAAGGAGAATATTATGATCAGTAGATAATAGCTACTAGAATTTTGATTGACAATATAATACAATACTGCGCAATAAAATAAACATTCATTAAGCACTTACTGTGTGCTTAATATACTTCTGGGGAAATAGAGCTGGGATACAAATAAGAAAAAAAAGCTGTTGCTTCCAAGGAGTTCATAATATAATGGGGAAAGAAGAGAAAACACACAAAAGGAAGTTTAAAGGGGGTGGAGGTCCCCAGCACAAGGATATAATGATGGAAGAGTGGAATCCAAAGAGTGGAGTTGATAAGAAATGAAGAGTTCTCTCAGTTCCTGAGCCCTCTTTATATGGAGGCTTTTTGGTCTACTCTCTCCAGTCCTCCAATCAGAGTGACAGAGACTACTGAGGGATTTAATGAGGTATGAGTACCAAAGTTAAATCAATCTCCGAGTGAGTTTCCTGGTAAGCTTTTCCTATAAAAGGGGGAAGGGGAGGGGAAAAGATGATGATGGAATAGAATTCATGGATTGAATAAACCACTTAAGAAGAGAGGTTATTTGTATGATGATAGTATAGGAAGAGTCTAGAAATGGCAATAAGGAACAAGGAGAATTTTGACTGTCTTACCCAAGGGAGTGAGGGTATAAAAGCAATGGGTAAGGAAAAGGTGTCCAAGGATGTTGAGTCATCTGGAGCGAGCGTGGTCTCAGTGGGTACCAAAAGAGGAAGATGGAGTGAGAAGGGGGAAAGGATTTGCTTTAAGATGAAAGCATATATGTTTATTATGGGACAAGCATTCCATTTCTATAATACCAGTTGTGGCCATACATATTATCATGGGAGCAAGACTAAAAAATCTTATTAGAGATGGTAACTTATGTATTATTTCCCTGCCAATAAGAAAGCTGCCAACCTCCAAACAATATTTGTCTACTTAAAGGCATGGTTTTTTAAAATAGCCCTTTGACATTCCCCTGTTGAGAAATGGTCAAAGGATATGAGCAGGCAGTTTTCAGGTGAAGAAATCAAAGCTATCTATTGCCATATGAAAAAATGCTCTAAATCACTACTGATTAGAGAAATGCAAATAAAAACAACTCTGAGGTACCACCTCACACCTATCAGATTGGCTAATATGGCAAAAAAAAAGAAAAATAATAAATATTGGAGAATCTGTGGAAAAATTGGAACACTAATACATTTTTGATGGAGTTGTGAACTCATCCAACCATTCTGGAGAGCAATTTGGAACTATGCCCAAAGGACTATGGGCTGTGCATACCTTTTGACCCACTAATACTACTACTAGGTCTGTATCCCAAAGAGATCATAAAAAAGGGAAAAGGACCCACATGTACAAAAATATTTATAGCAGCTCTCTTGGTGGTGGCAAAAAATTGGAGATTGAGGCAATGCCCATCATTTGGGGAATGGCTGAACAAGTTGTGGTATATGGATGTAATGGAATACTATTGTGCTATATAAGAAATGATGAGCAGGCAGATTTCAAAAAAACCTGGAAAGACTTAAGTGGACTGATGTTGAGGGAAGTGAGCAGAACCAGGTGAACATTGTACACAGTAACAGCAACATTGTGTGATGATCTGCTGTGATAGACTTAGTTCTCAGCAAGACAATTCCAAAGGACTCATGATGGAAAATGCTCTCCACATCCAGAAAAAAGAACTGTGGAATCTGGATGCAGATTGAACCATACTGTTTCTACTTTTTGTTTGTTTGTTTTTTCTTTTTTGACGTTTTCCCTTTTTTTTCTTATTCTTCTTTCACAACATGACTAATGCAAAACTATGTTTAATGTGATTGTGTGTATATATATGTATGTATGTATATATATACATATATGTATATATGAATGTATGTATGCACCAATACATATTCATATATACATATACATGTGTATATCTACATGTACATGCATACACACATACATATATATATATATGTATATATATATATATATATAACCTATATCAGATTGCTTTCTGTTTGGGGGAGGGGAGAGGGAAAGGGAGGAAGGGAAAAAAATTTGGAACTCAAAATATTATAAGGAGAAATGTTGAAAACTATTCTCTACATGTAACTGGAAAATAATAAAATACTTCTATGATAAAATAAAATAAAATAGCCCTTTGGAATAAGTAATACAAATGTCAAGATGTCCATTTTTCAGATGAGGAAACAGAGCTTTAGAAAGGAGAAATATCTTATTAATCATCTTGTTACATAATTGGCAGAACCAAAATTTAAAACCATATCTTATAACTCTAAGTTGAGCATTGTTTCTACTATATAATGGTGCCTGAGTCTACCATTCAAAGTTCTTCACAATACAATGTCAATCTACTCTTCCTGTAATCCCTAGTACTTACTTAGATCAATATCCTGCTACAACAAAATTGGTCTACATGCTAAACCCTGAACATGTTGTACTTTCCAAGTTTTGCTTATGTCATTCCCTCTTTGGTTATGCCTAACCTACCTCTCCTCTAACACCATTTTCACCAGTTGAAATTGTCCCTATCTTACTTAGGTCCAGCTCCAATACTATAGTCTTGAAAACTTCTGTTCACTCCAAGTAGAAGTAGTTTCCCATTTCTATGAATTCCTATGTTGCAATAATATTCATAGGACATTTATCACATGACATTCTCTTATAGGTATTTATAAGCATCTATTGTATTTTTACACCTCAGACTTCTAGGTTCAATATAGTTAATTCAGTCATCCAGAGAACACCCTTTCTCCTAACCACAGTTCCTCAACTCAGCAAGTATTCATTGAGTCTTGCTCTAGTGAATGTGGAGAACCCAAAGGTGAGGAAAAGGCTGCACCTACCTGATCAAGCCCTATGGTTTGGAAAGTAGAACATTCCTAGGAAGAAATGCAGTGATGTTTGATATCTGATAATGGTTCCTTTGGTTTGTGAATAGCTAACAAAGCTTTAAAGCACTAGGATTATTGAGAAGAGGTTCAGAAAGCATTATTAATGGAACAAATTCCAAGACTAAAAATGTGTATCGACATAGAAAAGATGGAACAGGAGTAGCGGGTCTACAATTTGCACACTATATCCCACCAATCTGTTCCTTTGCTTGCCTGCTTTAACTGCTCAGAGGGAATTGAGCTTACAGTGGGCCTGCTCTGAGCAGTATACAGTCCAAATCAATCTGGACACAGGCATGACTTAGCTGCACTTTAAAAACTACAGCCTTTGTTTTTCTCTAATAAATTCTCCAGGAACATGTGACTATGATGGCTCCCTCAAGGGCTAGCTGTGCATGCATATTTCTGCATATCTTATTCCAGTAGAAAGCAGCTGAAGCAATGAAAAGTGGGTTTTAAATCCTAAGGGGCCATGTGACAGTTGGAACAAGTTTGGCATGTAATTAAAAGTCAATTAAGACTTCTGACAGCATCCAAACTGCATGAAAATCGAATAATTGTCTCCAGAAGTGGGTGGGGAAAGGCAGAGGATTAAGTGTTTCAGTTGATTTGATCTATTTAGATAAGGTTTTTTTTTTCTTTTTCTTTCTTTCTTTCTTTTTTTTTAAGAATCCAAAGTGAATTGAAAGGGTTATGTTGAGCATACAAATTCATTTCCTAAATGAACTCAAAAAAATCTCCACCACATATATATTTTTAAACCAATTCCTCCTTCCCCGCCATTTCCTTTTCAACTTCTAACTCTTTACTCCTGATGCAGCTTTTCCCCCCATATCAGTGATTCTATAGTTATAGAGAACTCCAGATGCATAAATTCCTTCTATCACTGCAAATCAGCAACTAATTTTAAAATTATACTCTTTGAGAGTTGCATGGGGTTGCATAACTAGTATTGTCAAAGGCAGGGCTTGAACCCAAGTTTTTTGATTCCAAGATTGGCTCTCTGTCAGCTATAATCCTGTGGCTTCTTTCAAAAAACAAACAATAGGGGGCAGCTAGGTGGAACCAACCCTGGATTCAGGAGGACCTGAGTTCAAATCTGGCCTCAGACACTTGACACTTGCTAGCCGTGTGACCCTGGGGAAGTCACTTAACCCCATATGTCTCACCCAAAAAAAACAACAACAACAACAAAAAACAAACAATAACAAAAACAATAGCAACAACAAACCCCCCTGCTATTTGCAGTAAGTGAAAGAAATCAAAATCTTTTTAAAAAATCATCAGGAATAAATTGCTACCTAGCTTAAGCAGGTAGAAATGTGGCTCTTTTCAAGGTTGTCCTTCCAGAGTGTCTTGGTTTTGATATCTTGCTCATGAAGCCAGAATTGAGCTCTTCACAAAGATGTCTTGTCCTGGGGGAACTGTAGACAGTTTTGATGCTGGTGCTTCTCACTCTGTTATTTGGTTACCCCCTCACTAGAATCATTCTTGGGTGGGTATAAGCATTTTCATAGTGGACATCTGCAGAGAATACACCTATCTTTGTTGCCTAATCCAAAAGAGTGACTGAGAGCCCTAAACCTGAAGTTGGAAGACGTGTCTGAGTTCCAGATTTCCCATTTCCCATCTTTGAGACCCTAGGCAAACATTCTCCCTGAGTCTTGATTTGCTTTTCTTTAAATCTAGGCTAATAATATGTACCTCACAGAGTCATTGTGAACAAAATGCTTTGTAAACTACAAATTAATTTATTAATGTGAGCTATTATAATATAGGGAATTGCAAAGTAACTTGAAAAAGAGGGCAATGCCATAATAGATTGAATATATATGTGTGTGTGTATGTATACATATATACATACACATATATATGATATGATATGTATGATCATTGTTCAGGATATACAGGGCCTTGTAGACCCCATGTAGTTGGACATTGACTTTGCATAAAGTACACAGGACCATATTGGCTTATATGGCACAGCTGGATATTTGTGTTCCAAAGATTTCATTTTCATCCTTATCTCTCTCTACCAGTTATCTTTTTAATATATGCTGATCTTTACTAGATAGTTCACGGGTTAGAAAAAAAGAAAACAGGCAGGCAGTTAAGTGGCATAGTAGATAGAGTGCTGGGACTAGAATCAGGAAGAATTGAGTTTAAAATCGAGCTTCAGACACTTGTTAGATATGTGACCCTGGACAAGTCACTTAATCTGTTTGCCTCAGTTTTCTCAACTATAAAATGGAAATAACAGCATATGCCTTGCATGGTTGTTATAAGATAAGATTTGTAAGTTCTTAGCACAGTGCTTGGCACATAGTAGGTGCTATATAAATGCTATCATTTTTATTGTTGTTAATTTCATTATTATTATTATTATTATTATTATTATTATTATTATTATTATTATTATTATCATTAAATTAGGATGCAGATACTCCCCAATCCTTGTTCTAAACTGGAGGTATGGGAAATGATACTTCAACTTTAATCTGTCCAGGTGAGGCTACATCTAGAGTATCGTGATGAATCCTAGATGCCATGGGTTTTTTTTTTTTTTTTTGGTTTTTGGTTTTGTTTGGTTTTTTGCGGGGCAATGGAGGTTAAGTAACTTGCCCAGGGTCACACAGCTAGTAAGTCTCAAGTGTCTGAGGCCAAATTTGAACTCAGGTACTCCTGAATCCAGGGCCAGTGCTTTATCCACTGCGCCACCTAGCTGCCCCTGGATGCCATGTTTTAACAAGGATTTCTATAACATGCCCAGGAAAGGACAACCAGGTTGTTAAAAGGTCTAGAAACTATGGTATACAGGATATTCCTTACATGAAAGAACTAGAAATAGCTTGAAGAAGAGACTTAAAGAGGGCATATAAATGGTATTCAAATGACTGGAGGGCTGTCATATAGAAGAGAGGTTAGATTTCTTTTATTTAGAACAAAAGAAAGAAAGAAAACAAATAGATGATAAGATACAAATAATTTGATTCGATTAGCATTTATTATTATTAAAATAATAATAATAATAGCTAACACATATAGCCCTTTAAGATTTGCAAAACACTTTACAAATATTATTTATTTTTTATTCACAAAAACCCTGGGAGGTAGGTGCTAATGTTATCTTCATTTTATAGATGATGAAACTGAGGCAAATAGAGGTTAAATGACTTGCCCAAGATCTCATAGTTATTAAATATCTGAGGCTGTATTTGAACTTATTTCCCTGACTCCAAATCCAACATTCTAAAAATTTAGCAGCTTATATTTATATTAAGCACTGACTATGTAAAGGTAGATTTTGTCTAAATATATAGCTGTCCTGATTAATGCCAGGTAACCAGGTTTCATAAATTAGTCACTGTATTTAAATTTTCACTATTCAAAATTTAAACTATATATAAAATATTATACTTAGTTCTAGTTTAATTTTCATTTGTTTATTAACATAATAGCAAAGGATAAGAAAAACATGTTTCTGATTCAAGTTTATATTTACAGAAAGCAAAATTTAAAACATTAGGGGAAGCTAAGTGGCACAGTGGATAAAGCACAGGTCCTGGATTCAGGATGACATGAGTTCAAATCCAGCCTCAGAAACTTGACACTTACTACCTGTGTGACCCTGGGCAAGTCACTTAACCCTCATTGCCCTGCAGGAAAAAAAAAAGAAAAGAAAAAATTTAAAACATTAAAAATGACTGAATATGATACCTAATGATAAACCTATCCTGATAATATTACAAAACTATCATTATTAGCACTTAAAATATTTAAGCAGCACAGCCTGAACTATCATTTTTCTCTAAATCTTCATATATAAGCTGGTAGATATAGAAAGATTTACCCATATCTCAGAAAATTTTCAAGCTCACATTCTAATATAATGAACCAAGGATGGATGATCTGAGCACTACCTAAATTCAGTAATGTTTTAAACATAACATTCTTTTCCTTGTAATATTTTTCAGTAACTGCACTAAAATAACTTGAAACCCAGTCTTCATAAACAATGTTAGTCACCTATGCCTTCCAACTGACTACCAAAGAACTGGAACTAATATAGGTGAGTGGAGACTGACAACTTAGCAGCATGTTAAAAGCCTAACTGGCTCACACTATAGCATTAATTGAATTTTGGCTTTCATTAAATGTGACCTGATAACATTTTATAATTCTACTGAATTAAATTTTGCATTATTTGAACTTATATTAATTATGTCATAATGGTAAGCGTATCCTACTGCCAACTAGAGTGATCGAGGGATAGAATGAACTACCTCAGGATTAGTAACTTCTCCAGCATTAGAAACCAAATGATCTGTCCATTATTCGATAGAGGGAATGAATGTACAAAGATAGAAATTGAACTGGAAGTCACTAGTAAGAATCATAGAACCTTAGGTCTGGAATTGAACTAGTGTTGGTTTGTTACTGTTGGGCATCTTCACACATAAAGGAAATAGAGCCCTTGGCTCCTGGATCCATTGGTGCCTAGAAAGTGAAGCAATGAGATCAATGTGTACTTTTTAAATAAGATAAACACAAATTGAAGTCAGAGATTAAGCACATTATAAGAGAGGTTTTTATAAACTTCTAAGTTCAGCGTGATTTTTAAGAAAACTATAGTAAATATCCAGGCTTCCATACTAATGGGTCAGATTGAATTTTATAAAAGTTACTTAATACAACACAAAACTAAGCTTAGCCATGGAAGTAGATTTTTCCCTCACCTTAAAGACAATAAACAAGTATTCACATGGGGCCTCTTATCCCTCTCTGTTCTTCATCATCATCTGTTTCATCAACTGATTGGTATTGTATGGCCATTTGCCTAAGGACACTCCCAATTCTGCAGTCTCTGGTTCTATGGGGGCAGGACTGATCTTACAAGGAGGCTGAAATAAGCATCTGCTTCTATTTGGCAATAAATGGGGCAAATTCCCCTCTACACACAAATTTCTTTCCCCATACTATAGCATGAATTTTTAAAGAATTCTAATATTAAGTACCCTTTACTTTGAGCTTTGAACATATTTTCTCTACTGTAAAGTATTCCCTGCTAATGCACTAAAAGAATCAGGTGCATCAATTGATGCAAGAATTTTAAACATATTTTAAATAATTTTACTTTATCATAATTTTGCTTGCCTGTAAAAACGTACTTTAAATACAAATAATTATAAGCAAAAATATTATAATTTTTCTTCTAAATAAAAATGTTCATTCTACTATATATAGTATGTGAAATTTTACTACATCAATTCCCACAACATGGTCCTTCAAGGGATTTTTAAAGTCTGATCCTTTGACCATTTATTTATTTATTTAGTCATTCATTCATCTATTTTTTTTTTTTAGTGAGGCAATTGGGGTTAAGTGACTTGCCCAGGGTCACACAGCTAGTAAGTGTCAAGTGTCTGAGGCCGGATTTGAACTCAGGTACTCCTGACTCCAGGGCCAGTACTCCATCCACTGCGCCACCTAGCTGCCCCCCATTCATCTATTTTTAACTTTTTTTTTTTCAAAATTGAATTCCAGCTTATTTCCCTTTCTCCCAATCTTTCCTTATCCATTGAGAAGACAAGCAACATGACATCTATTATACATCTGAAGTCATGTAAAACATATTTCCATATTAGCCATTTTGCAAAAAGAAAAGAAGCAAGAAAAATTGAGAAAGGGAAAAAGTATACTTTAATCTCTACTCAGAGTTATCTCTCTAGAGGTAGATAGACCTTTTTTATCATGTGTCCTTTGGCATTTCTTGGGTCATTGTATTAATGAGACTAAGTGTTTTATAGTTGATCATCATTACACTATTGCTGTTATTGTGCCCAGTGTTCTTCTGATTCTGATCCCTTCTTTTTCTGAGAGCATCCTTCTCATCATTTCTCTTATGGCATTATTTGAAGGAATTTGGAGGGGTCTTGGAGAGAGCTTAGGCAAGTCACTGCCTTTCCTCTGCCATATTGGCTCTGCCCCTTTTATATCCATCATTTCTCATAGGACAATAGTATTTCACCACAATCATATGCCACAACTTGTTCAACCATTCCTCAATTGATGCTACCCCCTCAATTTCCAATTCTTTGTCATCACTAAAAGAACTGCTATAAGTATTTCTGAATATATAGGTCATTTATCCCCCTTGATCTCTTTGGTATACAGAACTAGTAGTGGTATTTCTGGGTAAGAAAGACATGCATAGTTTATAACCCTTTGCGTACAGTTCCAAATGGTTCTCTAGAATAGTTGTGTCAATTCACAAGTTTACCAGGAGAGTCCAATTTTTTCCATATCCCCTCCAGCATTTGTCATTTTCCTTTTCTTCCATGTTAGTCAATATGATAGGTATAAGGTGGTACCTCAGAGTTGTTCTAATTTGCTTTTCTCTACTTAATAATGATTTAGAACATTTTTATGAAACTATTGATAGCTTTGTTTTTTTCTGAAAACTGCCAGTTCATATTCTTTGATCATTTATCAATGGAGAAAACCTCATATTTTTATAAATTTGACTTAGTTTCACTTATATTTGAGAAATTGGGCCTTTATTGGATAAATTTGCCATAATTTTTTTTGCCCAGTTTCCTTCTAATTTTGGCTGCATTGTTTTTTGTGCAAAAAAATTTTAATTCCACATAATCAGAATTAATCATTTTACCTCTAATAATACCCTCTGTATCTTGTTTGATCATAAACCCTTCCATTATCCATACATCTAACAGGTACATTTTTTCCATATTCCCCTAATGTATCTATACTATTGCCCTTAATGTCCTGATCATTTTCCCATTTTGACCTTACTATGGTATTTAGTGTGAGATGTTGGTCTGTCTAGCTTCTGCCAAATTGCTTTCCAGTCTTCTCAGCAATTTTTGTCAAAGGGTGAGCTGTTGCCCTAAAAGCTTGGGTACTTGACTTTGTTAAACACTATATTAGTGTGGTTATTTATTACTGTTTATTGAGTGCCTAATCTATTCCACTGATCCCAGCACTCTTTTTCTTAGCCAACACCATATTGTTTTCAGGATTACTGCTTTGGATTATAGTTTGAAATATGCTACTGCTAGGCTGCCTTCCTTCACATTTTTTAACATTGATTCCCTTTATTTTCTTGACCTTTAATTTGTCCAGATGATTTTGTTATTATTTCTTCCAGCACTATAAAATAATTATTTGTTAGGATGACACTGAATAACTAAATTAATTTAGGTAGAAGTGTCATTGTTATATTGGCTCAGCTTACCCATGAGTAATTAATATTTCTCTGATTGTTTAGATCTGTTTTCATTTCTGTGAAAAGTGTTTTGTAATTTTGTTCACATAACCCCTGGGTTTATCTTGACAGTTGTATTCCAAAGTATTTTATATTGTATGCAGGTATGTTAAATGGAATGTTTCTTTCTTTCTCTTCCTCCTTGTTATTAATTTTTTTTGGTGAGGCAATTGGGGTTAAGTGACTTGCCTATGGTCACACAGCTAGTGTCACCTTGCTGCCCTAGATTCTTGTTATTAATACATAGAAATGCTGATATGGATTTATTTTATATCTTGCAATTTTGCTTAAAGTTGTTAATTATTTCAACCACTTTTTAGTTGATTCTCTAGGGTTCTCTAAGTATCATTTGCAAAGAGTTATAGATTCATTTGCTCATTGCATATTCTTATTTTATTAATTCCTTCTCCTTCTTCTTGCTATAGCTAGCTTTCTAGTACTATATTGAATAAGGGGATAATGAACATCGTTGCTTCACCCTTGATATTATTGAGAAGGCTTCTAATTTATCCACTTTAAAGATAATGCTTGCTCTGTTTTAGATATGCACTATTTATTATTTTTAGAAAGGTCCCATTCATTCCTACTCTTACTAGACTTCTTTTATTTTTTGGTGAGGCAATTGGGGTTAAATGACTTGGCCAGGGTCACACAGCTAGTAAGTGTCAAGTGTTTGTGACCAGATTTGAATTCTGTTCCTTCTGAATCCAGGGCTGGTACTCTGTCTACTGTACCACCTACCTGCCCCTCTTTCTAGACTTTTTAAAAGAACAGGTGTTGTATTATGTCAAAAGCTTTTTCTGCATCCATTTGAGGATTCCTTAATTAGCTCTTTTTTCAAATAATATATATAGTGTTGGGATTAATTGTTCCTTAAATATACTGTAGAATTCACTGGTAAATCCATCTGGTCCTGGGGATTTTTCTTTCCTGTTAATCTAAACAATTAATATTTTTTCTAAATATCAATCCATTTCACATAGATTGCCAGATTTACTGGCATGTAATTGAACAAAACCATCTACTAATAATTATTTTAATTTCATCTTTGTTGATGGTGCATTCACCATTTTGATTTTTGATACTGATGATTTAGAGGGTTTTTTTTAAATTAACATTTTTTTAAAAGTTTTGAATGCTAAATTCTATCCCTCCCCCTCCCAGAGGCAGTAAGCAATCAGATATAGGTTATACATGTGAAATTATGTAAATCATTTCCATATTAGTCATTTTGTGTAAGAAGACTTGAATAAAAGGAAAAAATGAAAGTGAAAAATAGCATGCGTCAGTCCATATTCAATCAATATTAGTTCTTTCTCTGGAGGTAGATAGTATGCTTCATCATTGGTCCTTTGGGATTGCCTTGGATCACTGTATTACTGAGAATAGCTAAGCCATTCACAGTTCTTCACTTAACAATTATTGCTGTTACTGTGTACAGTGTTCTCCTGGTTCTGTTCACTTCACTATGCACCAGTTCATGTAAGTCTTTCCAGGTTTTTCTGAAATCCTATTTGTCATTCCTTATAGTCCAATAATATTGCATCACCATCATATACTACAGCTTGTTTAACCATTCCACAATTGAAGAGTACCCCTTTGCTTTCCAATTCTTAGCTACTACAAAAAGAGCTGATATATATATATATATATATTTTAGTTAGGCAATTGGGGTTAAGTGACTTGCCCAGGGTCACACAGCTAGTAGGTGTTAAGTGTCTGAGGCCGGATTTGAACTCAGGTACTCCTGACTCCAGGGCCGGTGCTCTATCCACTGCACCACCTAGCTGCCCCTTGCTATGTATATTTTTATAGAAATAGGTCCTTTCCTCTTTTTTATGGCTTGGGGATATAAACCTAGCAGTGGTATTGCTAGATCAAAGTGTATGTACAGTTTTATAGCCCTTATGGTATAAGTCCAAATTGCTCTCCAGAATGGTTGGATAAGTTTTCAATTCCACCAACTTTCCATTAGTGTCCCAGTTTTCCTACCTCCCCTCCAATGTCTAACGTTTTCCTTTTTTGTCATATTAGTCATTCTGATAGGTATGAGGTAATACCTCAGAGTTTTTCTTTTTTTTAATTAAATTAACCAATGTTTTGTCTATTTTATTTTACTTGTTTTGTTTTGTTTTTTCAAAACCAGCTTCTAGTTTTATGAGCTATTTTTTTAATTCAATTTAATTCATTTCTCCTTTGATTTTTAGAATTTCCATATTGGGATTAAATTAGGATTTTTCATGTGTTCTTTTTCTAGTTTTTTTTGTTATTGTTCTGCACCTAATTAAGTGATCTGCTCTTTGTCTCTTTTATTGATTTATTCAAGGTAGAATTTCTTCCATAAGAACTTCTTTGCCTTCATCTCACAAATTTTGCTATGTTGTCTTGTTAAGGGCTAAAATTCTAGCTAGTCTGTCTAAAATATCTAATGAATGGTCGCCAATAAATTATAAGCTTTAGCAAGAGTTAGACTTTTAAGCATTTATTAAGGAGAATAAGAATTTGGTAAAGAGAGAGAGAAAGGCCTAGATTCCTATTTATTAAAGGGAGAGTGCATTTCTAGCTCCTTTCTCCGCTGGAGTCCTCAGGAAAGGAGAGCGAGTCAGAGCACCCGGCTCTTCCTTCTTCCTCCCACTAGCCAATGTCACTTCCTGATGCCAAAGAAAAGACACATGTTCTTGCCCTCAAAGACCTTCCTTTCATGGCGGAACTTTTCTACAGTAAGTCTCCAGCAGGTGGCGTCATTCCAATCGTTACAGTTTCTTTGTTGTCATTCTCTTTAATGAAATTATTGATTGTTTCTATGTTTTGTTCCTTACTTATACTTTAAGATTAGATTATTTAGTTTCCAATTTCTTTTTCATCCATGCTTTCACATCCTTTTCTTTTATTATTTATTATTTCTATTACGCTTCAATTAAAGTATGATAGATTCTGCTCCAGTGCCTTATTCTAACTGTGTGTCTTTCTGTTTCAAGTGTGTTTCTTGTAAACAACATAGTGTTGGATTCTTGTTTCTAATCCATTCATTTTATGGGGGAGCTCGTTCCAGTTACATTTGCACTTATGGTCACTAATTGCATTTCCCACCATCCTCTATTCTTCTATTTTCCCTTCTCTCTTTCTTATTACCCTGTCCTTCCTCAAAAGTCTATTTTGCCTCCTTTAATCTGTGTTTTCTTTTATCACCCCCGCCCCCCCCCACACACACACACACTTCTAGTATCCCTTTCCCTTCCTACTTCCTTTTTGGGTAAGATAGATTTCTATACCCAACTGAGTGTGTGTGTATTTGTAAATGTGTATACACACACACAACAATGACAACAACAACATATATATTCTTCCTTCTTTAAACCTATTCAGATGAGAGTGAGATTCAAGTATTGTAGGTCCCTCTCCCTTCATCCCCCCCCCACCCACACACACTGTAAAAGCTCTTGCGTACCTCTTCTATGTGGGATAAATTTCCCCTAGTCTTTCTCTTCCTTCCCCCTTTTCCCCTTGCATACTTATTTCTTACCCATCCATTTTTTGTAGATCATACCAACATAACTGAGTCATGGCTTCTATATAGAGAGTTCTAACTGTCCTAACAATGATAAAGTTATAGGTATCATCTTCTTATATAGGAATATAGACAGTTTAACTATATTAAGTCCTACATGCTTTCTCTTTCAAGTCTACCTTTTGTATGCTTCTCTTGAGTCTTGTGTTTGAATGTCAGATTTTCTATTCAGCTCTTTTCTATTTTTTCTCTTTCAAGTTTTCTGTTCAGCAAAAATGCTTGAAAGGCCTCTATTTCATTAATAATCCATTTTCCACCCAAAAGATTATACTCAGGTTTTTTTTCTGGGTAGATTATTCTTGGTTTTAATCCAAGCTCCTTTGCATTTCAGAACAACATTTTCCAAGCCCTTTGCTCTTTTTACATAGTTGTTAAATCCTGTGCCATCCTATGACTCCATGATATTTGAATTGTTTCAGCTTTGAGAAAGAAGTATAATGCCAAACTTTCTTCAAGAAAATGAAGGAAGAGAAAGACTCTGGTAAGGAGCCTATATGAGAGAATCTTTCAATCTTAATCATGTCCTTATCTTCAGCTTGCTGTATTAGAGACTTCAGGGAATTTTCCCCTTGGCTGAAATTTGAAAGAGTTCCTTCAATCTGATATATATTTTCATATGTATACTTTATCTGATTTATGTTTTGCTATCAAGTTCATTAAATTAGTTTCTTTCTATTTGCTATGTGTATTCATTGTGGAACTGTTATTTGGTGAGAAAAACATCAAGCCTTGCATATAAAATTTACCCTGCCTCCCCATTAGTGAATAGTAATCAGGAATTTAGCTTGAACCTTAAAGTCACATTCTCCAGACTAATAATATTTAAGGGAACAAATACATATGAGTCTATCCCAGTATCCACTTTTTTCTGATAGTAGAGTTGCCAGTCTCTGTCCCCATCTTGTTTCTCCTCCTGTCAGAAGTTAAAACCTTTATGAAGAAGGGAGGAGAGTGCCTACCTATGAGCCACACTGAGACATTTACCTTACATAAATAAAAGATCTTAAAAAATAACATTATTTTGGGATTATTTAAGGACACATCCCAGTGGAAATAGAATTCAGGATAGGTAATTAAAAGCTAGGAGCAAGGACAATCAAGACTGCCAGGATATGGGAGGGGGGAAGGGAGGGAGAAAGGAAGGGAAAAGCACTAAAAGTAAATGCTCTCCTAATTCACAATTTGGCTAGAATTGTCCCTCTATAAAATATTTGATTTTACTCAATTTGCCAAATATTTACTAAACATCTACTGTGTACATCATTGATAGGAGAAAGGAGTACTAAAGAATCAAAAATGAAATATCTTTCTACCAAAGAATTAAAGACAAGATATGTCAGTCTCAATAGACCCCTCTTCCGTCTTCCAAAAAGTTTAGTCGTTGCTTTTTTTGAGGAAGGAGGTACAGATATCATTCAGGTCAATCAAAAGATAGTTGCAGACTTAGTAGCCAATTTGACTTAAGTGAGAGTATGCTCATTCAGCTCAGTCAGCCTGCCCAGTCTGTACAAGGACATTTTTGAACTTGTACAGATGGTATATGTTTGCACTTCAGGTCAGAGATGCAGGCAATATTGTTGAGTAACACTATTCTTGTTCTGGGACATAGATAGCATTTCAGAATTGGAAGAGAACCAGTGTTCATCTAATCTAACCAGTACCTGAAAAAGAATCCCTTCTAGAGTACAACATACTGAATAAATGGTTAAATAAGGGGTACTTCACTACCTCCTAAGACTATTCTTTCCACTCTTGGATAATTCTAATTGCTAGGAAGTTTTCTCCTATACCAAGTTGAAATTTGCCTCCTTGTGACTTCATAATGAAACAACATGGTAGAGTATGGGCAGAATTAGGACTTTGATCTTCCCTTGGAATTAGGGAACCCCCATATTCTCTCATCACTTAATTCATTTTTCTAATTTAGTTTTTGTTCCAATTAATAAGCATTTTCTCCTCATTCCCACCCGCTTTGAAAGAAACAATTTAAAAAAGAAAGCAAAGAAGGGAACGAAAGAAGACAACCCTTGTTGTCTTCACACACACACACACACACACACACACACACACACACACACACATACACACACACACACAGAGTTAAGCAAAACAAATTCCTTCATTAGCCATGTCCAAAAATGTATATCTTATTTTGCATCTTGAGTTCCTTGCCTCCTTGTCAGGAGGTGGGTTTTGTGCTTCACTGATTGTCTTCCAGAATCAATGGTTGGTCATTGCACTTATCAGAGTACTTAATTAAGTTTTTCAAAATTGTCTTTACAATTCTATTGTTATTGGATAAATTATTCTCTTGGTTCTGCTCTCTTCATTCCTCATTAGTTCATATACAACTACCCATGTTTCTCTACAACCATTCTATTTATCATTTCTTTTGATCATTTCTTTTCCATTCCATTATTTTCACATGCCATAATTTGTTGAAGCATTTCCTCATTGATGGACAACAATTCTTTGCGATTACACAAAAAGCTGCTATAAAACGTTCTTGTACTTTTTTCCTCTTTCTTTGATGTTTTGGAGTTATAGGTTAAGTAGTAATATTCCGCCCCTTAGTTCTTTCCAAGAAACTAAAGAGAACAAAACTGGAACCAAATAAGGATTGTGACCTTGAAGAATAATTTCTTCCTTTCCTTCCATTAAAGGAAATAATTATATTGACATTTATTTATAGTATCACTTTAAAATGAAGAGGATTTGTCAATTCTCCAAGGAACCACCAAGCTAAAACTGTGCAATGCACCCTGTGAACCCACTAATTATTAATCAGTGGTGGTGCATCTATTCATCTTCACAGCATCCCCACTTGGTAGTTAGGTAGGAGGCAGAAAACAGAGAGGAAAACAGAAACATAGTTGAAGTACCACTTAATCATTCAATAAAAAATGTGTGAGTTCCTATTGCATTCAGGCTACTGTGTATGGCATACAAGTGGAGAATATACAGAGTATTCCAAAAGTCTTAGTGCAGTTTTAAGCTTTAGTAGCTGAGACTTTTGGGATATCCTGCAGAGAGGAATGATATCTAGATATCACTCTCAAGGAGCTTATAATTTAGTGCAAAGGAATATTGATAAAGAAATCAGGAATCAAAGAGATTAAATAAATTATTTAAAAATCACTGGAATTATGAAAGTAGCAGTATGGATTTGAACTCAGATCTTCAATTGCTTTTTTGTTTGTTTTTGATATTACAGTATGGATGTGCAAGGCCTTTTTAAGGGAGGGAAAGGAAAGTAGTCTATTCCTATGATTTCATTGATGTGAAGATCTTACAGGATAGAAACATTCTCCACTGATGTAGCTTGGCCTGTGATTTATAGTCTTAGAGAGTTGTCTGAGGCTTTGAGAAGTTAAATGATACAGCTGGCATGTGTCAAAGTAAGGACCTGAACTCAGGTCTTTCTGACTCCAAGGAGGGCACTCTATTGCCATTGCCATGCTGGCTCCCATACATGCATGAGAAGTTCAATAGGAGAATATGCCAAAGATTTGTGATTCTTTCTACTCTGGTTCATAGTATGATAGGATCATAGACTGAGAGCTGAAAGGGAACTTAGATTATCTAGTAAAATCTCCTCTTTTGACAAATGAAGAAACTGAAGCTTAGGGAGGTAAAGAGATTTGTCCAAGATCATACAACAGTAAGGGTCAGTAATAGGATTTGAATCTAGGTTCTTTGACTCGACAGTCAATGCCTTAAAGTCCAAATGAAATCCTGTCTTCTCCATTGAGCCCTCCTGGATTCCATTCCCAACCTTTTGGAGCTCACATGTCACTTTGCAAGTTATAATCTTATATAGTATAGTTTTCTGTATTAATGTCTTATCTCTTTTTCTAGACTGAGCATCATGAGGACAGACAACTTATTCAGGGGCTTTGTACATAATAAGGCAGCTGGGTGGGGCAGTGGATAGATTGTTGGGCCTGGAGTCATGAGGACCTGAGTTCAAATCCAGCCTCAGACGCTTACTTGCTGTGTGACCCTGAGCAAGTCATTTTTCCCTATTTATTTCAGTTTCCTCATCTGTAAAATGAGCTGAAGAAGGAAGTGACAAACTACTCTAATATCTTTGACAAGAAAACCCCAAATGGAGTCACAAAGAGTCAGACACAACTAATCGATACCGAGCCCCCCCCCCAAAAGAAACCCTTCATAAATGTTTATTTAATGAATGGTGTCAAAAAGAGGGACACTCATTTTTGAACTGGTATTAGTTGTCTCCCAGTAACCTGGTTATAGCAGAGCAAGATGCCCACCAAGCTGATAGTAATACTCTAACCCTGGGGCCAGCTCCAAATGCCATCGCCTCATGTGCTAGGTTATCATTACCTGTTTAGAATAAATAACAGCCATATATTTTTCCCTACATTTAAAAACACTTGATTGTCAAAAGCAACTTGAGATTCGCAAAACAATAAAGATACCCCTCTGAATTATCTCTCTATAGTTATGGGATGGGGAAGGTACTCTGATAAAAGACATTGTCAGCTCATGCAAAGGGTGCACAAGATGACAGTGAGGAGCAAAAGTATCTGAGCCCTGCAGCATCCAAAGCAAAACCAGGAGAAGAGATCAATGAGGAGATTTTTCACAGACAGTGGCTCATTTGCATTTTACTAATTTACAGAGACAAAGTGAGGCCTGGCAGCTAATGAGGCTGTTCATGACTTAGGGGCATTTTTGTGTAAGTGAAAACCTGTCATTCCATTTGGGAGCAGAATATACTGCTAAAGATGGAATTGTTTAAAATATTATCAATGTTTAAATGCCTACACTTTAAAAGTTTTAAGTAGGCATAAAACATCTTATTTGAATCTGTTTTTCTGAAGAAAATACACACACACACACACACACACACACACACACACAACTAAGAGTTGGTTTACTGGGGCCTTCAGTCCTCTAAGGGATGACCTACAATTTAATGCAACTCACTAACTCTAAGCCTTAGGAAACCAAGTCTGGAGGTCTTTTAGCCTGATTGCAGACACAGTTGAAACAGAAACCTAAGAAATGCTACTGTGGCTTTTACAGATTCAGATCAACCAAGAGCCCACAACTGGAACAGATAAGATTTACCCTCATTTGGGCTATGTCTCTTGGAACCTTCTCCAGACAGAGGGGAAACAGTTGAAGTGGGAGGGAGAAGACAGGAAGGAGAGCTATCTTTATTCTCATTTTATTCCCAGCCAAATGAAAGATACAAAGGGAGAGTTCCAAACTGATGGGCATGTTTATCCAGACTCAGGAAACTGGAGGAACAAATCAATGAGAAGATTTTATGGTTTTGGTTTTTGTCAAATTAAATTTTAAAATTTAAATTAACAAAAAAAGGAGGAAGAAATGCTGATAAAACAATCATAAACTCAGAATGCCAGATTGGAAGGTCATTCAGTTCAGCCCCTATCCAAAGTATGGATGCTGTCTATAGGATTTCCAAGAGGTGGTCATCCAGCATCCAGTTGAAGACCATTCATAACAGAATACTAACTACTTGTATAGTCAGCCCCTTCTTGTTTTAGCACTTTGTCCCTTGTTCCTGATTCTGCCCTCTGGAAGCAACAGAATTCTCATTTCCTCCCATGACAGCCCTATATTTAAAAGCAATCATCATATCCTCCTGATAGCTTTCTTTGAATATTTGAAGGTAAGACTGGAAACTTAACTTCACATTTTAAAGATTATTAATTTTGCTTGCCATACAATGCGTAAAAGGTCTAATGGGATTTCACTGAAATGTTACATGTTTACACAAAATGCCTGAGTCATGAGCAGCCTTACAACTAATGGACTATAGTTTCACTTGGACTAATCTTGATCTTTTTATTCTTATTCTTAGTCTCATCCTGATTCTTATTCATTCATTCAAAAAATAGTTAATTGAGTGCATACTCAACTGATTCATAAAACAGTGGGTTTGGACTAGAGGACATCTAAGTCTTGTTCTAGCTCTGAGTTTAACAAAACAGCAGTTAGGTGAAGCAGTTAAAGGAAAAAAGATTTGATTTTTGTAACTATTGTCAGATTTCTGCATGTATGACTGACACCTATTTTCAACTGGGGATAAAATCAGTCTACCCCTCTAATCCCTTCTTTCACCCCTCCTTGATCTACAGAAGAAGAAATTGCAATAGAGAGATACTGGCTTTTCTGACACTTTCCAGAATTGGGAAATGTTCCAATGAATCCTTAATGGGGGCTCCCGCTTCCTTTGTACACTCCCCAAAGATCTTCTAGGCCTTTTGTAGCATGGGGATAGTATCATAGTTGAGCAACTTTTACATGACAGTATAGGTAATTCCCCATGCCAGGCCTCTGGGTAGAGCTTCCAATGAAGTCAGGCCACTAATGTGTCTTACTCTTCCCCTCCTTCAAAGTTAAAAAGCTATCAATCCTATTCAGGTCATTGGGCAAATGGCTAATTACTCTTTAAGCAGTCACTATGGGGAGAGAGATAGCAGTAAAGGTGACCCTGGGATTACCAAAGCAGTGTCCAGGCATCTGTTGACAATTCCTGTGCTATTCCTATGCCAAAAGTACCAGTTAGGAGGACAGTGACTTGGAGGCAGGGTCTCTGTACCAACACCCTTTTTTCTGTGCTGTGTGAAACCATGGGTTCCCAGCACTCTTTCTTTCAAGGGTCTCTTGTAAGCTTACTAAATATGCAAATTGTTATCACTTCATTCACCTAGAAACCTCAGGCCCTGAAATGTCAGAAAATTCCAAAGTTCAGATTCTTTGCACTAGGTTGATTGAACCAAGATGCATATCCTGTATATTTTATGGGACACATTTACTGTAAATAGTCACATCTCTGCATTGTTCTTTGATAGCTGGGCTGCTTTTATAAAATTGTGCCTCTAGTTACGCACAGCGGGTGAATTACACTCCGATGAACACCAGATAATTAGAATCTTATAGTGTACAATCTCAACCCTCTTTCTTCTAAAATAACTACTTCATAAAAGTGTCTTTCTTTAATCAAGGAGCTGTAGTTAGTTGCCCTAAGATCTAATGATTAGCCCCCAAGAGTGGCTTTGAAGTCAGAAGATAGACTTCACCAATCCCATGTTTCTCCCTTCATTCTTTAGCAGGAAATTCAAATAATAATGCTCTCATCCATTCTTTTTAATGCATCAGCTACTAAGAAAAGAAAACAAATTCATGACCCAGAACCAACATCATAAAAGTATGTGCAATAGTCCTCAGGGTAACCCCATCAGGATTACTGACAGTAGAAGTTCCATTCCAAAAGAGGGTTTCTTCAAGATGTTCACATGATGCAGCTGTTGGGTACCAGATCCAGTCACCAACTCAGATTCCCAGTGATGGTCTAAAAGTCCTGAAGAAAGGATGCAGACATCCATAGATCCATAGTATCATGGCACATTTTATAATTTCTGTAGGCTTTCAATAACTGAAGCATCCTTTTAAATTTCTTGACTGGCCTTTTTACTCCTCTCTTTGTTCCCAGCATAAGACATGTGTGTGTGTGTGTGTGTGTGTGTGTGTGTGTGTGTGTGTGTGTAAGGGAGAAAGAGAAAGATAGTATAGAGATAGATAGTGTGTGTATGTGTGTGCATACACACACACACATCTGCTCTGCCTGGTTTCAACTTCACAGAACAAGATTGTGGTTGTTGTTCATCCTTCATTTTCTTTTTTTTTTCTTTTTCTTTCTTTCTTTTTTTTTTTTTTTTTTTGCAGGGCAATGAGGTTTAAGTGACTTGCCCAGGATGACACAACTAGTAAGTTTCAAGTGTTTGAGACCAGATTTGAACTCAGGTCCTCCTGAATCCAGGGCCGGTGCTTTATCCACTGCTCCACCTAGCTGCCCCCATCCTTTGTTTTCTTTTTTTTCTTTTTTATTTTTTTTTTAGTGAGGCAATTGGGGTTAAGTGACTTGCCCAGGGTCACACAGCTAGTAAGTGTTAAGTGTCTGAGGCTGGATTTGAACCCAGGTACTACTGACTCCAGGGCCGGTGCTCCATCCACTGTGCCACCTAGCTGCCCCCATCCTTCATTTTCAAAGGGGACCAATGACATCATGGGTGAGGTCTTGACTTCCATGTAAACTGGATTTAAGTGAAAAGCTGCAAGCACTCCATGAGACCCACTTCAGCTACATTCATTTCCACTGAAACAAATTGTTGTCATCCACCCATTCCACTGGGGAAAGTCTTCACATGCTTGGAGTAGACATCCTCCTAACTCACCAATGGGTTTGAGGACTGTTGGTTACCTTCAACCTGGTTTAGTTCATCTGCAGACTGTTTTTACTGAGGTGTGGCAGCTGTGTACTATAGTTTCTTGGAGCCACAGGTTGGATGACAGGTGGATACCAAAGGTAAATGAGTAGCCCTGAAAACAGTTTGACAAGTCCTCACACCAGAGGAGCTAGTGCTCCCTGAACATACTATATACCCCACAGAACAAGATAGCCTTCTCAGGATAAACTCTTCACTTCTAATTTCTTCACTACCCTGCTAACTCAAGCCTTGATTGACACTACCTTCCTCAGCCTTTGCTCTCCTCTGATTGGAGGGCTGGAAGGGGCTGCACCAAACTGCCTTCCCTTATAGAGGGCTGAAACTGGATGTTCAGCCTGCTCCACTTTGCATCTGCTATTCTGCCTGGTTTCAACTCTAAGGAACAAGATATCCTCGTGTCCCATTCTGCTTTACAATCCCTTATACCAGTTTCCCTGCTTCTTTTTGTTTGTTGTCTCCCTTCTCCCTTCCCATTAAATTGTAAACTCTTTGAGGGTATGGACTATCTTTTTTTTAATTAATTGTATCCTCAACACTTAACACAATGCCCTGCATGTAGTAGACACTCAACAAAACTCAATAAATGATTCATGGATGTGAATAGATAGATAGACATATACAACATATAATATACACATACATTATATATAATGTGTATATATGTATGCATATATATGTGTATGTATATGTGTGTGTATATATATATATATATATATATACACACACACAAATATGACCATTGTATTTTAGAGTTAGAGGGGGTGTTAAGACAAGATATGTTATAAATTCAATACCATTCCCATTGCTATAAATGGAACTTTTGTCTCAGTCATTCCCCTCCAGACACAAAAGGCCCAAATATATTTTGGACTTCATGGCTTCTACTCAAATGATCAGGAAATATTTGCATCTGACACTCCCTAAGGTATGGTAACCTACTTCCCCTACAAACACACAGGTTCACAAAAATTTTTAAAAAATGGACAGTTTTATTTAGAGGTTAAAGGAAATAAATGGAACTGATATTAGAGTCCAATAAAACAATATTCACCAGTAATCATAGCCTCAGACACTTGCAAGTTTGCCCTAAATAGGGAGTAAGCAGGGCTAGCTAGAGGATGGGAGGGGTTCTATTCATTGAGCCACCTAGCTCCCCATTTCTCTTAAGAGCAGAACTATTTTATCAGTTATCTAGTAAAGGCTGACAACACTGACATGCCATTGGAATTTTTTATTTTAACCAATGTGTTTTACCTCTATATGGAATCTATGAAATAGTTAATATCCAAGAATGGCAACCAATGGCCTTCCATTGTTGACAGTTGAATGAAGTCAACCCAAAAGTATGTTGACAAAAAAGCATCAAACAAATGGATGAATCAAGTAGATTGTTTGTGGCAACAGAGAGGTTTATGATGGCAATTCAGGATGAGACCATTGCCAGAAGCCCAGATTTATCTATCAATGTAAATTATTCAAGGAAGGAGTAGAAACTATACAACTTATCACTATAGGATGTACAAATTTAGCATCTACCAAAACATCTAGCATGATATGATCTGGTGAGTAGAATTATACATTAAAAAAATCAATATTTTTATGGGCTAAAGCACAACAAATCATGTAGCACATAGGCAGCCAGATAGATAGAGCAGTGGCCTTAGAGTCAGAAGAATCTGAGTTTAAATCTAGCCTCAGACATTTACTAGCTGGGTGACCTTGGTCAAATCATTTAACCACTTCATGCCTCAGTTTCTTCATATGCAAAGTGTGGACAATAATAGAACCTACTACCTAGGGTTGTTGTGAGTCTCAAATGAGATAATAGTTGTAAAGTATTTATCACAATGCCTGGAACATAGTGCTATATAAATATCAGTTATCATTATCTAAATATCCTGGAAAACTCAATGAATAAACTTTCCTGGGACTGGAACAGTATCATAGAACAGACTATTGCTCATAATTGATTTCAGATAACAACATAAATAATCTTCAAGTTACATGGAATGCAAAGCTTTCAAACATAGAAACTCAGCAGGAAAGACTAAAATCATGTGAAAAGTACAAATCATTTTTATTTTCCTGTCTGCTACTAGAGTCCAAGTCCAAGGATGCTTTTAGTGAGTTACAGAGTATTACATCCTAATGCTTTTATGGAACTATAGAAAGTAGTGGACTTATTCACCTATACATATCTGTAGGACATTAAATATTAAAAAATACTAACAAAATTACCATTTGTCCTGTTTATATCTAAATGCCATCAAAAATATTTTTTACAAATAAGATCATAACTATAATAAAAGGCACTGATCCAGAGGCAGCTTGGTGGCACATTGGATAGAACTCTGGACCTGGAAATCAGGAAGAATTAAATTCAAATCCAGCCTCAAGCACTCAGTAGCTGTGTTAAACTGGCCAAAATTAACCAACCTCTGTTTGCTTAATCTACTGGAGAAGAAAATGGCAAACCACTCCAGTATCTTTGCCAAGAAAACCACAAATGAGTTCACAAAGAGTCAGATACAACTTAACAACAACAAAATGTGTTGATCCCTAAAAAGTTATGAACAAGATTTTAAATTGATGAAATTTTAGAAGGTATTCAAAACATGCAAGCCACATGAAATTAAAGGCTTTCAAAATATCAAGACCTTACAAAAGAAATCAAAATCATATGTAAACTGGAAGAGGTATATATTATCCCAATGCAATCCCTTCTACTGATGTGGGATGGGTTTAATTGATCAAATTGATTGTGAACCCATCCCATATCACTACCACTGGAGTTGTTCTGAGGAGGCTTTCATTGAGCATACACTAAGATGAGTTTATAGCCTAATACTTGTATTCAACTACAAAAAAGTAGTTATTCTATCTACCTGTAACAATCTGTAGAACATTAAAAAGAAAGGTTCATAGTAGGGTAGCATCTCACCCTAGGACATTTTTCTATCCAAACTTCATTGAAGAGGTTGAGAAAAGCAAGGTGGTAATAATCATAATAATAGGCATTTGCATATAACTTTAGATTTTAAAATTACTCCATATACATTATCTCACTTGATCCTCATAATAGCTCTTTGAAATATGTGCTATTATTATCCCCTTTTTTACAGACAAATAAATTAATGCTGCCAGCACATAGGTAATATGTGTTGGAGTAGAATATGAACCCAAACTGTTTCTTTCCTTCCTGTGTTCTACCAGCTCGCCACACTGCCTTGATTATTAGCTACATCTGAGCATTTTTCTCCATTATTCTTCCTTTTTAGTTTAAAGACCACATAACCAAATTACTCGCTAGGTAAATGCATTCTTTTTGACCCTAATTAAATGTGTATGTTTATTAGTCAATACAGCACCATTCCTATATTTTATTCTAGGGTCCCAAAAAATCAAATCCCATTCTCCAGGACCTCCTTTTTAGACTATTATTCATCCCTAATACATTTTACATAACAAACTTTTATACCTCACCTCAGTCATACCCTTGATCTTGCAACATCACCCACAAATGTTCATTTTCATCATGTTCATGATTCTTGCATCCCTAAGCCCTGATCTTGGTTCCCACAGTGACCTACAATCCTCCAACCCCTCAGTTCTTTCACAGGCCATCACTCTGCATTAACTACTACACTCTCCTTCTTTCCCCATCCTGACCCTTTGTGAACTAGTTCAACTCTACACTGTGAGAAAATAATTATTAATAATAGATTTCTTGGGGGATGCAGAGATCAGTTTCTCAGTCCTCCCCACCACATACCAAAGTCCAGTTCTCTTTGATCTGAGACAAACCCAAGTGAACAAAAGAAATGGAGATGACTCTTTTGTCTAGCTCAGTGAAGGACTGATGGGATCAAACCACACCAAGATAATGGACTTTGCCTTAAACAACTTGAGAGGGTCTTTTGCACACTTTTCTATGATGTCATCTGTTGAGTTAATTTTAATGTGGACCATCTTCAAATCATGTCAACCAATGGAATTGAATGATGCTAACCAATTAGCTTTAATCAGTGCTAAATTTGTACAGCCTACAGTAATAAGGTCTCTTGGCTCTCTTTTAAGACAGAGTAGGTCTTGTGAGTCTTATGAACTCTCTCTGTTCTCCTTGAAACCATGTACTGTGCCTCTGGGAGACAGCATAGGTCTTTTAGAGGCTTTTCTCTTACTTTCAACTGGCATTCTGAAGCTCTCTCCCTGCTTTCTCTACCATGTGACCTGAGACCATGAGAAGTTAGGAAGGCATGTGGTCAATCCTTTACTGGCATTATATTAATAAATTAATATAGGTTTATCCAAAATTCATATCTATAGTAATAGCAATTAATTTTTTAAAACCACAACACTGTTCTCTTCTCCTCAGTCTCTTGCTCCCTTAGCACATCTCCAACCTTGCCCTGAGAAACTCAACCTTGGATCAATGACTATCACTGTCTACTGCCTTAATTCCTACAAGCATGCTACTCAATGAAACTGGACAAAATCATGACATTATGCTGACTAGCTCCACTGTAAATTTGTTCAATAACCTCAACTGGGCCCTCACTACTGCTAGGCAATCCTTTTATACCTCCCTAATTAATTCACTATCCCACTTGCCATAGCAGTTCTCCCCCACTTTTTTATCTCTTGTCAGATTTCCCATCATTTCCCTTCCCCTCTCTCAGCTGAAAACCCTACCTCATATTTCACTAGAAAAAAACAAAACAAAACAAAACATTGAGGCCATTCACTGAGAGTTCACATTCTTTCCTTCCTCTTCATCTCATATTATCTAGGTGCCTTCTGCCACTATCTTCTCCTCTACTACTGTTTCAAATAATGAGGTGACCCTGATCTTTGCCAAAGCAAATCCCTCTATATGTACAAGGAATCCCACTGCATTTAATTTCCTCCAATAAATTGTTAATTTCTCACATATATAGACTTTTCTCTTATTAAACTATGAGCTCCTTGAGATTAAAAACTATCTTTTACTTTTCTTTTACTATCCCTAGTACTTAGCAGCTTTTAGCACATAGTACATGCTTAATATATTTATTGACTGACTCATACCCAATTCTAAGTATTGCTCTCCAGTTACCTACAGTGATGAAAACACTACATGAGTCCCTAAGTTCTTCCCTTTCTTTCTGAGACTTCAAAATTCCCAGAAGTACTGCAGAAAATGTGCTGAGGAGCACATAGTCAAAGCAGTGTAATGTTGATTATTTATGTTTTCCCAAAAACCCTCTGTATCCCACCCCCCATTCTTCTTGTTGTGAAGCCTTGCCTTCAATTACCATCAGTGATTAAAATACCACCTCTGCCCCTTAGGGCTTTAGTTTCTTAACCACTTTAGAAGTACTTTCTTAGTTACTTTTAGCAATATCATTTGTGTGCCAATGAATCACTGGAAATGGGTTTTAGTTATCTGATTTTTTAAGTCTTAGAATGTTCTGACTCATTTTGGATGACAACCAGAAGACAAAAGACCTATTTATTGTTGCTGCCTCAATACCCCTCCCTTGATAAGTAGTTGCCACCATTATTCTCTTCTTCTGACTCTTAATGGCTCATCTCCCACCTAATAGCAGAACCAGTGGCCCCGCATCACAGTTTCTTGGAGGATGAGCAGTTGCTCCCTTCTCGTGGTGTTCAGTGGTCTCTTACCTTTGTGTTCTATGTCAGGTTCTTCTATTCTCCAGCCTCTTGACATAAATCAATATTCCCCTAGGCCTCTTCAGTGGCAGCTAGGTGGTATACTGGATAGTGTATTGCACTTGGAGCCAAGAGGACCTGAGTGTGAATCCTACCTCTCATACCCACTAGTTGTGTGACCATTGGCAAATCATTTAACTTCAGTTTGCTCATCTCTAAAATTAGGGTCCTGAACTTGGAGGAGGCCTCAAGGACTCCTTCTAGCACTAAATCTAGGAAAACTTTTATTCTTTAGTCAAATGTAGACCACACTCCTGTGGTAAAAAGTTTTTAACAGTCGGTTAGTGAATACGGAAAGACACCAGTTTTTAAAGGACCACCCTTTCGGGGAGGAGACCGATAGCCATGCATGGGCTACGCACGCCAGTCCGGCTGCTAAGCACTCCACTTCCGGGGTGCGAGCTTAAAAGGCAAGGAGAGAATGGAAGTGGGATCTCTTTTCGGCTCTCCTTGTTTGCTGGCTGCGCTGCACAGACGCTGACTTGAATTCAACTTGGCCCGGCTCGCCGTAACAGCACGTGCTTGACACGGCTCTCCCCCCCAAAGGTGGCCTTGGGCTTTTGGTGAGTTTTATATGGAATATAGACTAAACTTAGACTTAAGACTATTTGTTTTGTATTTCTACTTTCCTATCCCTCTAATCAACATCACCTTGTAATTTCCAAACAATAAAAGCTCTAACTAGAAATCAGAAGTTTCTTCCATTTACTAGTCTGGGAGATAAATAAGGGAAACAGTTAAAAGGGGAGGTTAATGCTCTAGTATCCAATTTTAAATCTTACATTCCTAAAGTGAAATCTCCTTGGAAAAAAATACACAGAAAAATAATTTCCCAAAATTACATAAGAAATATAAATCTGTTGCATATTGTATTATATAAATCTATATTGAATTGTATAAATCTAAAGTCACTTTGACATTTCTTTTCTTCCAAATAAAGATTTTTTATCAATTTATCCTTGCTATTTGCTTTGTCTTTTTACCCAACTATTATCATTAATAAGCACCATATTCAGATTTTGTACAGATCAAATGTGACAAAAATGTAAGGGTTTTGTTCAAAATAATCCAGTATACTTCCTTTTGAGAATTTCTGGAGCATGAAGATTGTGATTTACGTTGCTGCCTTTTCTATGGAATAGTACTGATGATTTAGGGAACCTCCCCTTCTGTTCTTTGCTTTTCTCATATGTGAAATAGAGAAAGTCAGACCCTTCTGAAAGGATTAGTGTCAGACCACAGGTTCTTTAACTACAGATCAACTTTCTAGCCTTTTCTCACCAAAAAGAGTGTTAATAAAATGAATGAAATGGTTTCTTTGCCTGTTGTACCTGTTAATGTTTACCTCCTTTGATGTCAGAAAAATAAGTATAAACTGCTTCAAATAACCTCCATTCCATCAAGTACCTTCCAGAAAACAAAACTGAGGAGATAAACTTCTTTAGAAAGATGTTCAACTTCATATGCAGCAGACCTGAATTCCTTTATAGGATATAACCTACCATAATATAAATTTGAGTCAAGGATAAATAATCTCTAGAAATTGTTTTAGAGACTCACAGTCCTTCTTAGTTTTTAATTTACTGTTTCACTTTGTGGTTATCCTCCTTCCCCTCATTTTCCTGTCTCTGTCTGGATCTAGGTGACATCTTTTCACAGGTACAAAAGGCCACAGGGCTTAGCTGGTTTCAGAAAGCAAATCTCTCAAGTTTGCTGCATCAAGCATACATTGTCTTTTCAGAATCAACTCCATCTATTTCCTTCCAATCATTCCAAGGAAGCAAAAACATTCTCTTTTTTTTTTTTTTCATTTTATTTTCTGGGATATACACCAATTCCTTGTGATCTCTCTAGCCCTCCAATTAAGCTGTGCGAGTTCTTCTCCAAACTCAGGCCCACTCAACTGGAAGTGTATCTTTTCAGGCGGCCTTTGGCTGGCCCATATTTCACCATTTATCATGCTTTTCGCAACAGCCAGATGGCCAGCATATCGAAATCCATTTTCTATAAATGCATTGCACAATATAAAGATTCTGTCTGAAAAGGAAATTGGGAAGGAAAAAAACAATTATGGGCAATGCACATTATTTTGCCCAGACTCATCTGTCTACTGAATTTGTCTTTGTAAACACTCTCGGTGTCAGGTTCAGAACTAAGAAGACTGAGAGTTCTCAAATAATCCTTTTCTAAGGAAAATCGGTTGTCATTTTACCACTAAAACTTAAACTTCAGCTAATATAAATATTAGTTAAATAATGCTGGCTCCCCTATTTGTGTGGGGAAGATTGGTGCTGAAGATTAGAAGTAAGTAGTTAAAGAGTAAAGGAATCTCGTGGGGGGAATGGGGCTTGGTCAACTTGTGTTGTTGAGAGAATACACAAAATGCCATGCCTAATCAAAGCAAAGTTCACTGGCCCCATAAATCAAAGGGATAGGCTGTAGTTTATTGGAATAGTCCATAGCTTCTGTGTGTATATGTGTGTGTTTGTGGGGATTGGGAAGCAGTGAAGGAAGTCAGCATGAAGTAGATCCAGGGAAAAAATTAACTAAATATCTGAGAAATGATGGCTTATGCCATTCTACATATCTAGAGAAGATGGTAGCTTTTTTATAGTGGTAAAATGCTAAACATGTTCCTCCCTTGATTTAACTTTGTTAGCATCACCGTCAGCCCAGATGTATAAGGCTAATCAAATGTTTCGTTTTCTGAATAAT
Source organism: Dromiciops gliroides (assembly GCF_019393635.1). Taxonomy (NCBI): domain Eukaryota; kingdom Metazoa; phylum Chordata; class Mammalia; order Microbiotheria; family Microbiotheriidae; genus Dromiciops; species Dromiciops gliroides. The sequence continues at coordinate 523,706,625 of NC_057863.1, read as the reverse complement.
ATTCTGGGAGAGAGTTTACTCATTAATGTCATTTGTTTTTGAGGTGCCAGCTATATGTTTGGAGTCCTAACAATTGTAAATCTTTATTGGTATTAATTTAGTAATGGGGTTCAATGGAAAGAATACCACACCTGAAATCAGAGGACCCATGTTCAAATCCCACTCTTGTAGCTTACTACCCCTGTGAGTTTGGGGAAGTAATTTAATTTCTATTGACTTCAGTTTTCTCAAATAGTAAATGGAATGATTAGACCTGATGGCCTCTATTTTTGTTCAGTTGTCCCTGTCATATCCAACTCTTCATTATCTCATTTGGGGATTTTCTTGGCAAAAATACTGCAATGGATTGTCATTTCCTTCTCTAGTTCATTTTTTACAGACAAGGAACTAAGGATAATAGTTAAATGATTTGCCCAGGGGTCGGACAGCTAGTAAGCATTTGAATCCAGATGAACTCAGGAAGATGAGTCTTCCTGACTTTAGGTCCAGCACTCTATCTACTGTGCCACCTACCTGTCCCATTGATAGCTTATAAGGTCCCTTTTAGCTCTCAATCTGATCCTATGAATGTAGAAAATTTATTTAGGTTCTTCATAAGACAACATATTAGGCAAGTCTTTCCTTATCTGGTAAATGTTCATGTTTATTAGAGTTTGGGTTTTAATTTATTGTGTTGGGTATTCCAAAAGGCTGTCATTTTGAGTTACTAAAGCTTCTTAAGATGACTTCTATTTTATTTAGAATTTTAAATCCTGTTCTGATATATCATTGTGATTAGGAAATAACCCTGAGTTCTTGAAGGCTGTGCCTATGGAGGGTGGACTCTAGTAGGCATTGTCAAAGTAGAAAGGCTTTAAGCAGAGGCCTAGTGATTCTCTATATGTCTGAAGACCAGCCAAGTTGACCCCAAGGAGCCAAAGCAACTCTTGAAGACCATCTAAGTTATAGAAGGCTTATAACTTGCAACAATAGATAAAGCACACACAACAATGAAATTACAGGTCTTTGAAGTATTGCTTTTGTGAGTAGGCTGTTCTATGCTACTAAGCTTTGGGCTGAGTATATTGACATTTTAAGACTGTGATATTTTAAAAATCAACCAATTTTTAAAATGTGAAGTGATATTATTTCAAAAATCAATGCATCACGATTTAGTCTTTGTATGGAAAAAAATACTTTAGCCCAAGTTCCATGGATTTTGACCTTGAGATTTAGAACCAGTTCAAGAAGAACCAGGTTTGAAGGAACTGGAATGCTGATCAATTGATGTGCTATTAAACTAAAAGATAATCAAGCACAGTCTGTGATTAGAAATTTAGTTTTTGATCAGAAAAGATGGTGGTAATAGAATAAATTCCAAGTAGGCATGAGGGTGGGGAGTGAGGCTAAGCAATTATTCAGACCAAAAAATCCTACTCTGCTCTAAAAGGGTTCTGATCCCCACTGTCTCTTTCTTGAACATTTTATTTAAATTCAAGCATGTGGATAATCCAAGGGAGGATTTGGGACAAATAGGGGCAACCTTAAGAAAAACTGTGGTATAAGAAGATTATTTTCAGTGCCAGTTTAGCCTTCTGATCTCTCACTGACACTGACCTTGGCTACTTTGAAAGATTTTTGTTGTTCAGTTGTTTCAGTTGTATCTAACTTTTCATGACCCCATTTGGGGTTTTCTTGGCAAAGATACTAGAGTGGTTTGCCATTTCCTTCACCAGCTCAGATAAGGAAATTGAGGCAAACAGGGTTAAATGACTTGCCCAGGATCACACAGCTAGTAAATGTCTGAAGCCACATTTTAACTCAAGGAATTGATCTTAACTCCAGGCCTAGCATTCTATTCTCTGCTCCATCTTGCTGCCCATCTTGAGAAATAATGAATCCCTTCTCTTGAAGCAGAAGCTAGATACTTATTTGTTACATTTCTACCCTTGGTTAGAGTTTAACAAGTGGTATAGTTAAGAGCATAAATGACATATGTATACCCATCCCAGATGGTTAAGTATGTGTTGCACATGTAAGATACATATATCCACACAGGCTATCTAAACAAGGTTCCGAGGGAGGTATTGATAAATATCTATGGAATCTTGCCTGCCCCTCTCCAAGAGAGACTAATTCTTACCTGGAGAGGAAAAGGAGAATAGGCCTTTAGACTGGCCACTTGGCTCTCTAAAATGTTTCTGGATTAGAGTTCTAGGTTTTTGACCCTCTAATATTGCAAGTTTAAGGACATTACTTTTTATGTTCGAGCTACTTTCCTTGTTGTTACCTATTAAACAGGAAGAAATAACCTTAAGCTTATAACTGCAGACTCAAATCTTTTCCAATAAATGCTAGTCATGCAAAATATCATCAAACATAATGAGTAGCAAGGAAAGCCATTTATTCTAACAGAAATTGGAGAGGTTCTTAAACAAGTATACACAAGAAAATGCACAAAGTAAATGAGCACTCCCACTGGAAGAGAGTTATTTAAACTCAACTAAGAGAGAGAGTTAGCTGTGTCCATGACCTGAAGGACTCTCTGACTACTGGTCTCAGCCTGTGTGTGATCAAATTATCAATTTATCAGAGTTTTAATATATGGTTTGAAACTTTTGAAGTTTTACTTCATGAAGAAATCTATCTTACATTATACTTTTTAGTATCAGGGACTTGTCCTTATATGCAGCGCTCCCCTCCAAGTTAGGCCATATTGGAAGATCATTCTTGGTCAATATACACTCAAAACCATGGCTCATGACCCCCAACATACATGATTCTTTTACTAGCCAGATGGAGGATACATTAATTCAAAACAAAAGACATTTAATTAAATATTCTAATAAGTAACAGGAAAGACATTTTTCCATATAAAAAGAGATAAACTTTCTCCCATATAGCTAATAGGAGAAGGGATATATTGCAAACACAAATACCCAGAGAACATTCATGGAGAGGCACATATATGGAGTACCAGAACATGCATGGCCAGGTAACATGCCTAGCTAGAGTAACCCATGTTCCTAAGCAGTATCTTTTCTGGTATACTTCTCTGCTTATAATATGATTTACTTGTTCCCTTTCAAAGTCTATGTATCTTTTAGTGATGTCAGTGGTGCTGAGCTGTGGTTCTGGGCTGACTTTCTTGTGATGCTCTTTGCTGCTGCTCTTTTTTAGTAGAGAGCTATTAGAGCTCTCTGCTAACATCTGCTGATCTTCAGCTGATAGGTAGTATGTTACTCTACAGTGTTTTTGTGCTATATCCCCAGCCAATTAGCTGGAAAATCCTTGGGGAAGTTAAGACTATTTTTCAACAACTTCATTTTGGCTCTACAGTATGGTCCTGTGAATTCATTCTACTACTTTGATTTAGATTGAGGAAATTCCTGTCAACTCCTTTCTGCTCTCATGATACCAATCTTGTTCCAAGCAAATTGCTTTGGGAGCAAAATTGAAAGAAACTGGAAATAACAAGCAAAGTTGGTAACTTTGTCCTGCTCCTTCCACCTAGCCCACCCCCAAACCAGCCCCAGTTAACTAAATCTCTATGCCAATTTATAAATACTTGTGATGTATATGTTATGGGGTTGGGACATATCAAGGAATTCAGGACTATTAAAGTTTAAACTGGCCAGCTAAACTAAAGGACATGGGTCTGGCATAACTCTCCTTGAAAAGCTAAACTAAAGAAGGAACACACTTTGAGAAGTAAGAGAGATAAGTCCATTAGGTATGGCTGCTGCCTAATGGGTGCCAGGGGACAGAGATAACTCCAGAAGTCTGGACCACCACCTCTCATTCAAGTCTTCCTCCACCCCCAAAGGGAAGTTTCCATTGTCAGGTGGTGATCACTCCATCTACCATCTATAAAAGCTTTTGCCTTTTGCCTTCTTCTGTTCGAGGAGAAATGTGTTTCAGAAAATCATGTCTCTAAACCATTTGCTCCCCTTGAGAGTCTATCTCTCTTGGTCCCCTTTCTCTAGCATCTAAATAAAAGATTATTTTATTCTAATTGGACTTGTTTGAAAGAAAGTGTAATTCTTTAAAGAGGAATACCTAAGGACCCCCACCATCACCAATTTCCCCCGTGACATTTGCAGATATTTCAGTATGCCCATGTGAAATTTTTAAGGACTATAAACATTTTATTGGAGAAGATATGAGGTTCCATAATCCAAATTGCCTTGAAATTGCTATGAGTCTATGAGCATTCAGAGCCAATTTGTCTTCTTACTGTCTCTGCTGGGACATGGGAGCAAACCATTGTAGTGCTATAAATGTCCTATTAGTATCAATAAATGTTGATCAATTTGATTTGACTCTGGATTCAGACTATAATCTACAGAAGGCAGGTATTTGAAATCAGAATCTAGAACCTGGGTTCAAATTTAATCTCTGCCATTTAAGATTTGTGGGATCTTGGGCAAATCATTTCTCTCTGGGCACAGATCTGCCCCCACCCCCACCACTGTTAACTGCCAGTGATTAGCACCTCAGTTAGGGTAATATCCCTGAGTGGGGGCTCAAATGAATGTCATTAAAGAGTAATCATCCCACCTGTTTAGGGATTCCCCTGGAAAACTTGAGGGAGTAACACAGCCAGTCTTATTGTGAGAGAGTGAGTTCAATATCTCACTACACTTAATATAAAAAAATTAAATAATTGGTTCTAGTTCCTACAAGGAGGCCACATGATGAATTAGACCACATGACTGGTCTAATATAGTTGATTCATCAGGTAGTAGTAGCTCATGAACATTTGTGTAAAGGCTTTGAACTTTTTAGAGACCATTACAAGTATAACAGAATCTACACTGATTAATTAAATTTATTCAAAATGTTGATTCACGAGACCTGTTAATTGGATCATTTAATTTAGAATCATAAGGACCCACAGAGGTCATCCAGGTTGGCCCCATCATCATGTTATAGATGGGTAAACATTTCCAGAGAGAAGTGATCTGTCCAAGGTCACACAATGAATAAATGACAGTGCTTATATTTGAACCTAGGTCTTCTGTCTCCAAATCCCATTCTCTTCCCAATATACCTCACTTCTCTGCAGATTTTGGTCTGAGTGCAGATTCAATTTAATTTGATCAAAATATAGTAAGGACTTACTTTTTGTCAAACCCTGGAAGACTCAGAAATTTTAAATAAACTATCAAAGAGACAGTGGTATAAGAAAGACCAAGATTCGTAATCTGTGTCTATCAATGGCTGACTGAGTGAGTCACTTAATTTCTCAGTTTTCCAGGTTACTCTCTAAGACTGGTAAATTGCAGAACTGCTGCTAATTTGTATTGGCAGAGAGAATTTCTTCTCTAGGAGTTGCCTAAAACTTTACAGGGCTGAACCCAAACTAATTTTTTATGGATTTCATAGTCTAGAAGAGAGACACAATTAACTATAATATGAAATGATGAGTTCCATTGTTTGGTCTTTAATGAACATTTTTTATAATATCAAAACATTGTTTTGTGGAGTTAAATGTCTAAAAGGGACAGAAAGGGATCATGACCATGAGTCAGTGCAGAAACATATTTATTTCATCCCAAAAAAAAGAACACAAGGTGCTTTTTGTTCTTCCTGCTAGTTATGGGGTGTTTTCTTGTAACATCAAATAGATTCATAGCTTTGGACCTAGTCTTCCCTCTTCAGTGAAAGATCTGTCACTGAGGGGATAATAGAAGTCTAATACCTAAGGATATAATCTAGGGGAGATAAAGAAGATCCAAGATAAAGGTTACTTTAAGAACAACAACAAATTTAATCCAAAGAAGGCTCAAGAAAACTGGTAGAAAAATGCTTTTCTATGTATACATAAACACATATTGTTTTCTAGACCTATAATTTTATCACTGCAGAAAATTCCCAGTTTATAAATTACCTCAACCAATCTGGTGATTCATCTATAATTTATAGTTTTAGAGATTTGTTTGGAGTGCTGAGAGACTAAGTGACTTTTTCAATGTAATACAGCTAGTATATGCCAGTGTCAGTATTATACTCTACCATGTCGAAGGCTTTTTGTTGGTGGTGGTTTTCTTTTTTTTTCGGGGGGGGGAGTTGGCAATCAACAAACAATTAAATCATCATTCTTACATTTCTCATATTTTTCAGTCAGTAATATGACTGAAAATGTGCTATGATGTAAGAAATTATCTGTGAAAACTTACTTGACTCCCACTCATTTTCATCAAGGATACCTTTAATGTATAAATAGACCATTATCATAAAAAGTTTGTGATATGAAAAAAGGCAGGAATATGGCTTAGTAGTGCTCATATCTTTTTCATTTTCCTCTTCTGAATGCGAAAGAATACTGTCTTTGATATTTTTTATTCTTTTTGGAATATCCTCTTTGAAAATCAGTCCCTCTGTGCCTTCAAAATTGTATGACTTCCAGTATAGATTTTTTTTCTTAACTCCTTTGGTCAGGTCCAGCTGCCCTGCCCCACTTAATATTAAGTTCAATTTCTGCTTCCTCACATAACACATGGAGGCCTGAGGTGGCAAAGTCCAAATGTGGTTGTTCTACTGTCATTGATAATGAGAATAGATGGCTATAGAAATGCTGACAAATCTGTTCTATGTAGAAAGCTTGGCATGAGACCCAGCAAAGCCAGATCATCAGGAAAACATTTATAGATAAAAATGAACAGAAGACTACAAATAGACATGGATTGGAACAGATGTTATGTCTGGCCTTTCAAATATACCCATAGGAATGACTGGGTGGAGTTCCAGAACAAAAACTGTCTCAGAAATAGAATGGGAAAGTATCTGAAAGACATACACCATAGACTCAGTCCTAACTGAAAAACTGGCCCTTTCCCAAAGTGGATCGTACCAAACACTGTCACAAAATGCTAGACATGAAGGGGAGGGATATGCCTATAAACCTACTCTACCACATGCCTCCTTCTTGGTTTTTACACTGAGGAAAAGACACGTTATTATTTATTTATCCATTTATTCATTCATTTGTTCATTCATTCATTTATTCATTTAATAGATTTATGGAATAAAACAAGTATTCCCATAAAATAGTATCATAAAAAGATGACTGTACATAAAACCACAAATCTATTATATACAACTTGCTATTCCTTTTAAGTATATAATAAAGTTATCATGTAAATCTATTTTTCCTTTTTTTCTTCCCTACTCCCAACCCTAGAGATGACTACCATTAGACACAAATATGTGTGTATATGTGTGTGTGTGTATATAAATATATATATATATATACATACATACATACATACATACATAATCATTATCTATGTGTGCTATGTGGATAGCATTTTCCTTCATATGTCCTTTGTAATTAATTTGAGTATTTTTAATAGTCAAAATGGTTTATTTTTTCAAAGTTGTTCTTAAAACAACATTGTTATTGTATACAACATTTTCTTGGTTGTGCTCATTTTGCTTTTCATTATTTCACAAAAGTATATCCATGTTTTCTAAGATTATCAAGCTCATCATTTTTTGTTTTTTTGTTTTGTTTTTGTTTTTTAGTGAGGCAATTGGGGTTAAGTGACTTGCCCAGTGTCACACAGCTAGTAAGTGTTAAGTGTTTGAGGCCGGATTTGAACTCAGATACTCCTGACTCCAGGGCTGGTGCTCTATCCACTGTGCCACCTAGCTGCCCCCTGAGCTCATCATTTTTTATAGCACAGTAGTATTCCATCACAATAATATACCTCAACTTGTTCAGTCATTCCCCAGTTGATGGGCATCCCTGCAATTTCCAGTTCTTTGCCACCACAAAGAGCTGCTATGAATATTTTAGAAAATGTAGGGTTTTTTTCCCTTTTTCCCTAATAATTTTTGGAAATAAACCTAATAGTGGCATTACTGGGTCAAAGGATATAGGCAATTTAAGAACTCTTTGGGCATAAGTCCAGGTTGCTTTCCAAAATAGTTAGATCACTTTTCAATTCCACCAAAAACGAATGTGTCCCAATTTCCATATTGCCTCCAACATTTGTCTCTTCAATCATTTGAGAAAATCTTATAGGTATAAAATTATATTTCAAGGTTGTCTTAATTTGCATTTTTCTAATCAATAATGATTTAGAGCATTTTATATGACTATGAATTATTTTTATTTCTTTATCTGAAAACTGCCTGTTTATATCCTTTCACTGTTTATCAATTGGGAATGTTTCATATTCTTATAGATGTGACAAAGTTCTTTATATATTTGAGACATGAGGCCTTTTATCTGAGAAACTGCCTGTAAAAATTTTCCCCAAATTCCTGCTTTCCTTCTGATCTTGGCTATATTTCTTTTATTTTTACAAAAACTTTTTAGTTCGCTGTAATTGAAATTATCTATTTTATACCTCACTGTGCTCTGTAGCTCTTCTTTATTCATAAATTATTCACCTATTCATAAGTCTGATAAGAAATATTTTCCATTTTCTTATACTATCTCTCTATATCTAGGTCATAAATCCATTTTGACCATATCTTTGTAAATAGTGTAAAATCTTATTGTATGCCCAATATTGGTCAAGGTACATGCTTAAGAGCAGGGCTTTATTCACTAGCTAGCTGGTATGGCCTTGGCCTAGCCTAATACCTTCCTATAGTAAAGGGGAAGTGTAGACTGGGCAGGGGAGATATCAGGACTGGATGGGATCCCAGAGCTTGACTACCAAATGGTAGATCAAGAGAAAATATCCAGTCAGCACCAAAAAGTTACCTTTCCACCTCAATGGGAAGTCTTAACCCTTTGACTGGTGTTGGGCCTGACCTACCATCAGTGCAGACTCAGTCAATCACTATATGTGTGTGTGTGTGTGTGTGTGTGTGTGTGTGTGTGTGTGTGTGTGTGTATAAAGCACCTATAATGTACCAGACACTGTGCTAAATGTTGAGTATACAAAGAAAGTCAAAAGATAGCCCCCACACTCAAGGAGCTGAGTTTAATAGGGGAGGTAAAATGCATACATCTATGTACAAGCAATCTATATACAGGTGAAATTTTAAGTAATCAACAGAGGAAGAATAGTAGAATTAAAAGGCATAGATAAAGGAGTGAGGAAAGTAACCAACATTTAGTGCCAGTCACTTTGCTTAGGACTATACAAATCTTATCTCATTTGATACTCACAATGACTCTGGGAGGTGGGTGCTAGTATTATCCCCATTTTATAGTTAAGGAAATTGAGGAAGACAGAAATTAAGGGATTTGCCAAGGGCCACAGAATTATAGCAAGTGTGTATGGCTCAGGTCTTTTCTGACTCCAGGCCCAGTGTTCTATTCACTGCAGCATCTAGCTTCCCAGTTCCTTCAGGAAAAGCTTCCTGTAGAAGGAGGGATATTAGCTGACACTTGAAAGAGGCCACGGAAACTAGAAGGGTAGATGAAGATGGAGAATATTCCAGGTATGAAGGATGGTCAATGAAAATATCCAAAGTTCAGAGATGGGTTGTCTTTTTTGAGGAATGGCAAGGAGGCCAGTACTACTGGATCACAGAGCATTTGGGGATGGGGTGGGGTAAAGTTTAAGAAGTTAGGAAAGGTAAGCAGCCAGGTTATGGAAGGCTTTAAACAAATAGAGGATTTTGTACTTGATCTTAGTGGTGATAAGGAGCCACTGAACTTGATTGAATGACATGAAATGAATTTGATGATGTAGTCATATGCTTTGGGAAGATAACTTTGATAGCTGAGTGGAGGACAGAATAAAATAAGGAGATGTTTGTTGTAAGGAGACCAACCAATAGGCTACTGCAGTAGTCTAGGTGTGGGGTGATGAGTGCCTGAACCAGGGTAGTGGTAATACCAGAGGAGAGGAGGAGGATCATCTAAGATGTAATTTGAAGGCAAAATCCACATGCCTTAGCAAAAGATTGGATATGGGGGTAGTGAGACAAGGTGAAGAGTCAAAGTGATACCTACATTGAAAGCCTTGAGGACAGAGAAAATGGTGGTACCCTCAACCATAATAGATACGTTAGGAAGAGGTGAGGGTTTAGTGCATTCAGTTTGGACTATGTTGATTTTAAGAGAAACACACAGAGTAAAGGTAAAAGACTGGAGCAGAATATATTATGATTTAGCTGAAGCCAAAAAATCAGGGGCAGCAATCCTTATCTCAGACAAAGTAAAAGCAAAAATAGATCTAATTAAAAGAGATAAGGAAATTACATCTTGCTAAAAGGTACCATAAGTAATGAAGTAATATCAATACAAAACATATACACCAAATGGTATAGCACCCAAATTATTTTTTTCTATGTTTCAAATTTTATTTTCCAAATTACATGTAAAAAAAAATTTTGACATCAATTTTTTAAAACTTTGTGTTCCAACTTCTCTTCTTCCCTCCCTTCCCATCTCCTATCCCCAAGAACTCAAGAAATTCAATATGTTATATATGAGTAGTCATGGAAAACATCTCCACATTAGATAGGTTGTGAGAGAAAACAGATAAAAACAAAACTTCAGATTAAGGAACTGTCAAAAAAGTTATGCCTCAATCTGTTTTCAGATACCATCAGTTCTTTCTCTGTAGATGGAATGAAATTTTCATAAGTCCTTCAGAGTTATACTGGATCATTACATTGCTGAAAATAATCATGTGTTTCCCAGCAGATCATCTTACAATATTGCAGTCATTTTGTATACAGTACATTTCACTCTACTTCAGTTCATGTAGGTCCTTCCAGGTTTTTCCAATAGCATCCTGTTCATCATAAATATTATATAGTACCTTAGATGTGACAAAGAATTTTCTTCACAATAGCCCAGCAAAGTAGGTACCATACACTTTGCCATTATAGTCAATCATCATAACTATTTCCATTCATCCTATTCCCTTCCCATGATATTTACTCTTTTTTTAAATCTTCTTTAACCCTATTCCTCCTCAAAAGTGTTTTGCTTCTGACTGCCCCCTCCCGGCTCTGCCATCCATTCTTTCACCCTTCCCTCCTTGTCCTTTTTCCCTTCTAATTTCCTGTAGGGTTAGATAGATTACCTCTCCCAATTGGGTTTGTATGTTATTCCCTCCTTGAGTTGACTCTGATGAGATTAAGGTCTTTGAACTAATTCTGTGTTCTAAATTTTCTTCCTCCCTCCCTCTTCAATCCTCCCTATGAACTCAAGCAATAAAGGTCATACATGTGCAATTATGCAGAACATCTTCACCTTCCTCTAAATTGTTTTGCTTTTTATTGCTCCCTACCCCAATCTGCCCTTCCATCCTTCCCCTCTTCCCACCCCCCCCATCTCCTTCCCTTCCCACTTTCCCTCAGGGTAAAATATATTACTATACCCTGTAAGGGGCTAAAATTCTAGCTAGAATATCTAAAATCTAATGAGTGGTCGCCTTAAATTAGAAGCTTTAGGAAGATTTTAGACTTTTAAGCATTTATTAAGGTACAATCAGAAGTCGGTGAAGAGAGAGAGAAAGAGGTACAAGGCAAACTTTCTCTAACTATCTAAATAGACCCCAGCATCTGACCCCTCCAAGCAGAGGTCAGGAACCCAAAATACCCCAAAGCTTCCTTCATCCTCCCAGAAGCCTCCTCTCCAAAAGGAAATAGGGCCATCCACACACACACACAGCTCCAAGCTAATTGGCTGGTAGCTCTGATTGACAAGTCCCACAGGTGGTTTCTATAGATGTAAGTTCTGGATGCCAGACTGACCTTCAAAATCCCAGAAAAGGTCATGTCTTCTCCTCATGGTGGAGCTTCCCTACAGTATCTCTCCAGCAAGGGGTGCCATTCCACTTTTCGCAACCCACTTGAGTATGTATGTTGTTCCCTCTTTGAGTCAATTCTGATAATAGTAAGGTTCACTCATTCCCCCACTCCTTCCCTCTCTTCCCCTCCCCTCCATAAGCTTTCTCTTGTTTCCTTTATGTGAGCTACATCTCCCCAGTCTACCTCTTCCCTTCCCCCTCCCCCAGTGCATTCCTCCTACCCCTCAGCCCTAGTTTAAAGATGTCATCATGGGTTAGCTAGGTGGCACAGTGGACAAAGCACCAGCCCTGGACCCAGAAGGTTCCGAGCCCAAATCCTGCCACAACATAAGCCACCCCACCCTGCCTGCCCCACAATAAACAAGGATAAACAAAAAATAAATGCTTTACAGATATCATCCCTTCATATTCAGTTCATGCCTGTGTCTTCTGTCTAAGTGTATTCCTTTCAGGTACCCTAATATTGAGAAAGTTCTTATGAATTAGAAATATTATCTTCCCATGTAGGAATGTGAACAGTTTAATATTTTAATATCCCTCATGATTTCTTTTTCCTGTTTACCTTTTTATGCTTCTCTAGGGTCTTGTATTTGAAAGTCAAATTTTCTATTCATTTCAGGTCTTTTTATCACAAATGCCTGACAGTCCTCTTTTTCATTGAAGTGCCATTTTTTCCTCTGAAAGATTATACACAGTTTTGCTGGGTAGTTGATTTTTGATTATAGTCCCAGTTCCTTTGCCCTCTGGAATATCATATTCCATGCCCTCTAGTCATTTAATATAGATGCTGCTAGATCTTGTGTTATCCTTGTGTTATCCACATTATTTGAATACCTTTTTTTCCAGCAGCTTGCAATATTTTCTACTTGACCTAGGAGATCTAGAATTTGGCTATAATTTTCCTGGAGCTTTTCTTTTGGGGATCTCTTTCAGGAGGTGATTGGTGGATTCTTTCAATTTCTATTTTACCTTCTGCTTATAGAATATCAGAGCAATTTTCCCTAACAATATCTTGGAAGATGCTGTCTAAACTCTTACTTTGGTCATGATTTTCAGGTAGTCCAATGCTTTTCACATGATATCTCCTGGATCTATTTTCTAGGTCAGCTGTTTTTTCAAGGAGATACTCATATTGTCCTCTATTTTTTAGTCATTTGGATCTACTTTATTGTGTCTTGGTTTCTCATAAAGTCAAAAGCTTCTATTTGTTCAATCCTAATTCTCTGCAATTATTTTCATCAGAGAGCTTTTGTATCTCCTTTTCCATTTGACTTTTCAAGCTGTTGACTTTTTTCTCATGACTCTCCTGCATCACTCTCATTTCTTTTTCCATTCTTTTCTCCCCCTCTCTAAATCTTCCTTCTATCTCTTCAAAGTCCCTTTTGAGCACTTCCATGGCCAGAGACCAATTCATATTTTCCTTGAAAGCTTTGGAGGTAGGGGCCCTGAAGTTGTTATCCTCTTCTGAGGGTGCACCTCCATCTTCTTTGTTGCTAAAGAAACTTTCTATAGTTCTCAACTTTCTTTGCTTGCTCATCTTGCTGTTCTTTACTTGATTTTTAACTCCCCTTACAGTGGGACCCTACTTCCAAGCTACACTGTCCCAAACTTCAGAGGGTTTCAGGTTTTTCTCTCCCCTGGCCTGTTCTCTGGTCCAAAGATAACCTCAAGTAATCTTTTTTTTTTTTTTTTTTTTTTTTTTTTTTTTTTAGGCAATGGGGGTTAAGTGACTTGCCCACGGTCACACAGCTAGTAAGTGTCAAGTGTCTGAGGCAGGATTTGAACTCAGGTACTCCTGAATCCAGGCCGGTGCTTTAACCACTGCGCCATCTAGCTGCCCCAACCTCAAGTAATCTTGCTGATGAACCAGCCAGGAAAATTTTTTGTGCTGTGGTTCTTAGCCCCAATGAGCCTGTGCCCCTCCCCCACCTGGATCTCTAGCTGCTCAAGATTTCTTCCTGGTTCCCTGCTGGGGTAGGATAGCTGAATTCCCCCTTAGGTCCCACAGATACCCCTGTATTGCCCCACCCCAGCCAGCTGTTCAGCCCTCTCACCCAAGCATAAGCTTGGTTCCAGAAGACACAGGTGCTGCAGCTGATTCAGAGGCTTGGAGATAAGTTTCTCTGGTGCAGCCTGACTAGGGACTGTGTCAGCTCATTTGTGGAGATGGACTCTTCTTACAGCCCAGCATGGCCCCCTCTAATCTGTCTTTTGCTGGAAAATAATCTCTACCCATCTTTTTTGTGTGTTTTGCTACTCAATGGGTTGTTTTATTGCTGTTGGGGGGCTAATTGTGTCAGGAGCACTGTGCATTTATTGTCTTTCCTACAACATCTTAGTTCTGCCCCTGGAAGTCCCAGCATCCAAATTCTTAGTGGAGAAGTTAAATGAGTTACAAGAAGAAACAGCAAAACTATGCTAGTGAGGGATCTTAACCTTCCCCTCTCATAGCTATATAAATCTAAACACAAAATAAATAAGAAAGAAATTAAAGAGGTGAATAGAATTTTAGAAAAGTTAGATATGATAGATGTCTGGAGAAAATTGAATGGGGATAGAAAGGAATATACCTTTTTCTCAGTGGTACATAGCATATACACAAAACCTGACCATGTATTAGGGCACAGAAACCTCAAAGTCAAATGTAGAAAGGAAGAAATAGTAAATACAGCCTTCACAGATAAGGATACAATAAATATTACTAGTAATAAAGAGACAGAGAAAGATAGACTGAAAATTAGTTGGAAACTAAATAATCTCATCCTAAAGAATAAGTGGGGGTTAAACAACAAATCATACAAACAACCAACAATTTCATCCAAGAGAATGACAATAATGAGAAAACATGCCAAAACTTTTGGGATGCAGTCAAAGCAGTTCTTAGGGGAAATTTTATATTTCTAAATGCTTACATGAATAAAATAGAGAAAGAGGAGATCAATGAATTGGTCACATAACTAAAAAATCTAGAAAAAGAACAAATTAAAAATCCCTAGTTAAATACTAAATTAGAACTTCTGAAAATCAAAGGAGAGATTAATAAAATTGAATGTAAGAAAACTCTAGAATTAATAACTAAAACTAAGAACAAGTTCTATGAAAAAATCAATAAAATAGATAAATCTTTGGTTAATTTGGTTTTAAAAAATGAAGAAGAAAACCAAATTACAAGTATCAAAAATAAAGTGGTGAATTCACCACCAATGAACTGGAAATTAAAGCAATAATTAGGAGCTATTTTAATAAACTGTATGCCAATAAATTTGACGATCTAAATGAAATGGATTAATATTTACAAAAATATAAACTGCCCGGATTAAGAGAAGAGGAAATAAAATCCTTAAATAAGCCCATTTTAGAAAAAAAGAAATTTAACAAGTCATCAATGAACTCCCTAAGAAAACATTTCCAGGGCCAGATGGGTTTACAACTGAATTCTACCAAACATGTAAAGAACAATTATCTTCAATACTATGCAAATTATTTGGAAAAATAGGTGAAGAAAGAATTCTACCAAATTCCTTTTATTACACAACTATGGTGGTGACACCTAAAGCAGTCAGAGACAAAACAGAGAAAGAAAATTATAGACCAATTTCCCTAATGAATATTGATGCAAAAACTCAAATAAAATAGTAGCAAGGAGATCACAGCAATTCATCACCAGGATAATACACTATGACCAGGTGGGATTTATACCAGGAACTCAGGACTGTTTCAACATTAGAAAAACTATCAGCATAATCAACCACATCAATAACAAAACTAGCCAAAATCATATGATTATCTCAATAGATGAAGAGAAAGCTTTTGACAAAATATAGCACTCATTCCTGTTAAAAAATACTAGATACCATAGGAATAAGTGAAGCTTTCCTTAAAATGATAAGCAGTACCTAAGTAAACCCATCAGCAAACATTATATGTCATAGGGATGAGTTAGAGGCCTTCCCAGTAAGATCAGGGGTGAAACAGGGATGTCCATTATCACCTCTATTATTTAATATTGTACTAGAAATGTTAGCTTTAGCAATAAGAGAAGAAAAAGGAATTAAAGGAGTTAGAATAGGCAAGGAGGAAACAAAACTCACTCTTTGCATACGATATAATGGTATACTTAGAGAATCTATTAAACACACTACTTGAAACAATTAACAACTTTAGCAAAGTTGCAGGATATAAAATAAATCCACATAAATCATCAACATTTCTATACATGACCAACCAAGAGAAATTCCATTTAAAGTAACTGTAGACAATATAAAACATTTGTAAGTCTACCTGTCAAGACAAACTCAGGAACTCTATGAACACACTTACAAAACACTTTTCACACAAATCAAATCATATTTAAATAATTGGAAAAATATCAATTGCTCATGGATAGACTGAGCTAATATAATAAAAATGACATTGCTACCTAAATTAATTTACTTATTCAGTGCCATGTCAATCAGACTACCTAAAAAGAATTTTATAGAGCTAGAAAAATAATAACAAAATTCATCTGGAAGAACAAAGGTCAAGAAAATCAAGGGAGCTAATGAAAAAAAATGCACAGGAAGGTGGGCTAGCTGTACCAAATCTGAAGCTTTACTATAAAACAGTAGTCATCAAAACTATTTGATACTGGCTAAGAAATAGAGTGGTGAATCAATGGAATATGTTAGGCACAGGAGATACAGTAGCAAATGACTTTAGTAATATACTGTTTGATCAACCCAAAGACTCCAGCTTCTGGGATAGGAACTCAGTATTTGACAAAACCTGCTGGGAAAACTGGAAGATAGTATGGCAGAAACTAGACATAGACCAACATCTTACACCTTATACTAAAATAAGGTCAAAATGGGTACATAATTTAAACATAAAAGTGGATACCATGGGTAAATAAGGAGAGGAAGGAATAGTTTACCTCTCAGATCTTTGGAAAGGAGAACAGTTTATGACCAAAGAAGAGATAGAGAATATTATGAAATGCAAAATAGATGATTTTGATTACATTAAATTAAAAAGTTTTCATACAAACAAAAGCAATGAATCCAAAATTAGGAGGGAGACAGAAAGCTGGGGAAAAATTTTATAGTCAATGTTTCTGATAAAGGCCTCAGTTATAAAATATATTGGGAACTAAATCAAATTTATAAGAATCCAAGTCATTCCCCAATTGAGAAATGGTCAAAGAATATGAACAGGCAGTTTTCTGATGAAGAAATCATAGCTATCTATTGCTATATGAAAAAATGCTCTAAATCACTATTGATTAGAGAGCTGCAAATTAAAACAACTCTCAGGTACCACCTGACACCTATCAGATTGACTAATATGACAAAAAAGGAAAAAATAAATGTTGGAGAAGCTGTAGAAACAAACGGAACAGTAATGCATTGTTGGTGGAGCTGTGAACTCATTCATCCATTCTGGAGAGCAATTTGCAATTATGCCCAAAGGGCTATAAAGTTGTGCATACTCTTTGACCCAGCAATAACACTATTAGGTCTTTTTTGCAAAGAGATCATAAAAAAGGGGAAAGGACCCACATGTACAAAAATATTTAGAGCTGCTCTTTTTGTGGTGGCAAGGAATTGGAAATCGAGGGGATGCCTTTCAATTGGAGAATCGCTGAACAAATTATGGGATACTATTGTGCTCTAAGAAATGATGAGCAGGCAGATTTCAGAGAAACACAGACAGACTTACATGAACTGATGCTGAGTGAGATGAGCAGAACCAGGAGAACATTGTATACAGTATCAACAACATTGTGTGTTGATCAACTGTGATAGACTTGACTCTTCTCAGCAATACAGTGGTCCAAGATAGTTCCAAAGGACTCATGATGGAAAATGCTCTCCAAATCCAGAAAAAAGAACTATGGAATCTAGATGCAGATTGAACCATACTATTTCTATTTTTTTATTTTTATTTTTTGAGGTTTTTCTTTTTTGCCCTGATTCTTCTTTCACAGCATGACTAATGCAGAAATATGTTAATGTGATTGTACATACATAACCTATATCAGATTGCTTGCACTCTTGGGGAGGGGGTTGGGGAGGGAGGGAGAAAAATTTGAAACTAGAAATCTTATAAAAATAAATGTTGAAAACTATCTCTACATGTAACTGGAAAATAATAAAATACTTTTATTAAAAAAAGAGAGACTGATGAGGGAGCTAGGTGTCACAGTGGATAAAGCACTGGCCCTGGATTCAGGAGGACCTGAGTTCAAATCTGACCTGAGACACTTGACACTTACTAGCTGTGTGACCCTTTGCAAGTCACTTAATCCTCATTGCCCCACAAGAAAAAGAAAGACTGAACAGGAAAAAAAATTGATGTACTTATTGTAGATGGCCTTCTCAGGGAGTTTAGTCACAAAAGGAGGGAGCAATACGAGGTAAAATTTGGCAGGGATGGGTGTATCAAATGAGGATTTTTGAGGATGGAGGAGACTTGGGCAAGTTTGTAGGAAATAAAGAATCAGCCAGTAGAGAAAAAATTAATATAAGTATGATAGTAGATATGATAGAGTAGTCTGTTGCAGAAGACACATAGAATGGGATCATTTATGCATGCATGAGTTTGCTTTGCCAAAGAGAAGGAACACCTCTTCACGTGAGACAAGGCTGAAGAAGGAAATAGTCGCAGAAGGCATCTGGGTAAAGTGAAATGAGGAAAAGGGGACTAAGAGGAATTCTTGGTAAATGGTTTCAATATATTTTTCAGTATCACAGCCATGAGAAGTTTGATAAGGAAGGAAAGTGGTTTGGAAGAGCTAGTGTGGTGAGTATGATGGTGAATTGATTAATGAGTTGTAAAAGATTGTCTTGCAATAGTGAGGGCCCAATTGAGGGGACATGACTTAAATTTGTACTGGACTCAGTCAGCATTCTTTTTTTTTGGGGGGGGAGGTGGGCAGTGAGGGTTAAGTGACTTGACCAGGGTCACACAGCTAGTTAGTGTCAAGTGTCTGAAGACAGATTTTAATTCAGGTTCTCCTGAATCCAGGGCTAGTGCCTTATCCAC
Organism: Dromiciops gliroides; assembly: GCF_019393635.1. Taxonomy (NCBI): domain Eukaryota; kingdom Metazoa; phylum Chordata; class Mammalia; order Microbiotheria; family Microbiotheriidae; genus Dromiciops; species Dromiciops gliroides. The sequence goes on along the minus strand of NC_057863.1, from coordinate 523,687,885 downwards.
AGTGCCAGCTAGCTGCTCCCCTCAGTCACCATTCTTAAGAATTTTTTTTTCTAGTGCCATTCAATAACATATGTGTAGGAGAGAAGGCAGTAAACATTAAGGGTAATCCTAGGCTTAGAGTTGGACGGGCAAGGTTATTGATAGGAAAAGAGGGCAAGAAACTGCAAAGAAAACAGTATGAAGTAAAACTGATTCACCAAAGGGCCAGAACAGAGAATAGAGATGATTGTAGCCAATGCAGTGGTAATGAACTGCGGGGAGGAGGGGAAACAAGAACTTGAGAAATTGGAGGTCACTGTGTGGAGGAAGATCAAGATTTGGGGTTGCAAGGCAGAGGAAGAGGTAGAGTGACATAGATTATCATAAGATAAGGGAATTTCAGAGTTCACAAACAATGAAATGGTGGATTTGTAGATGGTGATGAGATAAAGGGTATAAACAGTTTTCTCTGTGGCTGAGGTGTGGTAGAGGAATAGAACATGGGAAATTAATAAGTTAAAAACTATTAGATTAGGGTGTTTATGGGCATATCAATATACATGTCGAAGTCCCTTAGTATGAATGCATGAATTGAGGAGGAGAGAGACTGTATTAGCCACTGAACTCATTGAGGAAAAAGATATGAGTGTCCTGAGAATTGGTAAACAGCAGCCACCAAATTTTGGATTGAGTAGTAGACATGGATTGAGCAAACTTCAAAGGATAGATTATTCAGTGATGAAGGTAGAGTGAGAACCTGAAAGAAGCTATGGGGACCAAGGAATATTCCAACTCCCTCCTTCAACTAGTAAGACAGGGGAATGAGTGAAATTGAAGTCAGTGATAGAAAAAGAAGCAAAGTGGCTATATCATCAGGAGTGGGCTGGGTCTCAGTGACTGCCAGAAGATGGAAGGAATAGGAAATGAAAATATGTAAGACAGTAGTAGGTTTGTTCCCTATGGAGTAGGCATTGCAGAGGGCACAATAGAAGGGGTAGGTAGCTTTAGAGTGGGGCATTTTGTGGACTTGATTGAAGAGGATGGGAATAAGGAATCAGACAGTGGGGAACTAAAGTGTGGTTAATAACTAAAAGATTAGAATCACTAGATTAGGGAGATTATGATCAACATGCTAATCAATGGGGAAACAGCAGGGAGACCTTATATTGTTGTAGTAGAATGAGTGTTGATGTGGAATGCAGGAGTCCAGGATTATTCAGGGGTGTGCTGGAGCCAACATATTGTAAAGCATATCCATTTTCATCTCAAAAATTTGCCAATGCTACAAATCAGAGCTTGATTTATTCTTTTGTTGATTTCTAGACTTAATAAAGTGAAGGGGGGCGGGGTGGATGTTAATAATGCAAATTAAACTTAAAAGCAGGTCCTGAGGACCTGCTAGGTGGCTCAGTGGAATGAGCACAGGCCCTGGAGTCGGAAGGACCTGAGTAAAAATGCAGCCTCAGATCCTTATTAACTGTGTGACCCTGAGCAAGTCACTTAACCCAGATTGACTCCCCAAAAACAAAAACAAAAAAACATATTGTGTAAATGTGTGTATGTAAATATGTGTGTGTGTCATAGATAGATGGATAGATAGATAGATAGATAGATATAGATAGATAGATAGATAGATAGATAGATAGATAGATAGATAGATAGATAGATAGATAGATGATAGATTCCCCATGAGAGCTGGTTGTTAAAAATTTGCCAAGATACCACTGTTCCTTGTTTTGCCATTGATTCAAGCTCATTAATTTAACAAGCAGTTTTTAAGCCTTGTGATATAGAACATTTTTCTTGGTATTAGGTGAGACAGATAAGACACAATCTCTATGTTCAAAGAGCTTATGATTTAATAGAATTAATATAAAGATTGTATGGGATAATGTTAGAATGTTATTTAATCTGGTAAAGAAAAGACTTGGGGGAGAGGGGTTTATCATGTGAACAAGGCAGCAGAGTTTCTTTGATAAAGGTTTAATTTCTAGGATATATAGGGAACTGATACAAGTTTACAAGAACCATTCTCTAATTAATAAATGGTTGAAGGACATGAACACACATTTTTAGATGAAGAAATCCAGGCTATCAATAGTCATGTGGGGAGGAGGGGAATGCTCCAAATCACTAACACTATAAATTAAAGCAACTCGAGTTTTATCTTATACCCATGAGATTGGCAAAGTTGACAAAAAAGAAAAATGATGAATGCTGGAGGGGCTGTGGGGAAACAGGCATATTAATGCACCACTGGTGAAATTATTCATTGTTCCCGTCATTCTGTTAAGCAATTGGAACTGTGTCCCACTCTCAAATTATTAACTTGTGCATATCTTTTAACCCAGAGAGAAAAGAAGTCCTGGAATTAAGACTCTGTCTTTCTTACTCTCAATAATAGCTAGCATTTATATAGCTCTGTTGTTTTCTAACTATGTGACCTTGAGGAAAAAATTTCACTCTCTGGGCTTAATTTTGTTCTACTGAAATTTGAAGGGAGTGGACTAGATGAACCATAAGCCTGTGTTCTCAGATAAATAGCAAAATGCCAAAATACAAGGTTTTTACACCAAGAATATTACTCTCTGCAGAGCCATGCTAGGAATAGAAATAGCTGATTCATGGATTAGACTAAAATCTCTGGCAATTTTTAGGGTGTATAAGCTCAGTTCCCTGGAACTGCATAGGAAAAGTGGGGTTTATCTCACATGAACCATTTCTTTATGGATCACACAATTCTGTATACATGTGTATGTTCAGGGTGGGCCAAAAGCCACAAATATTTAATAACTCCTTTATTTTTTTCTTTAATTTATAATACCATAGCATCATATAAAGTATATTCAGGAAATGACCTTACCTTACATGTGAAAAATCAAATCTCATAAATAGAAAAAATAATGTTCAAAAAGTTATTAAAACATCAGACCCCTTGGCAGGGAGCTAGGTGGCACAGTGGATAAAGCACCAGCCCTGGATTCAGGAGGACCTGAATTCAAATCTGGCCTTAGACACTTGACACTTAACTAGCTGTGTGACCCTGGGCAAGTCACTTAACCCCAACTGCCTCACCAAAAAAAGTTTTAAATTTAATTAATTAATTAGATCAATTAATTGAAAATTAAATAAACATCAGACCCCTTCATGACTTTTGGCCCACCCTGTATACATGTGTATGTATGTGTGTATATGTATGTATGTATATGTGTGTACATACATATATGTATATGCGTTGTGTACATGTATGTGCATGTATATATCATGCATATAAGCATGTATATGCCTATGTGTATATGTGTATGTGTAACTCCATGTCAGCTATGGACTGAAACTGTGTTAGAAGTCCTGAGTCATGCATGATCTGCTATCTGGGGATATTTTCCTGTAATCCCCTAAGCTTCCTGCAATTCCTTCTCTGCTTTGGCCAAAATGGAGGTTAGCATCTCCTCTGGGAGTTTAGAACAGTCACAAAGAGGGCGTCTCCACAGAGGTGGCTACAGAAGGTAGTCTTTTTGCTTCCTTCATCTCTGTTCCTTTGGGGCTAGCTTATTGATTCCCATACACTGAGAGCAGAAGAATAATCTTGCTTATTCATTGTTGCTGGCTCAGTCCTGAATATATATTTGTTTTGCTTCTCTCTTTTCTTATTCCTATCTTGCTCGCTTTCTTTCCCTTTGCAAGCCAGGGCAGTTATAGTAACACAAATAGCCAGCAGATGAGGTTGCTTAGTCAGGTTTCCTATTTGTGCTGCTTCAGTAGTGTCTGACCTTGAAGGAGTCCAGGTTACAATAGCAGGACTTGGGGCACCATGAATGAAGGCTTTCTTTTCCCCCACTACCATGTTATATGCTGGTGGTATTTCTAGGAGCAATAGACTATAGTTTGGGAGACCAAGGAAGGCTTTGAAAAAAAAATTTGATTGGGAATCCAGATTCTAATCTTACTTTGCCTTTGAGTAGTAGATTATACATTTTTTAATTGGGTTATATAATCCACATTATACAGAGTTCATATTTCAGATGATGATGATGACAATGGTAATGGAGATGGTAGGGATAATGAATCAATCAACATGCACTTATTAAGCATGCTTCAGGCATTAGATGATAGTGACTGATGCCATCTTCTGCCATTTTGTTGCTCAGTTGTTTCAGTTATGCATGACTCTTTGTGACCCCCATTTGGGGTTTTCTTGGCAAAAATACTAGAGTGGTTTGCGATTTTCTTCTCCAGCTCATTTGACAGACGAGCAACTGAGGCAAACAGGGTTAAGTGATATGCCCAGGCTTACACAGCTATTAAGTGTCTGAGGCCAGATTTGAACTCAGAAAAATGAGTCTTCCTGACTTCAGGCTTGACACTCTATCCACTGTGTCACCTAGCTGCCCCATCTCCTGCCATGCACTTTCTCAATTAGACCTGTAAGGTGCTGACTCTGATGCATATTGGCTGTGGGACCCAGAGCATGTAGCTTAGCATTTTAGTGCACTAGGTAAACCTCTAAGACTCTAAGTTGCCTAGTCCCTTTCCCTACCTTACAGTAAGTGGTGGAAAGATGCAGGACGGGGTTAAGGTTTCATGGAAGGAAGATGACTTGATTGGGCAACTGGATCACTTCCTTCCATGCTAAGTGACTTGCTCTAGGTCCCACAGTTAATATGTATCAGAGTCAGCACTAGAACTCCGATCTTCCTGATCCCCAGGTCAATTTTCCATCAACTACTCCATTATGCCTTTTCCTAATAATAGTAATAAAATCAAGACTATTTCCAATAGTAATAAAATCAAGATCACACTATCAGTAGAATGTCCTATGGCTCCCTCCATTACCATCCTTGTGACTTTTCCTTTCACTGGCTAAAACTCCCTTATATATGTTGTCTTCCCCATTAGACTGTCTGCTCCTTGAGAGTGAGTACCATCTGGCTATGGCATTTTATATTATCAGTGCTTAACACATAGTAAGCTATTAATAAACTTTTTCATTCGTTCATTTTCAGTTATGATGATGATGGTAACGCTGGTAGCAACAGAAGGAAAGATGGTGGGCATAAGTAGCCTAAAAAGTATGATCAAGGATGATTTATGCTCAAGCACTAGCATAAAAGAAATGATCAGAGAATTATGTAATTGGAAAAGGAGGTGGGGGGAAGGATCATAAATCATGCAGTAAAAGCAATTGATAATAGATGGACAACCTCCAGTCATCCTGGAAAACAATTTGGAATTATTCCCAAAATGTTATCAAACCATATCTACCCTTTAACTCAGTGATACCACTATTGGACCTATATTCTAAAAAAGGACAAAGAAAGGAGAAAAGAACCTATGTGTAAAAGTATTTTTATAGCAGATCTTATTGTAGTGACAGAATTTGAAATTAAGGGAATGCCTATCATTTGGAGACTGGCTGAACAAATTATGGTATATGAATTTGATGGAATATTATTGTACTTTAAGAAATGATGAAAGGGGAGGTTTCAAAAATACCTGACTATACTCACATGAACTGATGTAAAGAAAAGTGAACAGAACAAGGAGAACAATTTTTGTAATGGAAATAATATCTTAAATCAAATAACTTTGAAAGACTTAAGAGTGCTGATCAATACAATTACCACCCATAATTCAACAGGACTCATGATGAAACATGCTGTCCACCTCCTGACAGAGAGATGATGGACTCAGATTGAAGACTGAGACATATTTTTGAATGTGACCAATACAGGAATATTTTGTTTAACTATACATATTTGTTACAAGGGTTTTACTTTTCTTTCTTTTTTTCCAGTTGGAAGACAGAAAGTAGGACGGAGCCTCCAGGTGACTCTCAAAAAGTCTACAAGTAGAAGATGAGGTAGTGATCTGCATTAGTAAATGGAGTTTCCCAGTGGTAGTGCCAAAAATCAATAAACTCACAGGCCCAGTAAAACAAACAGAGAGAGAGAGAGAGACAGACAAAGACAGAGACAGAGACAGAGAGACAGAAAGAGACACAGACACAGAGGGAGAGGGAGAGAGATGGAGGGACAGAGGAATGGATGGATAAACAAATAAATGAATGACTGAATAAAAATGTTATTTTTGGATTTTAAAACATTGGATAGAACCCAATAGTTTTATGCAATGTGGGAGGGGAAATCTATAAAATGAAGGGATGGGATTAAGTGATCTCTGAAATCCTTTCCTGGCAGTGGTTAGAGCTCTGGGCTGAGAGTCAGGGGAACCTGAGTTCAAATCCAGCCTCAAACTAGGGTAACTAGCTGTGTTACCCTGGGCAAGTTACTTAAATCTGTTTGGCTCAGTTTCCTCATTTGTAAAATGAGCTAGAAAAGGAAATGGCAAACCATTCAAGTATCTTAGCCAAGAAAGCCCAAATGGGTTCACGAAACACCAGACACAACTGAACAAAACTCCCTTCCAGGTCTATCATTCTGTTAACCTTATATGTTTAATTTCTGCCTTCTGTTCTTCCATCAGAGGACCCAAAGTTGAAATCCAGCTCTACTTCTTTCTACCTATGTGATCTTGGGAAATTACTTAATGTCTCTGGATGACAATTTTCTCATTGGCAAATGAGGAAGTTGGACTAGATGCCCTCTAACATCTTTTCCAGCTCTTGATCTATGATCTATGACCTCAGAGAGATACTAAGTTCTGACTTGGCAAGGGCTTCTGATAGTAGTTTTATTTGGGGATAAAAATAATTGAGTACACACAGCTCCTTCCAATTATTAATCCTCCTCGTGTGTTTACCATATGTCTGAATGACAGAGGCTGCCCTCGGTTTAAAAGCCTCAAGGAGGACTGTATTTAACAGAAGTGGCAGCACCAGCTAAATGAAAATACACATCCTCTCCTGCCTAGCCAGCATGGAGGTGAATAGACACTTTTTAGATTCTAATAAAATGAGTGGACCAACATGTTTTCTCTTGAAGAAATGAAGATGCTTGAAATTAGACATTTGTGAACCTACTATAACAGTCCCAAGGTTGCCAACTAGGGATGGGGCTCTCTTTCTTGCTCCTAGCCAAAAAATTAAATAAAAAAGAGGATTGATCGACAGTGAGTCTCTATCAGTTAGTCAAGTACCCATCAAGTCCTATCTTTACTATCTTTTACCTTTACACTTAGCTTCTCTGGGATTTAGTTTCTTCAGCTTTAAAAAGAGAGGCTTGGAATGAAAGACTCCTTAGACCCCATCCAGGTTTATAGCATAGAATCATAGAATTTCTTAGTTACTTCAGAGGATGTCTAGTCCAACCTGATGAAAAATACCATCTACTTAAAGACCTAACAAATGGTTTTCTAGGCTTGACTTAAAGATGTCTGGCAAAGAGGCAACACATTCCACTATGGGGTAAATCGAAATGTTAGAAAGTTTTTCTTTACCTCAGGTCTAAATTCGCTTGACATCTTTGTAACTTCTATTATTCTCAGCACTGCTTTCTGGAGTTAAGCAGAATGTGTTTAAAGTATTTTATCTTGTCAGCTCTTCAACACTTTAAGATAGCTATTATATTCCTCCTCAGTCTCCCCCCCCACACACACACACACAAGTTAACCATTCCCAGTTTCTTTAAATGCTAAAGCATATGGCATGAACTTCAGACCATTCATTATCCTGACTGCCCATTTTTGGCTTTTCTCGATTATCAAAGTCCTTTCTAAATTGCAGCCCTCGAAATTAAATACAATATTCTAATTATAGCCTGATCAGTATATCAGGAATATGACCACAGTCCCACATTTAATGTGATCTAAAATTGTACCAGGCTCCGTGGTTGCTATTTAGTCTGATCCTATGGCTTGGTTTCATGTCCTAACTCATCTACTTACTTTTTTTTTTAACATAATATTTTATTTTTTCCCTTTACATGTTAAGACAATTTTTAACATTGTTTAAAGTTTAGAGTTCCAATTCTATGCCTCCCTTCCTCCCTCCCTGAGACAGTAAGCAATTCAATGTGCGATCATGTTAAAAAAAATGTCCATACATGTGCAATTATGTAAAACATTTCCATATTAGTTATTTTGTACAAGAAGATGAATAAAAACATGAAAAAAGAAACAAAGAAAAAGAAAGAAAATAATAAATAGCATGCTTCAGTCTGTTCAAACACTATCAGTTCTTTCTCTAGAGGTAGTCAGCATGTTTCATAATTAGTACTTTGGGATTGTCTTGGTTCATTGTATTGAGAATAGCTAAGTCACTCACAGTTCTTCATTGTACGATATTGCTGTTACTGTGTACAACTTTCTAGTGGTTCTGCTCACTTCACGTCAGTTCAAGTAAGTCTTTCTAGATTTTTCTGAAATCATTCTGATTGTCATTTCTTATAGCCTAATAATATTCCATTACAATCATACATCATTACAGCCATTCTTCCACTTATTCCTGTGACCAAGTCAGGTTTCATCTATAAAAATGTAGATGGGGGGAAGGAGAGGATTGCTGACATGATTTAATTGAGTGAGGAACTCCTAGTAAGGAAATTCCCTTTACCAAAATTAAGTGACACCTGGCTTGCAACTTACATTTCTAGAGTTTCCAGTGACTTACAGAACCAGTATGTGTCAGGGGCAAAACTTGAAACCAGATTTTTCTGGCTCTGAAACCCCAGTATCTATCTACTACATCATATTACTTCATAAAATAGGTATAATATTATGCTAATACTATAATATTAATGAAATAACATGATAAATAAATCAATAATCAATAAACGATTTATTGTGTCTACTCTGCACCAGGCACTGTGCTAAGATACAAAAAGAGGCAACAGAAGGTACCTATCCTCAAAGTGATAATAGTATTTAAAGTTATATAATTGCAGGGAAGGGACTGTAACACATTACATTGAGACCTCTACTTATATTATTATATAGGTCATAAAGTAAAATAAGGTGAAAATGAGCACCAAGACTGTTATCTTCAACAATCATCAAGAGAAAATAAAACAAATAAAAAACAAAAGCCTGCTTGAGGGTAAATGAGGGAAAGTCCATATATTTTGCCGAATAAAAAGAGTGAATTTATTATGGATTACATGACTAGGTGTGGAGGCAAGCAGGTGGCTTGGTGGATAGAACACTAGGCCTGGAATCAGGAAGACCTGAGTTCAAATCCAGCCTCGTGCCATTTACTAATTGTGTGACCCTAGTAAGTCACTTAACCTCTACTTGCCTTCATTGACTAGAGAAGGAAATGGCAACCTACTCCAGAATCATGGCCAAGAAATCTTCATATACAGTATTGGCATGCTACAATCCAGGGATTTACGAAGATTGTAACATGACTGAACAATTAAATGATTAGGTATATGTGAGCCTCGGGCTTTTAGCCATACCAGCTAAAGAAACCACCTCCTTCCCTTAAACTATCGACATATTTGACTTACAATTAATCTACTAAAAAAAAATTCTGCTCTATTCTCACTCCCTTTGCCTAAAGTTTAGGATAAAGACAATTGCTTTAGCTTAATATCTTATGCCATTAGGGTGGATGTGACCCATCATAAAATCTGGTTGGGCTGTCACAGTCCAAATAGACTAGTCTTTCTCCAAAAATTTATCTCTTTCCTAGATATCTCTGCCTTTCCTACCTAACACTTCCTCTCTTCTCTGGAACTTGGGCAATAGCCTTCTATGTTAGAAAATTCCATTTCTCATGCAGTCTTGCTGATTGATCCTTCTGACTGGTTAATTATAAATTGCTGATTGACCAATGGCCAGCTTGTGACATCAAAAATGAGAAACCATTCAAAAGGGAGAAACACATGGGTGAGATCTTGTCTTTCTTTGGGAAAACAAAACAAAACAAAACAAAAACAAACCAAAATCTCTTCAGGATCCCCTAGTTGTCTCAATCAGTGGAGTAGGCCTCTACCAGTCATGGATGACCATGGATCAGTGCCTTGAAGAGCCACAGGCCACAGTGTGACTGTGCAGTCTGATACGGGAGTCACAGCTCCAGAGCGTCTTATAACTGGTAACTGTCACATCCCGTGTTGTATCTACCCCATGAGGAGTAGCTGGAGTGTCCTCTCCAGGGTGCTGGCCTGGGCGGATCAATATGGAAAACAAGATGTTGCCCATGCAGCAGGTTTTCCCTCTCCATGACATTGGTGGATCAAAAGGAGATGCAGAGCCAATACAGTTTGGCACCAGTGCCACCACAGGAATTGCCTAAGGGACTCCAACTCCTGATTTTTTCTCAGTGTTAACTCCTGAAGCCTTTCCCATATATGGGTATAGCCGCAAGGCAATAATAGTAAGAATGGTATGTCAACAAGGTCTTGGATTCAGAAGGACCTGAGTTCAAATCCAGCCTAAAACATTGACACTTACTAGCTGTGTGACCCTGGGCAAGTCACTTAACCTTCATTGCCCCGCCCCTCAAAAAATTGTCTATCAAGTGCTAAGTCCTGGGAGGTCTCACAGGGCCATAGAGTATTCTTCCTCCTGCCTTGGCTTGAAAACCATTGTACCCATGTATCCTTGACTATATCTCTTCCTCACTTTAAACCAATCAGCTACTGCCATAGTTTGGAGGTGGGAGCTGTCCTAGATTTGAAGATGTCATTTGTTGCCCCAGTTTAGTGGGCAGGCATTTTCCTAATATCCATGCTTGTAACCTTTTCCCTTCCGGCTGTTCTTCTTTGTATCTGTCCAGTCAAACCACATGGCCTTCCCTTAAATATACTCAATAAAATAACCTATCACTTTCAGCATCAACATACTCATTTCATTCTTTTGTAAAGCATGTTAAAACTCTAGTAACAGATAACACAATAGTAGAACATTATATTTTTAAAATTAAAGTTAGCTAAAATTATCATTTCTTCTAATCTTCTAAAAGTTTTATGGTTCGTTATAAGTAGAACCACCCAAAGCTGCCACAGAAACAGTTAGCATTTCTCATCCAGGATAATCTTCTGAGTGCGCATAAAAGATGGATAAGTCAATCAAGTGACCTAGTTTGCATTTTGCATGATATTTTACTAGTATATTGATTTAGCAAGGTCATTAAATATTTTCCACAGCTCTTCTATTATGCTATTTTTGATACTTAAGAGGGAGGTAGACTCTATCATTTGGGGAATAGCAACACACACTGTGGTACATGAATGGAATGGAATATCACTGAATTGTAAGAAATGATAAAATATCATATTGCTTGCCTTCTCAATAGATGGGGGAGGGGCTGAAAGGAGAGAACTTGGAACTCAAAGACATTTTTAAATGAGTGTAAAATATAAAGAAAAATTATGAATACGAAGAATTTTTAAAAGCATGAGAAGAGTTACATAAATTGATGCAGTGAGGTAAGCAAAACCAGGAAAACAATATGTACAATGACCATGAGAATGTAAAAGGAATGAAAAAATACTGAAACAGAATGAATACCAAATTTGACTCCAAAAGAAAGTTGAGAAAATTCACCTTCCCTCTCTTCTTTACAGAAGTGGAGGATGTTGGATGTGGAACCTTGTATAGATCATCAGACTTGATGGGTGTACTGGTTAGTTTTGCTATATTGCCTTTTTCCCTTTAGTCTTTTAAATTCTATAACAAGGGATGGTTCACTATGTGATGAAAAGGATAGATTCAGAAATGATCATGATGTAACAAGGTATCCATACATTTTTAAGGGAAACAATAATGACATGAAATGAAGGAAGGAGGGTAAATGTATCTTTCTTGCTTGATTAAAGTGAAAATTCTTTGAGGGCAAGTACAGCTCTGTGCAATGCCTCCCCACCCTGAGATGCAAAATTAATAGTAGTTGAAGAAAACACTATTCTCATGATTCTTTTGGGATCTTAGGTACTCATCAAATTGTTGATTAGTCTGGGTAATATCAATAATTAACATTTTATAGTTCTATAAGGTTGAGAAAATATCAATATCATGCGTACATTATCGCATTTATTCCTCACGACAACCCTGTGAGGCACATGCTGTAAACTTCACTATCCCCATTTACAGGTGAGGAAACTAAAGTTCAGAAAGATGAATAATATCAAACATTTAAATAGCTATTTAAGGTTTTCAAAATGCTTTACATACGCTATGTTATTTTATTTATAAAGAATTAATTGTTATTTGAGGTTTTTATGCCTTGGTGCACACTGGCCTGGGGCTCCGCAAACCAGATGGTGCTCCACCCACTGGTTGCAGCGTTGCCATGGCGCTGGCACTTTACGTCATCACCACTCGCTGATGCCTACATGGGCCTCTCAAAATTATAGTGACTGCCCTCACTAGGCTTCCAATCATTATAATGCATAAAGGCATAAAAAACCTCAAATAACAATTAATTCTTTACATTTCCTTACAAGAACCCATGAGGTAGATGCTCTAATTGTCCTTATTTTTATTGTCATTATTCAGTCATTTTAGTCATGTACAACTCTTTGTGACCCCAATTGGGGGCAGGGGTTCTTTTCAAAGATACTGGGGTAGTTCGTCATTTCTTTTTTCAACTCATTTTACAGATGAAAAAACTGAGGCAAATAGGGTTAAGTGACTTGTCCAGCACCACATAGCTAGAAATTTTCTGGGGCAGGTTTTGAACTCAGATTTTCCTGACTCTAGGCCTGGTGCTCTATCCACTGTGCCACCTAGCTGTCCCTGTTCTTATTTTAAAAATGAGGAAATTGAGACTGAGAGAGGTTAAATGACTTGTCCTAAGTCACACTATTATTAACTGAGACAGGATTCAAATTCAATTCTTCCCAACTCCAAGTCTAGATCTTTATTCATGGTGGTGGTAACAGTACATGTAAAGAGACAGAATTCAAACCCAGGTCTTTCTTCACTTCAAATCCAAGACTCTTTCAATTCTACCACAGGTGATCCCTAGTTTGTCCTGGGCAGGTTCTGACTGTTTTCTTCTCTGTCTCACTTTTGTGTGAATATAACTTGGGAAAGAAAAGGAGGCTAGAAGATAGATTGGTTTTACCTACATTAATTCATCAAAGGTGCATAATTCTTAGGGGCAGCAAAGTAGTCCTTTGGATAAAGTGCAAGGCCTTGAGTCAGGAAGACTCATCTTCATGAAATCAAATTAAGCCTCAGATACTTGCTGTGTGACCCTGGGAGAGCCACTTAACCCTGTTTCCCTCAGTTTTCTCATATATAAAATGAGCTGGAGAAGGAAATAGAAAACTATTCCAATATCTTTACTAAGAAAATCCTAAATGGGGCAACAAAGATGTAGATGTGACTGAAAAAATGAATCAACAAAGCATAATTCTTGCAAAGATGAGTGGACAATGTGGAAATGGAATCAATCATCAAAGATTTCCCAAATTAGCCATCCTACATTTTGCTGCTTGACCTAATCTCTCCTCATCAGAGGCACAATTTCCACAAAGAATAAGTTCCTCAGGTAGCCAGGATGCTTTAGCAACAGATGCATAGCATGAATCATCGAAAATGGAATTGGCCCTCCTGGCTTGGCCATCACTGTGGCTATTAAGAGCATCTGCTACCATAATTAATCTCCCTAACTAAGGCAGAGTTCTTCAACTGGAAGAAAGCTGATTTCTTTGTACTGTACAATAGAACTTCATTAAATTGGCAAGATCTGAGGTAGAGTTTAAAGATGTTGCGGGACAAATTAAACCAAATGGGCTGAGGTGAGGACGGTGTACACAGTCATTTTGCATTTCCTTGGAAACTGAGGGGAACAGCTAAAACATTGTAGTAACCACTTCTGAAGTAAATAGAGCCATTTAAAAGGCCACAGAAAGCTTTGCTTTAATCATTAAAGAGCCATTCAAAAAGAGCCAAATTGTTGATGCTTTTGTATAAAGTCTGACTACCCACTTGTATTAGAAGATATTGGGACATAATGAAGAGCTGGAAAGAAACGAAAATAGAACAAGACCTTAATCCTGGAAGCTTGATTTAAACAGATTTCAAACTGTACAAAATATAACTTTAGTTCCTTTTTCTGCTTCTATGTCTTTTGTACCAGTTCTGTTTTTTTCTGGTGAGCAGGAAAAAAAGTAATAAAAATCAGGGAGGGGAAAGAAGTATGGAAGATGCTGATGGTGCCCATGACACCTCAGATTTGTTAATGATCCTGACTGTATTTCAGAAAATATTAAGAGCTAAACATCAAAGATTAATAAAACCCAGATATCATATTTTAATGGTAAAGTGGCTAGGGAGCAGGATTCACACATCCTGAATGACTGATCTTGGATAATTAATTTAAACTATGGGGATTTGGCTGGAGCACAGACAACTATTTAAAACTGTTTTGGAGAACAGATCCCAATCTACATTAGCAGAAGGAATTTTCTCACTAAGAGTTCCTTTACCAATGGAATGGCAGACCTGATTCCATCTCATTTCATCTATGTTAATTGCTAAGCTAAGCAGAGCTATCACAGCATCTCAGAACAGAGAACTGACCTCTAAAGTGGGTCCTTCCCTCTTGCCTTTGCCCAGAAGGTCCCTGTGGGCACGAGTGTGGATGAGGTTGGAGACAATTACATTTTCCTTTCATGTGGTTAATGAGGCCTAATTTTATCCCTTCTTTTAGTAAAATGTTCAAGAAAAAGAGTGGATTTCTCCCCTTTCAAGAGAATAGAGGAGTTAACAGACTCCTGCTGGGTTCATGACCCTGCAGGATGGAGAGATGAGCCAGGGAAGCACAGAAACATCAGTGGGCAGATCAGCAATGATTAGCACCTGTGGCAAGTCAAAGGAAGACCTGCATAAAAATGGTTTTGTTAAGAGCTACCTGGGGGGAAAAATGAGAAAGAAGCAAAGAGAGACAGAGACAGAGAGAAAGAGAAATGTTTTGTTTTGTTTTGTTTTGTTTTGTTTTGTTTTGTTTCATTTTCCATAGTTTAGAGAGAACAGGATCAGGAAGGGGCTGCTCAACCATATTGGAGATTATGAGGGAAGAAATCCTGATTCTGGCATAAAAGTCCAATCCAGGAACTTGGACTGGATTAATTTTTGGATATAAAATGAAGAAATATTATGGGTTAAGGGAAGCCTAAGAGGTAAGTTCAGAAAAAACAGAGGAGCTACAGTTAGTATAAATAGAGTCTCCAAAACAAGAATCACTTGACCCCAAGAACTCAAAGATTGGATGGGGAATAAAGCAAGAGATAAAAAATTAAATTAGAGTTATGGAGAAAAATAGGGAGAATGAATAGTTTAAAACAGAAGATACAGAACCTCACTCAATAGTGTATTCCCTAAAACAGAATGGAATAAAGAGCTCTAAAATATTTAATGTGATAATAAGAAATATTGCAATAAAGTTAGAAGACTAAACCATTGGAAAAACTTTTTAGGTATCTACCATCAAAAATAATTGGCCTGCAAAAGAAGAGAAAGAGGAGTGATTTAAGAATAATCAGGCTCCCTTTACTAAACAAAAACAAATATGTTGTTATCTTATTTTTCAAAAATGCTCTGCAGATTGATTAGAAACAGAGAACAAAGTGAAAATAGAAAGGATCCACCAATAACCTTCTGAAAGCAACTCCCAATCTCCCAACTCAAAACACTCAAATCACAAACTTCTAGATCAAAGGAAAAAAATCCTGCAACTATGCTAGAAAAATAAATTTCAAGTACCAAGGGACCATGGTCAGGCCCACAGAAGACTATGCTGCAACTTCTATAAAAGAAAGTCTTCAAATATGAAATGTCCAAAAGGTGAATTTAAAAGGTTTAAGTTATCTTGAAAATTGACTGTAATCCAACGGGGTCAAAAAATGGAGGCTCAGAGTTTATCAAGGGAGCTCAGTGAATCATTTGAATGCTTTTTGCCATTAGAGTCACTGTTTGGGGATTAGTACAGACAGGGGTTGCTAGATTACCTGTTTTGATATTATCCTAAAGCCAAGAGTGGGGTTTTTTTTTTGTATTTTTAAATGGTTAAAAAAAAAGTCAAAAGAAAATAATATTTCATGACACACAAAAATTATATGAATTTCAAATTTCAGTGTCCATAAAGTTTTACTGGCACATGGCCACACTTATTCATTTATCCATTGTCTGGGGCTGCCTTTGTGCTACAGTGACAGAGTTGAGTAATTGTGAAAGAAACCAAAGGTGGTGTTCTCATCACTTTTCAGCACTGCTGCTCTAAGCTCTACAAATCCCAGCGATGCAGTCATAACTCAACAGCATTTGAGTGCCACATGTAGCACTGTACCCCAATATTTTATCTTATTTTTATTACCAGTGCATACTCATCTTGTCAGGCAAAAAAAGAGAAAAGTGGATTTTGAATGCCAAGCTTTTATGGCACAGTGGAGTGCGGGTTATTTTGTTATCAAAGTAGATGACAAAGTATTGTGTTTATTGTGGAATGATATTATACCTGTGCTAGAAGGATACAATATACATTGATATTACCAGACTAAGGACTTACTCAGGTAATAAGCATTCATTGCCAGGTATTTGCTAAGTGGTAGGGATGTAAAGAAAGGCAAAAGATAGTCCCTGCCCTCAAGAAGCTCACAATCTAATGAAGGAGACAACACAAGGAACTATCTACAAACAAGATATACACAAGATAAATTAGAGATAATTAACAAAGGGAATGAAGTATCATTAAGACTGAATTTGCTTTTTGAGTCTGCCACATCACAATGCTGACTTATATTGAACTTGCCATCCACTAAAAACCCCAAGATCTTTTTCAGTCAAACCATCTTGTAATTTTTAATTGACTTTTTTACCAAAGTATAAGCTTTTACATTTATCCTTAATGAATTTAGCCTTATTACATTCAGTCCAGTGCTGTAGCACATCAAAATCTCTTTGGATCCTGACACTATCCTTCACACATTAACTATTTTTTTCCAACTTTGGGCCATTTGCAAATTTGATGAGAATATCAAATATGCGTTATCCAAGTCATTGATAAAAGCATTAAAAGACACAGGGCCAACCATCAATTTCTAGTACATTATACTGGAAACTATCTGCAGTGTTGACCTACTCTTTGACATTGACCATTCAGCTAATTCTGAATTTTATCTAATTATATTTCCATCTAGTAATATATCTTTTCATCTTCCCCATAAAATAGTATCAAGTACTTTATCAAATGCCTTGGTAAAATTTAAATATATCTATAACACTCCCCCATCTACCCATTTGGCAAACTAGTCAAAAAATAAAATTAGGTTTGTTTGGCATGACTTGTTCAAAATTCCATACCGGCTCTTAGTATTTATATAGTTTTTTCCTTTGAATTTTATGTATTTATAATGAATTAGATACCAATAAAATATTCATTTCTATACATATATGTACATGTTTACATATAATATGTACATTTATGGACAAAATACATATATATGATAGAATAGTAACAGAGGTACATAAAGCTGCTAATTCCTTCTGCAAACAGTTTACCTTTCTTTTCACGTTAAAAATTTAACATACAACTTTCAATACTGCCCTGCTTGTCTGTAATTCCTTCTGACCTACTTCTTTTTTACTGTGCATGTTTAGAAAACTTTCAGTGGTGCTTTTTTTCCTCCTTTCTTTTGTTCTTACTTTTTTTGGCTTAACTGTCCCTATCACCCCTCCCCCTCAGTTTCCCATCCCTGATAATGGAATAAACAAAACCTGGTAACAAATATGAAGTCAAGTAAAACAATTTCCTCTATCTGCTAGGTCTAAAATGTATGGCATATTTTATATTTTTATTTCATCACCTCTCTTTTCATGAGATAAGTAGAAGACTGGATCAGTCATCTGATTGGTCATTGCCTTCATCCCAATTTTAAGCCTTTCAAGGTCTTTTGTCTTACTTTTATTATAGCATTCTCCTGGTTTTGCTCACTTTACTATAAATTATTTCATAGAAATCTTTCCAAGTTTTTCATAATTTCTTACAGTGCAATAATATTCTACAATTTATTCAGCCATTCCGCAAATGTTAGGCATTCCCTTGGTTTCAGTTCATTCATGCTGGGTTATTTTAACCACTGCCTTCCTTTCTACATGTCCAACAAACATCTCTTTCATTTGATTATGTTATTCTGTAGTTCTAAAATTTTCCCAAGAACAGAAGCTACAATCACTTCCCTATATTTTGAAGAATTTATTCTCTTCATCTTTTTTTAAAAATCAAGACATTTGCCCTTTCCCAATCTTAAGGTATCTCTCTAATTTTCCTTGATCTTTCAAATATCACTGACTAAGTAACTACATCTGCCATTTCTTTCAGCATCTGAAGATGTAGTTCATCTGATTCAGGTGACTTGAATCCCATCAAAAATAGAATTTAAAGAGACAGAGAGAAATAATTACACAGAGGAGGGAAACTGGGATGTGTATGAAGAGATTAGTATTTTGGTTAAAGAAAAATATACAGGGGCAGCTAGGTGGCACAGTGGATAAAGCACTGACCCTGGATTCAGGAGGACCTGAGTTCAAATCCGGCCTCAGACACTTGACACTTACTAGCTGTGTGACCCTGGGCAAGTCACTTAACCCTCATTGCCCCTCAAAAAAATAATACAGAAAGTGGAAGTTGGGTGAATATAAAAGCATGTTATGGTCCTATAAAACTAATAAGAGAAATGCTAAAGCTCAGAATGAGCAGAGACTGGTAATGGAATAAAACAAGCATTTCCATAATATAATCTTTAAAAATGATTGCACGTGAAAATGCAAATCTATTATGTACAATTTGCTATTTCTTTTAAATATATGTCATAATTCTTATAGGCTTTCTACACTAATTGCCTCTTCTTCCTCACTACCCACTGTCTCCTCAACTCCTTAAAATCTGACTTCTGCTCTTACCACTCTACTGAGACTTTTTTCTCAAAGGTTTCCATTCAATGTTTTTTTAGAGTTCTCATCTTCCATAACCTTTCTGCATCCTCCTGACTTTTGGACAAGGAAAGCCATCCCTCATTCTAGATAGCTTTTCTTCCTTTGATTTCAGATGTTGATGATGATATTATGATGATATTATGATTTCAGATGTTGATGATGATATACATTTGTATAGCTCTTACTATGTACCATCACACTGCATGTTCTCCACTCCAACCTCCTATGGCTTGACTTCTTTAGCGGTTTCTTATTTCTTTTCCTAACCCTTAGTGTGGGTATTCCTCAAGGACCTGTGGTTGACACTGTTCTTTCTCTATAGGATCTTCTTTTATAATCTCCTTTAATCCCATGGCTTCAACTGTAACATTTATGCAGATAACTCTGAGGAAGTTTCTGACTCATCTGCCTGGTATTCAAAGCTCTCCCCAATCCTGTACCACACTGCCTTTCTTTCCATATTTCACAGTGCTCATCTCTACACACTTTATGCTCTAGCCAAAATGAAACTGCTCTGATACCTCTGAACATGTTTATCACCTGTGTTCTTTTGCTCTTACTTTTCCCCACTCATATCTCTTGCCTTTCCCCTAATCTTTACCTGTCCAATTCTTACCCACCCTTTAAATCCCAACTCAAATGCTGCATTCTTCTTGAAGTCTTGCTTAATGTATTCTGTTGGTAATGCTGTTCCTCCTGAACCCTTAAATGGTGTTTAGTTTGACCTTGAATGACTGTGTATTATTTACATATATTAAGTTGAAAATGGGATATCCAGTTTGAGATGTTCAATAGGAATTTGGTGATACAATAGCAGAGATCAGCTGAGAGATTGGGGCTGGATAAATAGAATTGAGAATCATCAGCACAGAGTTGATCATTGACTCTATAAGAAATAATGAAGTCAGTAAATGAAATACTGTACAGGGAGAAAACTAGAGAGTCCATGACAGAGACAAAGTCTATGGGAGAAAGATTCACAGTTAATGGGCCTGGCATGGATGAAGATTAAGCAAAGAAAATTGAGAAGGGGCAGTCAGGTAAAGATATCCATGAGCTCATAGAAAGTTGTCTTTGTTCATATTATGTAAGTGTACCTTGATATGGTTGGAGTAGGTACTTCAAGCCAATTTCTTTGCATACATTACTATTTTCTAGATTGTGCTGATAAAAAGTTGTCCAAATACCTTTTGTATTCAAAGTGATGTTCCTAAAGTACATATCTAATCATGTATTCTATTCATGTATCCTATTCAAGAAACTCCAGTGGTTCTCTATCACCCTCAGGATCAAATATAAAACACTCTATTTGGTGTTCAAATCCCTTCATAACCTGCTCCCTGTCCGTCCACTTTTCATTTTTTATGTTTAAAATGTACTTAATTTTTTTATCTTAATTTTTATTTAGAATTTTCTCCAAGTTACATGTAAGAAAAGAAAAAAAATTCACAATGATTTTGTTTGTTTTGGTGAGGCAATTGGGGTTAAGTGACTTGCCCAGGGTCACACAGCTAGTAAGTGTTAAGTGTCTGAGGCTGGATTTGAACTCAGGTACTCCTGACTCCAGGGCCGGTGCTCTATCCACTGCGCCACCTAGCTGCCCCCTCACATTGATTTTTTAAAACTTTGTGTTCTAAATTTTCTTCCTCCCTCCATCCTCAACCCTCCCTATGCAAACAATTCAGTATAAGTAATACATGTGCAGTTATGCAAAACAACTTCACATTAGCCAAGTTGTAAAAGAAAATAGACAAAATAACTTTAGAAAGAGGAACTAACAAATAAAATTATACTTCAATCTGTATTCAGATACCATCAGTTCTTCCTCTGTTGATGGTTTGCATTTTTCATATGTCCTTCTGATAGCATCCTGCTCATCATTTCTTTCACAGTTACTACTGCTACCTGTATTACCCTCCATCCTATTCCCTCCCCTTGATATTTACTCTATTTTCTCGTCCTCAAAAGTGTTTTGCTTTTTACTGCCCCCTTCCCCAATCTTCCCTTGCTTCCTTTGCCTCTCACCCCCCTCCTTATCCCTTTCCCTTCCTACTTTCCCTCAGGGTAAAATATATTACTATACCCACTTGAGTGTGTATGTTATTCCCTCTTTGCGCCAATTATGATGAAAGTAAGGCTCACTCACTCCCCTGATCCTTCCCCATCTTCCCCTCCACTCCATAACCTTTTTCTTGTTTCTTTTATGTGAGCTGCTTTACCCCTCTTCCACCTTTCACTTTCCCTTTATTCCAATGTATTCCTCTTATCCCATAACTTTATTTTAAAGATGTCATAATGGGCAACCTAGATGACACAGTGGACAATACATCAGCCCTGGATCCAGGAGGTCCCAAGCCCAAATCTAGCCCCAGACGTAAGACACCCCACCCTGCCTGCCCCACAAAAACAAGGATAAACAAAAAAATAAATGCTTTATAGATATCATTGTTTCATATTCAACTCACACCTGTGCCCTCTAAGTATATTCATTTCAGCTGCCCTAATAGTGAGAAAGTTGTTATGAGTTAGAAGTATTATCTTCCCATGTAGGAATGTACACAGTTTAACCTTCTAATGTCCCTCATGATTTCTTTTTCCTGTTTACTTTTTTATGCTTCTCTAGGGTCTTGTATTTGAAAGTCAAATTTTCTATTCAGTTCAGTTCAGGTCTTTTTATCACAAATGCCTTAAAGTTCTCTTTTTCATTGAAGTACCATTTTTCCTCTGAAAGATTATACTCAATTTTGCTGGGTAGTTGATTTTTGGTTGTAGTTCCAATTCCTTTGCCCTCCAGAATATCTTATTCCATGTCATCCAGTTCTTTAATGTAGAAGCTGCTAGATCTTGTGTTATCCTTACTATAGCTCCACAGTATTTTAATTCCTTTTTTCTACCTGCTTGCAATTTTTTCTACTTCACCTGGGAGCTCTGGAATTTGGCTATAATATTCCTGGAAGTTTTGTGGATTCTTTCAATTTATATTTTACCTTCTGCTTCTAGAATATTAGGGCAATTTTCCCTGACAATTTCTTGGAAGATGATGTCTAAACTCTTATCTTGATCATGATTTTCAGGTAGTCCAATGATTTTCAAATTATCTCTCCTGGATATATTTTCCAGGTCAGCTGTTTTTCCAAGAAGATATTTCACATTACCCTCTATTTTTAAAAAAATCATTTGGATTTTTTTTATTGTGTCTTGGTTTCTCATAAAGTCACTAGATTTCATTTGTTCAATTCTAATTCTCTACAATTATCTTCATCAGAGAGCTTTTGTATCTCCTTTTCCATTTGGCTTTTCAAGCTTTTGACTTTTTTCTCATGACTTTCCTGCATCACTCTCATATCTCTTTCCTTTTTTTCCTCAACTTCTCTTAATTTTCCTTCTATCTCTCTTACTTTCTCTTCTAAGTCCTTTTTGAGGGCTTACATGGCTTGAGATCAATACGTATTTTTCTTGGAATCTTTGAATGCAGGAGCTTTAACTTTATCATTATCTTCTTCTGAGGGTCTACCTTGCCCCTAAAGAAGCTTTCAATAGTCTGCTGTTTTCTCTGCCTACTCATCTTGATTTTCTATTTCTTGGCTTTTAACTCCTTCTTAATGTGTAGCGCTGCTTCTAGGATGGACTGCCCTGAGCTACAGCATGGCCCAGGGGGGTGATTAGGCTTGTTCTTAGCCTGCCTGGCCTGTAATAACCACGTCCCACTTTCCCTTTGACCTGGAAGCAGATGTCTGATTGAAATCTGATTCTCTATGGTAAAAAGCTCGGTGTGCCTGTGCCCCTCCCCGACTAGGTGACTGCCATTCAAGTCTGCTTTGCTGGTTCAGAACATGGGTGCCCCACACCAGTTCCAGCAGAAACCGCAGCTATTCCCCGCAACTGCTGGACCCCCTCACCCATCCACAAGCCGATCTTCAGAAGAAGCAGCTGAAGATTCTGAGGCTCTGGAGATGCCACCTGCCTGAGGCTGGTCCTGCTCTGTGCTAGTGCTCTGTGCTCTTCTCACAGCCAGAACAGCAGGTGATCCCAGTCACCTAATTAAGCCATTTTTGACTGGAAAATAGTCTCACTCTTTTCTTATGTGGGTTATGCTACTCCAGGAGTTATCTTCTGGCATTATTTTTTGGAGTGCATGGATGGGTTTGTTGGGAGTGGGGAGAGTCACAGCCTTTCCTCTGCCATCTTGGCTCCACCCCCTCTCTCCCTCCACTTTTCTAGTAATCTTATACCTTACCATCTCAGTCCCCAGCACATACCCTACAACCAATGACATTGGCTGTTGCTCAAACAAGAGATTCCATCTCTAAACTCCAGGAATTTCCACTGACTGTTCCCCATGCCTGGAATTGTCTTTCTGCTCATCTCTGCCTCTAGACTTCCATAGTTTCATTCAAGTCCCAACTAAAATCCTTCTACTTTCTTGATCCCCCTTAATTCTAGTGCCTTCTTTCTGTTGATTTTAACCAATCTAGCATACATAAACAATGTGTGTTTGTTCTTGGTCAGTCATTTCAGTAATGTCCAACTCCCCCCTTTTGGGGGGTTTTCTTGGCAAAGATACTAGAATAGTTTGCCATTTCCTTCTCCAGTTAATTTTACAGATGAGGAAACTGAGGCAAACAGAGTTAAGTGACTTTCCCAAGGTCACACAGCTAATAAGCATCTGAGGCCAGATTTTAATTCACAAAGATGAGTCTTCCTGACTCCAGGACTGCCATTCTATCTACCACATAATCTACCTGTGCTATATAATATGTGTATGTATGTGTGTGTATACACATGCATTTTATAATGTATATATACACACATAATAATTACATATAAACATATAGGTATAATATAAATTAATATCTTATGTGTACACAGTCATTTACAAGTTGTCTCCCTCATCAGACTCTGAGCTCTTTGAGTAGGAACTATTTTTTACTTTTCTTTGCACCCAGAGAGCTTAGCACAGTGCCTAGCACAAAACAGGCACTTCATGTTTATTAACTAAGAATTGAACCTGTGATTTAACTGATATGGGGATATCCTGGATGAGGAAGCTCCCTCTACACTGCAAGTCAGCATCTTCTTTACAAGTTATAGTCTTAGACAGATGCCTACAGTGCTGAGGGGTTAAATGATTCCTCAGTGTCACTCAGCCAGTAAGTGTCAATTTCAGGCCTTGAATTCAGCTCTTTCTGGCTGGGAATCCAGATCTCTATCCACCATGATAGGCTGACTCTTTTCATGAATGATACAACAATTCATTTCCCAAAGGTGAAGTTGTTGCAGATTACTTAAGCAACTGTACCTTGCAGAACAATGAATATTTGTGCATTTGTTTTTTCTTATTTTTTTTCTCTCAGGGCCACATAAAAGTAGAATCCAGAAGATATTTATTCTACCATTCTGATAACTCTATTAAGTTCATCTTCAAACTGTCTTTGAGAAAATCAGAGAGCAGCTCTTCACACCACCTAGCTGTCATGGAAAATTGTCTAACAGATTGTCATTCTTCAGATGCCTTTTAATTCCCAGGTTCTGTATATATTCTGTATCTTTTATATTAGTTTAACTTTGCAAACTCTGCCACCAGTATCGCACAGATTTCTTTTTATTATATGCACATCAAGCCCCTGGCATCTCAGACTAAGACTTTGAGTTTTATCAAGAAGAAAGACAATGATTAATATTAATTTACCATCTTTACATAAAGAGGTATAGCAGGCATGAATATTATTTTTCTCTGCCATTGATGTACAAGGTAGAATCTGACAATGCACACTTATGAGCACACAAATATAAATAGACTATTTTAACATAGTGAAATATATATTTTTTTCTATTTCAAATACTACATATGTGTGGAAATTATTCTAGCTTTAAAGGAGAACTAAAATGAATTAAAAGTCATGTTAAAGTTGATCCAAAACCTTTTCTGATTTTTGGTTTTGGTTTTGGGTTTTTTTGCGAGGCAATGAGGGTTAAGTGACTTGCCCAGGGTCACACAGCTAGTTAAGTGTTAAGTGTCTGAGGCCAGATTTGAACTCAGGTCCTCCTGAATCCAGGGCCCATGCTTTATCTACTGCACCTACCTTTTTTTTTTTTATTCACCAAAAACTTAAAACAATTTTATTTCCTTAAGATTAATATATTCCAATACACACATACTTAAAAGAAACCCCTTCTGGTCATATTTCAGGTCAGTCTTCTACCTTTTTAATTAAAATCCTATTAGGACATTTGGGAGTTGAAATCTAAGCTCTCCCACCCATTAAGAAAAACTTAAAACAAGAAAAGTTGGCAAACATTAATAAAGCTTAAGATGAATCCTGTTGCTCACCTCCAACATAATCTGTCCCCCCATCATAAAAAAGAGAGACTACAGGTGTAGTTTAGTTTTTATTTCATAATCATAAACTTAACTCTGTTTAGCCAACTTGTGGAAGGAAAAAGGAAATGAAATCCAAAGAAAATTGCAGCAAGTGAGAGCACAAGGATTATAAGGTATAAGAGTAGACGGGGTTCAGGGGTGCTCTCTCCAGCTACAGAGGAATGGTTTGATGGTTAAGACAAAAAACAAAACAAAAAAACTTATGAGAGTTGTCCACAGTCAGCAATGGTGATCTTCTTGCTGGTCTTGCCATCCCGAGAACCGAAACGCTCCATGGCTTCCACAATATTCATGCCTTCTTTCATTTGGCCAAAGACAACATGCTTGCCATCCAACCAATCAGTCTTAGCAGTACAGATGAAAAACTGGGAGCCATTTGTGTTAGGCCCAGCATTTGCCATGGACAAGATGCCAGGACCAGTGTGCTTCAGGATGAAGTTCTCATCAGCAAATTTCTCCCCATAGATGGACTTGCCACCAGTGCCATTGTAGCGTGTGAAGTCACCACCCTGGCACATGAACCCAGGAATGATTCTATGAAAGCAGGATCCCTTGTAACCAAATCCCTTCTCTCCAGTGCTCAGAGCACGAAAGTTTTCTGCTGTCTTTGGAACCTTGTCTGCAAAGAGCTCGAAAGTAACCCAGCCCAGGGGCTCTTTATCGACGGCAATGTCGAAGTACACGCTGGGATTGGCCATGGCCACAGATGCCTGGGCTGGAGGCGACGGCGGAGGCAGAGGCGGCGGGGATCGGCGTCCGGCAGGCGGAACCAAGACGAGGACTCCCGGTGGCGGCGTCTGCAAAGCGGCTGCCCCTACCTTTTTTGTTGAATAAAGGAATGGGAGAGGTCTGTAGTCCTTCTGAGGTTGTCCTTTGTGTATATAACATGTATGCATATAGATAGATTTTATGCAAGACCCCCTAAGGACCTACTCTGATGCCTTGCTCTGGTGAACTCTGAGTTCTCCAAGTCTATGTCCATATAGCATAAGCTCTAGTAGGTCCTGTGAAACCAGAAAGATTCCCCATGAGAAATGGTATGTCTGTTTTCTTCCAGTTTCCCTCAAAGTTCAGTTCAAGTTCTACCACTGGCATTAGCTTTTTCTAATCCACCCATCTATAAATGTTTTCTCTCTACCCCTCAAACAAAACAAAGCAAAAACTTTAAACCCTCACATATATAATTGACTTGCATGTACTTGCTAGTACATGTCTTTCCCCCTAATGTATGGTCCTTAGAGGGAAGATACTTTTTCTTTTGGAATTATAATGCCAGGTTATGAGGTGCTTCATAAATGATTGTTGGTTGATGCATTGTTGTCCAAGGACCAGACTTGCTAAGTTTATCAAGCCCATCATCAAGTTTTTCACAGGATAATGACCTTCTTTTGGGCACAGCAATGCTTAAAGACCATTTTACTTATAGAGGGGTCATGATCTTTATTGATGAAAGGATAAAATCCAGGATCACAGTAATGAAATTACAGATTTTTGGAAGATTGAAATGTATATGTGTATATGTACATAGATTTATATGTGTATTTATGTGTACTTTACAATGGTATTTTAAAGTAGATTTTTAAAAACAGAAGTAAAGGCAAATAATGAAGGATGAATACAAAAGTGTGATATAGTTTTGTAAATATGGTGTCAGAAGTGCTAAAGCTCAGAAAGAGTTAAGGCTAGTAAGGCATAGGCAGTGGTTAAGGATGACACAAGGTGGTCTAGTTGTTTATTGGCTAGTTTTTTCTTTTAAGCTATATAGAGGGGGGAAAGAAAGATCAAAAAAGGGATAGATGATTTCTCAGAGTGGATTGGATAATGATGATCAAAACAGAGGGATGACAATAGAATTAAACTTCCTAGGCTTTTGTTTTTGAGTCCCGAGCATGTTGAACAGTGCCTCATTCACATTAGAAGCTAAATAAATTTTCACTGAATTACATTGGAGGCATAACTACTCAACCCTTTATTTTATCTTTTTTTCTCTTCCAAGGAGAATAATCTTTGGACCAGAAAAGACAGAAAAAAGTGACTGATTGGGAGTTGAAACCCAAACTACACAAAAGGATAATCAGAGAAAGCACATCTCCGCCCTATATGAGTTCAGATTAACAAAACTCAATGAAACATCCAGTATATTTAAAGTACTGATGGTTGTGACTGTTGGTCACATATATAATTGACTAGCATGTACTTGCTAGTACATGATCTTTGAATGGCCTTATAAGCCAGGAGAGGTGCCACATGAGATGCCACATGAGATAAGGACAAATAATGTTGAAATTTTCCAAAAAGAAAAGAGCATGGAGTCTGCAAACTCTTAGCCAAGAGTTTGACTTTGATTCCTGGCAGGCTTCTAGAATTCATCATTAAAGTGGTGGTTTAAGAATGTTTATAAATGAAATTGGTGTATTCTTAATGCCAGCATGACTTCAGCAAGAACAGAGTGTTCCCAATTAGGACTTCATGTACTTTTGGGACATTTGTGAAACTTCTAGATATTAGAAATCTCTTGTCCTAGTTTATTAAGATTTTTTAAAAGAATTTGATAAAGATTATTGTGTTTTTCTTGTTGGAAAAAAATAGAGAAAAAAAGATAGAGAGATGTGACCTGAACTGTGTTTAGTTAGGTGGATTTGGAGCAAGTTAAATGGCTGGAACCAAAGATCAGTCATTAACATTGAATGTCAAATTGGCAGGAAGTTTCTAGTATAGGACTGCAAGGATCTGTCCTTGACCCCGTGCTATTTAACATTGATATTAATGACTTGGAAAGGCATTGATGGGCATAATTACCAAATCTGCAGATGTACAAAGCTAGGAGGGATGCCTAACAAGTCGGAATTCCAGAATAAGTATCCAAAAAGACCTAGACAGGCTGGAAAATTTTAACCTAATAAGGATAAAATTTAGTAACAATATGGGTGAAGTCTTATACTTGGTTCAGAAAAAGAAACCTTCCAAGTATAAAATGGGAGAAGGATAGCTCAACTAAAAATATTTGAGGTTTTGAATGGACTACAAGGTCAATGAGTCAATGGTATGATATAGCTGCTAAAAATGGTCATTTAATCTTCAGCTGCATTGAGAAACAGAACTTCCAGAAATAAAGAAATGATAATCTCTCTGTACTTTGCACTATTCATACCAGCTCAAAATTATTATGTTTGGTCTGTAGAATCACATTTTAGGAAGGGTACTGACAAACTAGAAAGTGTCCAGAGGAAAGCAAACAAAATGGTGAAGGGTTTTAAGATGACAATTATTTGGAAGAATTGAGGATGTTTAGACTAAAAATGAGAACATTTAGGGGGATAAAAAACTTGTTTTCAGTTTGAAAGGCTGTTTTGAAGGGCTGGAACCTGGAAAAGGATAAAATTTGTTCTGTTTGTCATCAGAGGGAAAACCCAGGAAGAGTGCATGGGAGTGACAGAGGCAGATTTTTTTCCCTGTGATTTTATATTTTTTATTTTTATTTTTAAATATGGAACTCATTGAATATGAAAAATATTTTGACAACTTATCTCCACAACCAGAACATGGTAATCCATGCAAAGATATGAGCTTTAAGTGCCCATTGAAGCCATTTCAAAGTATACTGATACAAAATGAATTGGTGAAGCTTTCTGTAAGCTCACTGGCCTCATCAGGTGCTAAGATCAAGTAGTTTCCTGGGATGATGATAGATTCCTCCTCACTTGTCCTCATCAAGGAAAGGTCTGGTGTCTGGGTACATTGGAGAGGGGATTGTTGTTCAGTTAAAAGTTAGTCTCTTGATCCAACCATTCTGGAGAGCAATTTGGAATTATGCCCAAAGGGCGATAAAGCTGTCCATACCCTTTGACCCAGCAATACCACTTTTGGTTCTTTTTCCCAAAGAAATCGTGGAAAGGGGAAAGGGACCCACATGTACAAAAATATTTATAGCTGCTCTTTATGTGGTGGCAAGGAATTGGAAGTTGAGGGGATGCCCATCAATTGGGGAATGGCTGGACAAGTTGTGGTATATGAATACAATGGAATACTATTGTTCTGTAAGAAACGAAGAGCAGGAGGAGGTCAGAGAAACCTGAAGAGTCTTGTGTGGGCTGATATTGAGTGAGATGAGCACAACCAGAAGAACATTGTACACAGTATCATCAATGTTGAATGTCAATCTACTGTGATGGACTATATTCTTCTCACCAATGCAATGGTACAGAAGAGTTCCAGGGAACTCATGATAGAAGAGGATCTCCAAATCCAGGGGGAAAAAAAAGAACTGTGGAGTATAGATGCTGAATGAATCATACTATTTCTTTTGTTTTGGGTGCTGTTGTTTTCTCTATTTTGAGGTTTTTCATCATTGCTCTGATTTTTCTCTTATAACAAGACTAATGCAGAAATAGGATTAATGTTATTGTGTGTGTGTGTATATATATATGTGTGTATATATATGTGTGTGTATATATATATATACATATATATACATATATATATATATATATATAAAACCTATATCAGATTACCTGCTGTCTAAGGGAGGGGGGAGGGAGTGGAGCGAGGGAGAAAAATCTGAAATTGGAAAGCTTGTATGAACAAAAGTTGAGAACTATCTTTACATGTAACGGGAAAAAATAATTAATTAATTAATAATTTTTTTTAAAAAGTTAGTCTCTGAGGTCCCTTCCAGCTCTGAAGTTCAGTTATTTAGATGAGTAGATGAACAATTATATTAATTAGCGGGACGTGATAGATAGCTAGTTATATGTCAACTAGAAAGATTTACATATATAGAAATATATATGTGTGTATATATACACACAGAAAGACTAACAGATTGCTAGATAAATTAGATGGAGAGATAGATGATAGATAAACAGCCAGATAAATTATATAAAGACAAACTAGATTGCACATATGGGCAGACATGGATAGGTAAGTAGTTAATAATCAGTGAATCAACCATATTCTAGATCCATAGACAGGATGAGTATCTGACATGTTCACTGTAAAACAAAATGGAAGAAAATCTAGTTCCTCCTTTTTGAGGTGGAATTATATTTGCAGATCAGTGACAAAAGATCCAACAATAATATTCAATGTTAGTTCATATTTTTTATTCCCCACTAGTGCTTTGAACCCTAGTCAGCCTTCAAGACTAGTCCTGTTTTCCTTTTTCAATCTTAATCCTAACACATACTCACAGAGAGAAGGGTTTTGTCTCTCTGTTCAGGATATTGTTGTTACTTCCATCTGAGGCACTCTCCAAATAGATTATCATGATTTCCAGTAATGTATCCAACCACTTTCCCACTCTGTTTCTAAAAAGTTATGCAGCTGACCTGGGTGCTTGGAAAAAAAGTTGAAGTAAACATTCAGTCTACGGTTGTAGGTTTTATTCTTATCACTGTTTGCTCTAGACATGAGGGGAATGCTGCAGACTTGGGTGTTTTTAAAATAGACAACTGAGAATATTTAGAACATCAAGTAGTGAGATTTCCTGTTCCCCTTAGTAAGTCCTTATCCTCCGTCCCATCATGTCTTTTTAATGTAAGGTTGCTGAAAGGGGGCATATATAAGAGGTAATATAGGGAGAGTTTTCCTTCCTTGGTCAGTACTGTTTTTGTGGTTCTCCCAACATGTTCCTGAGACTGAATTTGTTGAATTTTGTCAACAAAGAAATGTCAGCCTAAGCTTCATGTTTAACTCATTTTCACTGTTCAGTTTGCAGCTCACAAGGTGCCAATTAAAAGCAGGAGGAGATTCAGAAAAGCCTGCCTGTCAGCCTGGTGGGAGTGAAAAGCTGATATTAATTATTAAAGTGCTTCAAAATTAACAACAAATTAACCAGGGAAAACTCATCTTCTTAATACAAAAGGAGCTGATAAATTGCACTGAAAATAAAATGAAGTAATGGGCTCCAGTTGAAGCAAGAGGGAGTTGGGGTAGATACTAAGGCAACATTCTTGACAGTGAGTATTATTAACACAAATTAGTCACTAAGGGAAATTAGAGAATTTTATTTTCTGAAGTTGTTGTTGTTGTTGCTGCTGCTGCTGCTGCTTCCTATAAGTAGGACAAAGTTTTATTTGTATCTCATGGTTTATATGTGAGCCTCTCTGAAGGTGTTGGGGTGGATACAATTGCTAGGAATTGGAAGACAACTAGAATACTGGATTTCTTCCTTTCACCTATTTGCCTTGGTGCTCACAGGAATCATTTCAGGAAAATACAGGTTGAGGGCAGAAATGTTTTTGTTTAAATATCTCTTTTTAGCCTCCAGTTCTAGCACAGCTGTCTTGCATGTACTCAAATATTCAAAAAGATCTAACAACTCATCATAATGGATAATTTCTCCAGTCAGTCAGTCAATAAGCATTTATTAAGTACCCACTATGTTTGAGGTATGGTGCTAAGTGGGGAATCCAAAGAAAGGTAAAAAATTGTCCCTGCTCTCAAGATACAGACCGCAACCCATCCAATCCTGCTTGGCTTTTGTCCATGTTCTTCCAGAACCTTATCACATCAGTGTACTCAACATGAGTAGGGGCCTTCTTTGAATTCTGCTATCATAAGGATACCACTGGATCACTGGAGCTGTCCACTCACTGTCCTTTACTGTTTTGTTTTGTTTTGTTTTTGCATGGCAATGAGGGTTAAGTGACTTGCCCAGGGTCACACAGATAGTAAGTGTCAAGTGTCTGAGGCTGGATTTGAACTCAGGTTCTCCTGAATCCAAGGCCAGTGCTTTACCCACTGCGCCACATGGCTGCCCCTGTTCTTCACTCTTGACACTTAACTAGCTCATCTTTTTTTTTAATCACATATTTTCCTGATGCCCTCCTTTATCTGTTTACATCTACCATGCACCTCTCTACTGCCTCCAAAGCCATTGAAGGCACTTAATAAATGTTTGTTGGAATTGGTTTCATTTCTTTTCTTTAGAAGCTGTAGAGGGAGATTTCTGATCAACTTGAAGAGGTTACAGGGAAGTGAGACCTTGGGATTTTGTTGGATTTTGATAGGGAGGATGTTGACATGCCCAGTAGCACTTGTATAACAATTCATAGTTCATACTTTATTGAGGATGAATGATTGAGTGTGAAATGATTGACTCTGACTGTTGTGGATTGATTGGGGATAAAGTAGTTAAATGGACATCTGTGGGTTGGAGCTCTCTCTTTATGTTAGGCCTATAAAAGGGGTCTACATCATAGACTTAGCCATTTCTGAAGTTTTGCCATTTTATTTCCTTTTCTGGAGATATTCTGAGAGAACAGCTGATTTATGATTGAACCTGAGTCTTGGTGGTTGCCTTGGTGGTGATATACTTTGAGCTATATTTGGCTCTCAAGCACATTACCTGAGAGGAACATACCTGAACTATTATCACCACTCCCTTCTTATAGAAGAAAGGCATATTTTCTGAACAATTTTAACTTTCCGGAGAGTTCCTGTGCCTCTCTTATGGAGGAAGAAAACTTTAATCTGGTAGTACCAGTCTCTAGATCATCTCTCTAGTAACCTCAAGTTCTAAAGTTCCAGGATTTAATCTTTTGGAGAGAGAAAGGAGAACTCCTAACCAGTGTCAGTTTCTTTGAAGATAAAATGTTCATGTGTGTGACCATTCAGCTAAAGGAGCAGTAAGGGATTACAATCACATTACAGTAGAAGTGAAAATACCGAATGCAAATTTAATTAGAAGGGAATAGGGACTAGGGACCTCCTGGACAATACTGAATTTCTTGGGAGTTTTAATCTTACAAGAGATAGAGAAGCAATGAGGAAAATACTTTAAATTTATAGCAATGTTATATTTTTTCACTAGTGTCTGAATAAATGTTTCTTTTCACAAAGACTTATTGATCTATTTCTTTGAACAAAGAGACTACATGATAAACCTTAAGAAGTTGCAAGAAATTGGGTGACCTCATCCACACCACACCACACCACACCACCTCCAAGGCTCCAGGGGTCTTAGATCTCAGCACAATTCAATTCAATTCCATTTCCTGCTGCACTGTTAGCTTCTATAAACAATTCAAACAGTCCCTCGACAGGACTTTCATTGTTGTAATAGTCGTATCAGAAAGTCCAAACACACTTAGCATTAATACATTTTATTTTTTATCTCGATCATTGGCGTCTCAGGATTTGAAGGCTTACAGAGAGTTAATTCCTTGGGCTGTTATCTTTTATCTCCCCATCTCTGCTCCCTAGTTGTGGATGGGCCTCAGTCTTGTACTGCTGCTGAATGATCATTCTACTATAAAAACCAATGACCAACTGGTGATTAGTAGCTACAATTAGTAGCTACTAAAAGAATATTGCCCATCATGACATTAAATATTAGACCAAGTGTCTAAATTAGGGTGAGGCTAATTAAATACAGATAGTAGGCCTAGAGATAGAATTGGAAAACAAACCTAAAAGAAAAATAAATTTCCATTTTCATCTCTTTTTCAGTAATCTGGTGGTAAGGAGGCCTCCATGTTTTTGCTGAAGGCACATTCCACCATAGTTAGTCTAATATAGGGTTGGCTTTGAATAAAATCAAATTTGAGGACTCTCTGTGGCACTTGGAGCACGCTTAACCTCTTCTTACATTCCATTCCTCCAGGCATTTCATGCCATCAGACCTGTTTTTCTTGAAACTATTCCCTCATTGAATCTCCTCATCAACGATAACCACTTGGTTTCCCACTGCAGGAGTCTTCCTCTGCTCCCATGCCTGCCATTAGCACAGTGCCTGGCACACAGTAGGTGTTTAATAAATGTTTATTGAATCAAATATAGGAGAATCCTGGTAAATGTTTAACAATTGGCTCTCAAAATAATTTCGACTCAAGATATACCTTTCAGTTTAATCTGAAATATCAATATTGATATGCAATATTGATCATTTTCTCCACCACTTTCATCAGTCTAGAAAAGCAACAAAACATCAAAAACAATTTCTGAGGTATAAAAGCTCACTTTCCCAAACTGGTACAAGCCAGTTCCAACATACCATTGCCTCCAGCTTATCACTGCAGGACTCAAGATGTCAAGAAGTTAATCTCCTAAAGTAAGATAGGTTGACCTGGAGAAAACTCAACAGCTCTCTGCACCTTGAAATTCCTCTTTATTATTTTGCATATGTTTATATGTTTAAATGCTCATAGAATCATAGATCTGGAGCTGTAAGAAACCTTATAGGTCATGATCTCCAGTCCCCTCATTTTATGGATGAGGAAACAGAAGCTGAGAAAACATAAGTAACCTGCTCAGGGTCATGTAATAAGTGTCTGAGGCAAATCCATGTTATAGCCACTGACTGCACCACTCTAGCTTAAAGACCTTCCCTGACAGGGAATGAAATCTGGGGTATACTGAGCAGAGTATGGAATGAATCCTAACCACTAGACCACCATGTTTTATCTGTTTCTCC
This sequence comes from Dromiciops gliroides, assembly GCF_019393635.1. Taxonomy (NCBI): domain Eukaryota; kingdom Metazoa; phylum Chordata; class Mammalia; order Microbiotheria; family Microbiotheriidae; genus Dromiciops; species Dromiciops gliroides. Next base: position 523,653,266 of record NC_057863.1, on the reverse strand, counting down.
AACACCTACTCATAACTCAAACTTCATGCAAGCAAGGACTATTTTGTTCTGTGCACATAAGCGCTTAATTGAATTTTCGTTTAATTGAATTTGTTTAATTGAAATTAAGGGCTGATCTAAATATCATGTTAATTTTAAATTGATTCTCCCAGAGACAATGCCAACATCTTCATTAACTATATCACATTAATGAGACTAATTTTCTGAGTTTTGGGCTATATTAGGAAAGGAAGGATTTTTATATAGATGGAAACTTTGAATGTCCTTTAAATCATGCCACAAGGATAGCGATGTATTCTGTTTATGTTTAATGTTCATCCCACCTTTGGTGTCCACTTTTCACCTACCTCTCACCCATGGCTTCAAAAAGCTGTAGCACTTGGAGTAGCCACACCCAGGTCTTGGCATATGGGCTAAAGCAGGTAGAGGGTAACCGACAGGCCTCAAACCTGTCGGTGAGTTAGGGGAATGTCTGAGCCCAAACATGTAAAGACTCCCCCGCCTAGTAGAATGAGCATATGAGAACAATTTGCTCCAATGGCCACAAAGGCAGCTGAAGCACACACTGTGGAGCACTTAGAACTTGGTCAGATATCAGAGATGCCAAGGTCATTCACTGTATCCCAGGCCATTGCTAGTCTTCCTGACTTTTGTCTTGCCACTGAACTTCAATGACTCTGGAAGACAGAGGGAGGCTGATGGCTTTGTGTAACTCTGCTCACTTAAGGCCAATTCAAATCAAGGTGATGTCATTGGTCCTCTTTGAAAAGGAAAGACAAACAACAACATCAATGCCGGCCTGAGCCTTGTGACATAGGGAGGAAGGGCACTGGAAGCTGTTACCAACTTACCAATAGATTGTGTTCTAAAAATATGATTATAGTTTGTTACTTGGCCTTGGGAAACCTTTCCCAACTTATTACACATTACCACCGCCGCCCATATCTTATCAGCTGCCAAGATGCTTTTTCTAAGGCATAAATCCTATCATGTTACCCTTCCTCACTTCTATATCCCCATTCAGTGAGAAACAGTACTACCTATTAGATCCAGGGCAAATATAAACTCTTTTGTTTGGCATTTAATGATCCTCATAACCTTTTCATCCTTTCTAGTCTTATTTTTTACTCCCTTCCATATGTTCTATGATCTAGACTAGCAACTTTAGCCAACTTGCAAGAGTTCTTCTAACACAACATAAAATCTCCCATCTCCTTACCTTCGCACTGGCTGTGCCCCCTCACATCTGCCTCTTAGTTTTCATGCTTCCTACAAGACTTAGCTCTCAGCTGAAATCCCTTCTGTTACAGGAAGACTTTCCTTGTTCCATGTCCCATCCCCACCCTAGCTATTGTCTTCCCCTCTCAGCCTTTAATTTAGTCTGTTTATAATTTGTAGGCATCGATTTATTTTTACATGTTGTCAAGTTCTTGAGGTTAGGAATCTTTTTTTTTCTTTTCCTTGTGTCCCCAGCACTTAGCACAGTGCCTGACACATAGTAGTGTGTACTAAATGCTTGTCACCTGCCTGATTTCATGCAGTCTATTGTCAAGCTAAATGGGACAAGGCTATATTCTGTCTCACAGATACCATTCCATCCCCTAACTCACTTCTTTATCAGACTATCCCCCATCCATGAAATGTACTCCTTTCTCCACTCTACCTCCTAAAATCTCTAGCTTTTTGAAGTTCAGCTCAAGAGCCACTACGTACACTAGGGCTTTCTTGAATTCCCCAGCTGTCAGTGCTTCTCCCTGAAATTGCCATGTATATTCTGCTAGCTTTTAAATAGAACTTTAAGATTTTTCAGATAAAACAATGGTTAAGCAATGTAATTGGGGTCATGCAGCTAGTTAAGTGTATGAGGTTGCATTTGAACTCAGGTCTTCTTAATTACACGTCTAGTGCCCTATCCACCAAGGCAGCTCCTCCATTCTATAAATTCTACCCATTCCCTGTTACTTCCAGGATCAAATGAAAAATCCTCTATTTCCTTTGAAAGTTCTTCATAACCCCTTCATCACCCCTTCCTACCTTTGCAGTCTTCTTATGCATCATTTGCCTGCACATATTCCTTGCACAAGAAACTCCATTTCCCTAATGTGGACATTTTCACTGATTATCACTCACTCTTGGAATTCTTTACCTCTTTATCTCCATTTCCTGGCTTCTTTTAGGTCCCAAATAAAGTCCCACATTTTGCTAGAAGTTTCTTGTGGTTCTTCTTAACTTTAAGTGCCTTCCTTCTGAAATTATCTTTAATTTACATAGTTTGGGTTCCCCCTCTCCCCCAGCTTTATCACCTCTATTCATGACTTAGTGGATAAAGCACCAGCCCTGGATTCAGGAGAATCTGAATTCAAATCTGGACTCAGACACTTGACACTTACTAGGTGTGTGACCCTGGGCAAGTCACTTAACCCTTATCACCCCACAATAAATGAATGAATGAACAAATAAATAAATCAACAAACAAATAAATAAAAAGTATATAAATAGATAAAAGACTGTGATCTCTTTGAAGTCATAGCTGGCTCCATGGAACACTGTCCAATCAGAGACTCCTAAGGCTTGACTCATCATAGGAAGAATTTGAAAAATGGAAATCTATAGGTCACTGACCTGGAATGCTTATGCAACTCCCAAATTTTTTAAAGGTCAGGTCTAAAAACATGAGGTGGAACAGGGTCTTAGAACCTGTCATTGCCACCTTCACTAGTCTCTTCAAGAATGAATAAATAACAACATAAGCCATTTACCCCAGATTCTCATTCTTTATAGGTAGTCTAGCTCTCTGTGTGCCCTGATGCATGGGCCCACCTGGTACTTCCTGTGGTGATAGCTTCATGGGGCAATATCTTTCAATGGCCAATTAACTCCAAAATGTCCCACTGGGATCCCTCTCTCTATTTGTTTTTGACAGGGAAAAGGGACAGCAGGAGATTTCCTTACCAGTCCTGAGGATCAGGAATTCAAGACATTTGAAACAAAGTGTTAGATGCTTTGACAAAAGTAACTTTCTATGACCTGCCATTGTTTATTTTTCTGTCTCTTCACTTCCTGGCTGATTTCCCAATGACCTTCATTATGTCCATGGTAAACTTTACTTTCCTGCACAAGTTCAGGAGTAGTTTATGATTGCCAGGGTTTGGTACTGTTTTGATTTTTCATTGGATTTTTAATATTGAATGCCATTAACTTGTTTCAACTCAGTCCCATTAAGGACATCAGCTTTCCCAAATGCAGTGAGTAAAGTGTTTTACAATCCTCATTTTCAGACCTATAACATTTTGCTCTCCCTGAACTGAAACCAGACCAAGTAGAATTCTCTATTAATGATGCTATCGAGAGGCTATTAATTAATATATTTTGTTCTTTTCTGATGAAATTTTGGGTAGACATAATAAAAGGAATGAAATATTCCCCATGGATTTAGTTTTTTCACTTTATGACTGAATTTTCCAAATCAGGAAAAGGGAAATTTTTTTATTGCTCTCTTCTTTTAGATCCTTGGAAAATTCCTCTCTGTAGGAATAAAAGAACAAAAGGGCTACTCTCTACATTCAAAAACACATGGGAAACTCACATAAATTTCTAAGGCCTTTTTGTGAATTAAAATCTTACCATATCTAGTCTAATCCTACTTCCTGTGAAATAATAGCAAAAGAAAGGAATTATATTAATCTAGCCCATCCTTTTTTCTCCTTTGCTTTTGTACCTGAATTGGGATTCATCTCTCTCCTCCAGAGATGTATCAAAGGAAACTTGGTGGGCTAGGAACCTACCTAGGGGCAAGCAAACTACCGAAAGTCCTGTAGGCTCCCATGGCGATGTTCTTGACCTTTATAGACTTCTAAGAAAAAGCTAGAAGGCAGCCTGGGGGCGGGGGGTGGGGGGCAACATGTTGTAAACCAGAGAGTCTCTAGGGCGCATGAATTGAGTTTGATGGAGGAGATGATGATGATGATGATGAAGAAGAAGAACTTTAAAGTTTGCGAAGCACTTTATATCTGTTATTCCACAACAACATCATAACATAGATGCTATTATTATTTTCATTCAACAGAAAAGGAAACAGGCAGACCAAGGTTAAGACACTTACCCAGGGTCACACAGCTAGTCAGTATCAGGCAAGATTTGAACTCAGGTTTTCCTAACTCCAAGTCCAACACTCTATCCACTATGCCACCTAGCATCCATCCTAGTCTGATGTAGGAGACAGCAAAGAAGGGAAACATACAGACCAGAGGGGATCAGAAGCAGAACATTGTAAACTGGCAATGAGGAACAAGCCAGGAGGAATGAGGTGATGACAAATAGGTCTTGGGGCCAATGAGGAACATCCATCCACCTGTTAACATTTTTCTTTCCCCATTTACCTTGTCCCAGTAGGAAGTCTATTTTCCTATTCATTGGTCACTCCATCCCTCACTATTTCCCTTGTTCTCCCTTGGATGCTAAACAAGGCAGTTGGCACTGAGAAGTTTTTCCAAACTGTTTATTTTCATTTCTGTACTATTTAAACTTGTTCTAAAATGTTATGGCTATAAAATGGAGCCCATTTGGTTATTCTATGGGTATAGCAATATTGAGTATAGCAGAGGATGGCACAATTCTTAAAGGAAAAGGAGAGGGTTTTTTTTTTCCCCTCAGCACAACCTGGGATGAGGGAAGTAGAAGATAGAAAATACTTACTATTGTCATCCTTACAGAATGCAGATGAGTCCTGATTTGAACCCTAGACTTTTCCTTTCATCTGAACCCTGTGTAAGACAAAGAGGAAAGACATGTTGTGAGTAACTCAGCCACTATTATTCTGAGGGCACTTTGGGACAACTAGATCAGAAGGGTGAGGCTTCTAGGACTAACAACCTAGCCTGGGTAGAGGTGGAATAATTCTTGAGTGCAGGAGATTTAGCAAGATGACATCTGGCTCTCCTCCTTTACTTGGTTCTAGAAGGCGCCTGGCCTCACTCATGTACTCCTCCTGATGGTTCAATCTTCATTTCAGTCATATCCAACTCTTAGTGACCCCAGTTGGGGTTTTCTTGGCAAAGATACTGGAGTGGTGACTGGGCTTTATTGCAGAAAAGGCAACTTGGCATGATGAGTAGAACATGGCTTGAGTTAAGCAGACATAGGTTTGGATTCCAAATGTGATGCTTCATGTCTGTGTGATCTTGTCTAAGTGACTTCATCTCTCTCCATTTTAGTTCCCTCATCTGTGAAATGAAAGGGTTAGATTAAATGACCTCTAAAAGCCCTTGAATCTCTAAATTCTGATCTTCCAAAAGAAAGATGACCATTGCTATGGATGCAGATGAGCATAGAACCTCTTCGGGGTTTTGGTAGCTTCTTATTCCACCATTTCCCAAGTGACAAATGGATGTCCCTACTCCAAAGTGTCAAGAAAATCCAAAAAATTTCCTTTTTCTTCTTCATTTCTACTTAATAATAGGCAGCTAAGTGACATAGTGGATAAAAGGCTAGAACTGGAGTCAAGAAGACCTGAGTTTATACCTGGTTTCAATTGCTTAATAGCTATATAATGCTGGGAAAGTCATTTAATCTTCTATATGCCTCAGTTTCCTCTCCCTGAAAGTGGAATAATATCATCTACCTCCCAGTATTATGAGGATCAAATGAAATTCTATTTATAAAGAGTTTTGTAAATTTTAAAGCACTATATAAGTGCTAGCTATTTTTATTATAAAGAGCAAGGAATTACGCCACTACCACTCCTTCAAACTTCTCAAAATGAAAAAAAAAAACCATAAACATAAGGTTCAAAATGTTGTAGGATCTAGTCCTTGGTTATATTTAAGGAAAGATGTTTTTGATTCTCCCTCTTACACTTATTGCATCTCTCTAGTTGAGTCAATTAATCTCTCTAAACCTCATTGAATAGGGATAAGGACTGACCTCTCAGGGTTGTTGTGAGGATGAAATGAGATAAAATTGGTAAAATGCTTTGTAAACTTTCAAGCAATATAAAAATTCCCCTGCTGTTCATAATGTTGGTTTTCCCAATCCTGACCCTTGACATTGAAGGGGAAGCCATTCTTCAAGAAAGGCATAAATGAATACACTCAGAAATACTGAAAGTTCTCTTGATACCTTCAATTTTTTTGGAGAACCCAGCAAATCTGTAACTAGAGATTTTTGCACCTGGAGAAGTACCACAAGGCACACCCAGGACAAGCTCCATGAAGCATATGTTCAATGCAGCAGGAAGCAGGGGCAGCTAGGTGGCGAAGTAGATAGAGCACTGGCCCTGGAGTCAGGAGAACCTGTGTTCAAATCTAGCCTCATACACTTAACACTTACTAGCTGTTTGACCCTGGGCAAGTCACTTAACCCCAATTGCCTCGAAAGAAAGAAAGAAAGAAAGAAAGAAAGAAAGAAAGAAAGAAAGAAAGAAAGAAAGAAAGAAGGAAGGAAGGAAGGAAGGAAGGAAGGAAGGAAGGAAGGAAGGAAGGAAGGAAGGAAGGAAGGAAGGAAGGAAGGAAGGAAGGAAGGAAGGAAAGAAAGAAAGAAAGAAAGAAAGAAAGAAAGAAAGAAAGAAAGAAAGAAAGAAAGAAAGAAAGAAAGAAAGGAAGGAAGGAAGGAAGGAAGGAAGAAAGGAAGGAAGGAAGAAAGGAAGGAATGAATGTATGAATGAATGAATGAATGAGTCACTTGCCTAGTTTCCCCATCTGTAAAATGAGGGAGTTAGAGATAAAATATGGGGTCCCTTCTAGCTCACAGGATTTACTATGCTCTAGTAGCTAATTTCTTTTTTAGGGGGGTGGGGCAATGAGGGCTAAGTCACTTGCCCAGGGTCACACAGCTAGCAAGTGTCAAGTGTCTGAGGTCACATTTGAACTCAGGTCCTCCTGAATCCAGGGCTGGTGCTTCATCCACTGTGCCACCTAGCTGCCCCCCATCCATTTATTTCAAAGATAACAATTGGTCCTTTTCCTCCCATTTGTTCTATGGCCTAGAATTTAATGTTAGCACTGCTGGTACAGCAATAGAGCTATGAGGTACTTTATGACATCAGCTAGTATTAACAGATACTAGTTTTTCACAAAATCTCTTTTAGCCACATGTCTTTGTTTCAAAGACTATATGACCCTAGCAAAAATGGAAGTCCTAGTTAGTTACAGTTGAGGAAGAAAAAGAAAATTAACTATGAAAGGTTCATTTCAGACTCTCATAGGAACCCCAGGAAGGATCTCTGTGTTTGTGCATGGAAGTGAACAGCCCTGGAGAAGTCAACTTAAATTTCAAGCATCTAAAAAGTAATCACAAATGACTGAAGGCAAGAGAAAACTGGCTTTGAGAACTAGCTGGTAATTTCTATTCAAAGTGAAGGCTAAAACAGATGTTCTTTTTGGACACAGTTCATTCAGGAAGTGCTTCAAGACCATGATACCTCTAAGAGGAATACTCATAATAATTATCAGCATTGAAGGACCTTGGAGCTGAATTCATTTAGAAGGTTGGACCCAGCTATATATGAGCAAGTGTGCAGAAACATAGGGAAGGAAAGTCCAGCTGAGATGGCAAGTAGTAAATTGTGTAGTGCTGAGGACCCCATGCCCTTTTGTTTCTCATTGTTATGAGATGGCATTTTTTCTCATCTGGTAGCATCAAATTCCAACTCTAATGGCTGCTGAGGCAGTAAAGTTTTATGTGTTTTGCTGACTAGCATTTCCAGAACACATACCCTCGGTTCAGCAGATGAGGATTGCATTGCTATAAGGTTAGAAGCCCAGCTGTGGGCGGGGTTTGGTATTAGTTATAATGTATGCTTGTCAGTTCAATGCAATTCATTTAAATGAACATTTGTTAAACTCCAATTGAATAGAAGCCACTGAGCTAAGCACAGGGGATACAATGAGAAATGTGACACCAAACCCATTATAAAGTAATATAATCAAATGAGGGAAAAGGCATGCATATAAATAGCTAAGGGGCATGACCTGGATGAAGATGCAACAAAGGAGACTGAGAGGAATACTTGGAGAAGAAAGAACTCCAGGAAAGAACAGTGTCAGGAAAAAGAAAATGAAAGAGAAGAGAGTAGCAAGGTGAAGAAGGAAATTGATAGAGCCAAAGGCTTCAAAGAAGTCAAGAAGAATGAGGATAAAGGAAAGATCATTACATTGGGTAATTAAGAGGTCAGAGACAGGAGGGGGCAGGATAAGAATGGAGAGACAGAAGAGACAAAGGAGAAGATGTGGAAAATAGCCCAGTTTGGCAAGAAGATAGAATGCTTGAGAGAGGATAATAAGAGATAAGGCTAGAAGGTTTCATTAAAGCCAGTCTGCGGAAGGCCTTAAATACCAGGATCCAATGTAAACACTGGGGAGCCCCATTGAAAGTTTATGTGACTGCAAGGAATATGATCAGATTTGTGCATTAGGAAGAGTGTTCTGGCAACAGCATGAAAGTTAAATCCGAGAGAAGAAAGACTAGAGGCAAGAAAGCCAGTTAGGAAGATGCTGTAATAGTCTAGTTGAAAAGAGATAAGAACTTAAAATAGGGTAATTTTAGTGGGAGTGGAGGGAGAAAGGATGCAAGAAATGAGTCAGATGCTACTGAAAGAATTGAATAACAACAATAGCTAATCGAATAATATCATATAAGCACATAACTCCAGCTTCTCCCAGACCCCATAAGGAACACAAAGAAGCTTAAATTGTAGAGTAGATAAAGGGGAATAATTTATAATTAGACAGGAAAGATAGGTAAGGACAAGTTGTGAAGGGCATTAAAAATGTCCTTTAGAGGACTTTAGATTTTAACCCAGAGGCCATAGGCAGCCACTGAATTTTTTTGAATAGGTGACTTACATGGTTAGACCTACACTTAAGGTAAACCACTTTGCTGGCTATGTGAAGGACGGGCAGCTAGGTGGCTCAGTGGTTAGAATGCTGGGCCTAGAGTCAGGAAGACTCATTTTCTTTAGTTCAAATTTGGCCTCGGACACTTACTAGTGACTGTGGGCAAATCACTTAACCCTGTTTGTCTCAGTTTCCTCATCTGTAAAATGAGCTGGAGAAGGAAATGGCAAGTCACTCCAGTGCCTTTGCCAAGAACACCCTAAATGGGGTCACTAAGAGTCAGACACTACTAAGAGGACTGAAAAAAAATTAAAATAGTTGATGTACATTATACTTTGAGTACCTTTTTATTCTCCTCTTTTTGAGGGATGGAGAGCTAGAAATGATTTGAAGCTACAAGTAAATTTTTCTCAGGAGTGTTAATGTGAGGGTATAATTGGTTAAAGACCATGAGAAAAGAAAGCCTATCTCCTCTCATTAGAGTCCAAGCTCCTCCAAGCCTCGATTTAGTCTGACTGTGTGTGTGAGTCCAGAGCAGAGGGAAGGGAGAAGGGAGTCAGTGTAGTGCCCTGACCCTTGGACCTGTCCATGGTTCTCTATTATTAGAATCAATGCTAGAAAGAATGCCAGCCAAGTCAGGAAACCTAGGTTCAAATCCTGCTTCTGATACTTAATGGTGTTTGATCACTAACAGGTCACTGAACTTTTCTGAACCTTGATGTCATCATTTGTAAAATGGCAATAAAAACACATGCATGATCTGCTTCCTGCTGGGTGGCTAGGTCAGGTCCTTTGGAGTGTAGTGCTTTGTAAGCTCTCCCTGCTCTGGTACTGAGATCTTTACCATGTCAACTATGAGGACTTTCAAGATCAATAGGTTCTTTGTCATGAAAACAAAGTCAAATTGCCCTAGCCTTCCCTGAATCCAAAGGAAAAGGGGCAAGAAGATCAGCAGCAACTGAAAGAGGAGACATTGGAGAAGTACCAAGCTGGACTTGCTAAAAAAAAAAAAAATCTCTCAGTGTTTTATCCTACTTATAGCTAAACCTTTCCATGAAAGACCTACCTGACAAGAAATACACAGCATTACTCTCCCATTTTGAAAGTTGTTTCCTAAAGAGCTGGAAAGTAGTGAAAAGACCATGAATACTTCAACCCCCTCCTTTTACAGATAAAGAAACAGAGGTTAAATGACTTCCTTAGAATCATACAGGTACTAAACATCAGAGGTAACATTTGAACCCAGGTCCTCTATCTCCAGACCCTGTGTTATTTCATACATGTTGTCTTCTAAGGGATAAGCATAAAGAAACTTTTGGTGGAGAGGCTAGACCTGCCATGTTGTTTTCATGCACTGTGTTCATAGGTTCAGTAATGTGTATGATATTTTAACCACCTCTACCAATTTTAGGAGGAAAAATGCTTTGTAAACTATAAAGCACTATATTAATGTGAACTATTATCATTTTCCTTTGAGTGGATATCCCACTGTGCCAGGCTGCTGTTATTTTCTTCTAGTCTCATGCCTTGCATAATAGATGAGATAACCATAAATTAAAGTCTTTCTTATATTTGAATAACTAAATCTCCTTGGAATATGGTCCTTGCTATGTCTGCTTTATGTCGACTTCTGCTGTTATAATGACTTATGAAGAAACCTTTGTATTATGAAACCTTTGAGGCCAGCTACTTAAACAAAAATTACCTCAACCCTGAATTTCTCTTTGCTATCGCAGCTGTTAAATCAGCATTAAAGGAGTAAGATTTTCTAAATCAATACTTTTCAGACTGCCTTAATACCACTTTAACACTTTTAGCAGCCACAGCCAAAATATCATTGCTGAATCCTTAGTTAAACCAAACCTGAGTTAGCATTTTGATGCTGAGATACTGAAGCAATTTGAAAAGACATCAAAGTCTTTTTTGGTTACACATGCTGCCAAGGTCATATAATTTCCTGATGTCGACTGCAAGAAAGCACCTCTCTAGTTATTGATTAGAATATTACTTTCCCATTTTATATCATAGTGATTATAAATACCCATTTTCTAGATTAATTTTTCTAGTGAAAGAGGGTGGGCATATATATATATATGTATATATACACACATTATATATGTGTGTATATATGTATATGTGTGTATGTTTATACAGTGTATATGTTTACATATATGTAAATGAGGGGTGTGGTAAAGAACAAAATGGAATTTGGATACTGAGACTTTGAATAAAGTGGACAGGGGAAAATTTATTGCAATTAAAATATTGACTTCTTTGTTATGAGCTGATCTTTATATTAAAAACAATAATATTTAATTCAGATTCTAAGATTTAGAGCAGGAAGTGACCTTAGAATTTATCTAATTTTCTAGGTGTGAAAAGTGAGGCCTGGAGCAGTTCTATAATGGGCTCAAAGTGACACAAGTTGTAAGTGGCAAGACAAAATTTGAACTCCCATCCTTTGGTTCCAAATCCAGGATTCTTATCACTATTCCACAATGTTTCTATTTAAGCAATGTACTTTCTTAGCTGGTATATTTATTTTGCGGATGGTATATAAAGGTATGAGAAGCAACATGGTGAATGAATAGAGAGATGGACAGGAAGACATGGAATGAAGACACATTCTAACTGAGTGGTCATGGGAAAGTCATTTAAGCTGTCAAAGTTCAACGTACTTAGTAATATGTTTCATATAAGCTGCTAAATAACTGGTCTGCACCTCCCTCTCCACTTATAGACACACAGGCACACACACATAATCACACACATTCCCCTAAACTATCTGTAGATATGGAATCATCTGCCATCCCCAAATGAGCTTAGCTAAAGTTATCAGTGCCATGTTCTTGGAATTTATCTTGAAATTCAATAGGATAGGGGCAGCTAGGTGACCCAGTGGATAAAGCACCAGCCCTGGATTCAGGAGGACCTGAGTTCAAATCAGGCCTCAGACACTTGACACTAGCTGTGTGACCTTGGGCAAGTCACTTAACCCTCATTGCCCTGCAAAAAAAAAATATTCAATAGGATAATATAAGTGTAGGTTCTTTCTTTGCATTGATAATATTTTCAAGTATTTGATATGTATTAAAATTTTAGAATAGATATGATTTTATTGCATCATATTTTGTATTACCTAAATTCCTCAATTTAATTTCTTATCCTGAAAAATATTACAATACAAATAATTATTTGATTTACATAAGAAAGATTCATTCATTCATTCATGGCCCCTATCAGTACTGAAAAGTTGTTTTCATTCCCCCCTCGATTTGGCACTAATAACCATATTTGTCATCTTCAATAACCACATTTCTTCCTCCCTTTGTAGTCGACTTATGTATTACTGCCTTCCACACACGCCAATATCCAGCCATAATTGCCTACATCCTATTCCTTGTAACGATTGGAATGATGCCACATCCTCAAACACAATGCCCCACTTCTCATTCTCTGTACCTTTGCAATGGCTACCCACCCCCCCTCCGCTAAATTACTCTCCTTCTATACCTCGATCTCCCGCAATTCCTGGTTCCCTTCCAGGATCAGCTCAATTGCCACCTTCTCCATGAGGCTTTTTTTGGTTTTACTGTCATTGCCTTCCCCTCCAAGGTTATCTTGTGTTTAATGTATATGTCTTCTACATACCTATATATTTTTGTATTGTCTCTCTTGGAAGAATGTAAGCCCCTTAAGAGTAGGGGCTATTTTGCCTTTGTTGTTATATCCCCAGTGCTTAGCACAATACATGGCCTTTAATAAATCCTAGTTGAGTAATTTGTTTCCAAAATTCTTGAGGCCCCTGGCCGCCCTCTCTTCCTTTCCTGGCCTTGATGCCACCTTGGTCGGACTCGCAGTGGGCCCTGCCACTCCCGCAGCTCCCATAGCGCCAGGCCGTGACCTCCGGACCAGACCCGAGTAGAGCCCAGACCGCCGACCTGCGCTATGTGGCCGCCTACCTCCTGCCTGTCCACGGCAGCAACGACTTCCCCAACTCCAAGGACCTGAAGAAGATCCTGGACAGCGTGGGCATCGAGACAAACGAAGAGCACATGAAGAAGGTTCATCAGCGAGCTGAGCGGCAAGAACATCGAAGATATGATCATGAAGGGGAGCAGTAAGTTGGCCTCCATGTCCTCCGCTGGTGCTGTTGCTGTTGCTGCCAGTGCTGGTTCTGCTGCCCCAGCTGCTGCTGGTGCTGCCCCTGCTGCTGCAGAGGAGAAGGAAGAAAAGGAGGAGTCAGAAGAGTCTGATTATGACATGGACTTTGGTCTCTTTGACTGAGCAACCACCCTGATCCTGGAGTAAATAAACCTTTTATTTAAGAAAAAAAAAGAAAGAAAGAAAGAAAAGAAAGGGAGAGATATTAGGTAACTATTTATAATATACATGATATTTTCTTTTTTTTTTCTTTCTTTTTTTTTTTAGTGAGGCAATTGGGGTTAAGTGACTTGCCCAGGGTCAGGCCAGATTTGAACTCAGGTACTCCTGACTCCAGGGCCGGTGCTCTATCCACTGCGCCACCTAGCTGCCCCTATACATGATATTTTCTATAAAGTTATAGATTACCCAAAGGACAATAGATAGACACATGATAAAAATTAGTATTGTTGCAGTATATGATCTATCAAACTTATGGTTGAGAGAAGAATATATGAATAAATGAGATAGAGAACATTATGATATGGAAAACTGATAATTTTATTCCATTAAATTCAAAGGGTTTGTACAAATAAAACTAATGTAACCAAGATTAAGAGAGCAAAAATTGGGAATGTGGTGGGGTTAGACATTTTCTTGGATAAAGGTCTCATATGTCAAATATATAACTTTATCAAATTTTTAAGAATATGAGTCATTCCCCAATTAATAAATGGTCAAAGGATATGAACAGGCCGTTTTTGGATAAAGAAATCAAAGCTATATATAGTCATATAAAAATCTCTAAATAGTTATTGATTAGGGAAATGCAATTTAAAACACCTTTGCGATATCCTCTCATGCCTTTCAGATTGGTTAAAATGACAGAAGAAGAAAATAATAAATATTGAAGGGAATGTGGAAAATATTTGACACTAATTCACTCTTGGTGAAACTGAGAGTTGATGCAACCATTTTGGAAAGCAATCTGGTACTGTGCCCAAAGTGTTATGTAACTGTAATTGACCTAGCAATAATACTATAAAGCCTGTTTCCCAAGGTAATCATGGAAAAAGGAAAAGAACTTATGTGTTCTAAATTATTTATAACAACAGTACTCTTTGTGGTGGCAAAGAACTGGAAATCATGGAGATGACTATCATTGGGGGAATGGCTGGATAAACTGTGGTATAAGATTGTGATAGAATATTACTGTGCTTTAAGAAATGATAAGCAAGTTGATTTTGGAAAAACATTGAAAAGATTTGCATGAAAAATGAAGAGTGAAATGAGCAGAACAAAGAGAAGTTGTATACAGTAAGAGCAATATTGTTCAAAGAAGAACTGTGAATGACTAAGCTATTCTGAGTATTATAAGTATTCAAATCAACTACAAAGGATCTATGAAGGAAGATGCTCTCCACCTCCAGAGAAAGAACTGATAAACAGAAGTATGCATAGTATAATTTTCAAATATTAGATATAACATATGTGTGTGTATCTGTGTCAAATGGTGGGCTTCTCTGATAAGGGTAGGAAGGGAAAAGGGACACAGTTTGGAACTTTAAAATGTAACAAAAACTAACTTAATTTAGTTTTTTTGTTCGTTTGTTTGTTTTTTAGTGAGGCAATGGTGGTTAAGTGACTTGCCCAGGGTCCCACAGCTAGTAAGTGTTAAGTGTCTGAGACCAGATTTGAACTCAGGTATTCCTGACTCCAGGGCCAGTGCTCTATCCACTGTGCCACCTAGCTGCTCCTTAATTTAGTTTTAAAAAAGAAATGAGGTTGAAATGAGAAGATTATGAAAGGAGAATTAAAAGCTTGGTAAAATAAGTACAAAATTTACTGAAGAATAGAAGTCCTTAAAAAACAGATTTGGCCAAATAGGAAAACAAGTATAAAAGTTCACTGAAGGAAAGAGTTCCTTAAAAATTAGAAATGGGCAAGTGGAAGTTAACGACTCCATGAAACTTCAAGACAGAATAAAACAAAGTCAAAAGATGAAAAAAAAAATAGAAGAAAACATGAAATATCTCATTGGGAAAAAATTGATGTAAGAAATAGATGCAGGAGAGATGATTTTAAATTATTGGACAGTTGTTTGAAAGCTATGATTTTTAAAAAAAAAGAGCTTTGACATCATGTTTCAAGAAATTATACAGGAAAGTGCCCCAATATCTTAGATCCAGAAGGAAAAAATAGAAAGAATCCACCAATCACCTCCTAAAGGAGATCCCAAAATGAAAACTCCCATGAATATTATAGACAAATTCCAGAGCTCCCAGGTCAAAGAGAACATATTGCAAGAAGCCAGAAAGAAGCCATTCAAATATTGTGGAGCTACAGTCACAATAACACAAAATTGATCAGCTTCCATGTTCAAGAGGTAAAGGGCTTGGTCTGTGCCCTCTAGAATGAAGGCAAAGTAGCTAGGATTACAACCAAAAGCAACCTAACCAGCAAAACTGAATATAATCCTTCAGGGGGGAAATTGGATATTTAATGAAATAGAGGACTCTCAATCATTACTGATGAAAAGACCAGAGCTGAATAGAAAATTTGACATTCAAACAGAAGACTCAAGAAAAACATAAAAAGGTAAACATGAAAGAGTAATCATAAAAGACTCAATGGCAGTAAACTGTTTATATTCTTAAATGTGAAGGTGATAAATGTAACTCCTAAGAACTTAGGGAAGTTAGAAGAAATCCACATAGACAAAGGGCACAGGTGTGTATCAATTATGTTGGAATGAAATCCAAAAGAAGAATGTAGGGGTGAGAAAGAGTGAAGCACTGGGAGAAAGGGGAAGAAGGAGGTAGAATGGTGAAAATTTTCTCACACAAAGGAGACATACAAGGAAGAGCTTTTATAGTGGAAGAGAAAATGGGGAAGTGGGCAATAAATTGCAATTGGAATTGGTTCAAACCCAGAAAATATATACATAAATATATATACATATGCATATATACACACACTCAGTGGGATACAGAAGTCTATCTCATTCAATAGAGAGATAGGAGGGCAAGGGGATAAGAAATATGGAGGGAGATAATAAGGAGCAGGGTGGATTTGGGGAGGCAGTCGTCAGAAGCAAGACAGACATGATAAAGAGGAGAGAAGGATAAACAAAATAAATGGGAAGGAGGGAAATGCAGTTATTGTGAATGTCAATGAGATAATCAAACCTATAGAATGGAAGTGAAATGCATTGGAAATCAGAATATAACAATATGTTATGAATAAGATCCACACTTGAAACAGAAAGACACACACAGAGTTAAAAATGAAGGGTTGAAGCAGAGTCTATGATAATTCAGCTGATATGAAGAGGGCAGGGGTGGCGAGCATGATCCTAGACAATGGAAAAGCAAAAATAGACCTATCTGAAAGAGAATCAGGGAGATTGGGGAGTAGGCAAAGTCAAGATGGCAGAGAGAAGCCAGGAAGTTGCCTAAGCTCTCCCGAGCTTCCCTCAAAACAACATTAAATCAAGCCTCTAAACAAATTCTGAACGTAAAGAGCCAACAAAAACACAGAGAAACACAATATTCCAACCCGAGATAATTTAGAAGACTTTAGGAAAGGTCAATCTCACTTGGGCAAAAGGAGAGTGCAGCGCAGCTCACTGCAGTACATTGCGGAATGGGTCTGGTCAAGTCCGCTGGAGGCTTTTTGCCACAGCAAAGAGCAGAAACTGAGGCCCCTTGGTCCTGGCTCAGCAGGCTTGTGGCACAGCAGGCTACTTGGGAGAACTGCGAGCCCCAGATTAGAGGACAAACAGCCAGATAAAGAACCACCCTACAAGACAGGCACACCTTGGCCAAGCCATCCCAGTGCAGGGAGCAGATCTAGGGTGGTGAGGAATCTTCAGGGCCAGATGGGTTTACAAGTGAATTCTACCAAACATTTAAAGAACAATTACTTCCAATGCTAAGCAAATTATTTGGAAAAATAGATGAATAAGGAATTCTACCAAATTCCTTTTATGACACAAATATGGTGGTGATACCTAAACAAGGCAGAGCCAAAACAGAGAAAGAAAATTATATACCAATTTCCCTAATGAATATTGATGCAAAAATCTTAAATAAAATATTAGCAAGGGGATTACAGCAATTCATCACTAGGATAATACACTATGACCAGGTGGGATTTATACCAGGAATACAGGGCTGGTTCAACATTAGGAAAACTATCAACATAATCAACCATATCAATAACAAAACTAGCCAAAATCATATGATTATCTCAATAGATGCAGAGAAAGCTTTTGACGAAATACAGCATTCATTCCTATTATAAACACTAGAGAACATGGGAATAAGTGGAGCTTTCCTTAAAATGATAAACAGAATCTACCTAAAACCATCAGCAAACATTATATGTAATGGGAATGAGTTAGAGGCAGTCCCAATAAGATCAAGGGTGAAACAGGGATGTCCATTATCACCTTTATTACTTAATATTGTACTAGAAATGTTAGTTTTAGCAATAAGAGAAGAAAAGGAAATTAAAGGAATTAGAATAGGCAAGGAAGAAACAAAACTTTCACTCTTTGCAGATGATATGATGGTATACTTACAGAATCCTAGAGAATCAACTAAAAAACTATTTGAAACAATGAACAACTTTAGCAAAGTTGCAGGTTATAAAATAAATCCACATAAATCTTCAGCATGTCTCTACATGACCAACAAAGCTCAGCAGCAAGAAATAGAAAGAGAAATTCCACTTAAAGTAACTGTAGACAATATAAAATACTTAGGAGTCTACCTGCCAAGACAAACACAGGAACTCTATGAACACAATTACAAAACATTTTTTTACACAAATAAAATTAAATCTAAATAATTGGGAAAATATCAATTGCTCATGTATAGACTGAACTAACATAATAAAAATGACAATTCTACTTAAATTAATTTACTTATTCAGTGCCATACCAGACTACCTAAAAATTATTTCACAAAGCTAGAAAAAATAATAATAAAATTCATCTGGAGGAACAAAAGGTCAAGAATATCAAGGGAACTAATGGGGAAAATGCACAGGAAGGTGGGCTAGCATTAGCAAATCTGAAGCTTTACTATAAAGTGGCAGTCAGCAAAAGTATTTGGTACTGGCTAAGAAATAGTGTGGTGGATCAATGGAATAGGTTAGGCACAAGAGACACAGTAGTAAATGACTATAATAATCTACTCTTTAATAAACCCAAAGACTCCAGCTTCTGAGATAGGAACTCAGTATTTGACAAAAACTTCTAGGAAAACTGGAAGACAGTATGGCAGAAACTAGATGTAGACCAACATCTTATACCTTATACCAAAATAAGGTCAAAATGAGTACATGATTTAGACATAAAAGTTGATACCATAAGTAAAATAGGAAAGGAAAGAATAGTTTCTCTCTCAGATCTATGAAGAGGAGAACAATTTATGACCAAACAAAAGATAGAGATTATTATGACAGATGGAAGTACATTTTGTTGGTGTTAGTTCCTTTTTCTAAAGTTTTTTGTCTGCTATGTTTTGCATAACTGCATATGTATAACTTATATTGCATTGCTTGAATTCTTAAGGGGGGATAGAGAGGAAGGATGAGAATTTGGAATGCAAAGTTTTGAAAATCGATGTTACAATTTGTTTTTACATGTAAGTTGTGGGAAATTCTAAATAAATAAAAGAGAGAATATTATGAAATGCAAAATGGATTATTTTGAGGTTTTTCCCTTGTGTTCTGATTCTCCTTTCACAATGTGACTAATGCAGAAATGTGTTTAGTGTGATTGTACATATATAGCCTATATCAGATTGCTTTATGTCTTGGGGAGAGGAGAGGGAAAGCGGGGAGAGAAAAATTCAGAACTAAAAATCTTATGAAAATAAATGTTAAAAACCATTTTTACATGTAACTGGAAAATAATAAAATGCTTTTATGGTTAAAAAAAGAAAGAGAATCAAGGAAACTACATTTTGCTAAAGATGTCATCATAGATAATGAATTAATATCAGAAAAATTTACAGCAAGTTTCTCTGATAAAACTTCCATTCTCAAATATGTAGGGAACTGAGTCAAATTTTAAAAAAATAAGAGCCAGTTCCCGATTGATAAATGGTCAAAGGATATGGGCAGTTAGTTTTCACAAGAAATCAAAGCCATCTATTGTAAGGGGCTAAAATTCTGGCTAGTCTGTCTAAAATATCTAATGAGTGGTCACCAATAAATTATAAACTTTAGCAAGAGTTAGACTTTTAAGCATTTATTAAGGAGAATAAGAATTTGGTGAAGAAAAAGAGAAAGGCCTAGATTCATCTATCTATTAAAGGGAGAGCACATTTCTAGCTCCACTCTCCACCAGAGTCCTGATGAAAGAGAACAAGAGAGCCAGCCTTGCCCCTTCTTCCTCCCACCAGCAAACATCACTTCCTGAAGCCCAAGAAAAGCCATATGGCTTGCCCTCAGGCGCTTTCATGGCTGAGCTTTCCTACAGTAGCTCTCCAGCAGGTGGGGTCATTCCAATTGTTACACTATAATCATATGAAAATCAAAATTAATTAGATAAAGGCAAATTAAAACAACTCTTAAGTATCACCTAACATCTATCAGAAAAGATGGAATGAATAAGGGGAAATAGGTACATTAATGAACTGTTGGTAGAATAGCAAACTGGTCCAATCAGTCTGGAGAACTATCTGGAATTATGTCCAAAGGACTATAAAACTTTACATATCCTTTGATGCATTAATACCACTACTAGGTCTATACCCCAAAAGAGATCAAAGGAAGGGGGCAGCTAGGTGGCACAGTGGATAAAGTACTGGCCGTGGATTCAGGAGGACCTGAGATCAAATCCAGCCTCAGACACTTGACACTTAACTAGCTGTATGACCCTGGGCAAGTCACTTAACCCTCATTGCCCTGCAAAAAAAAAAAGAGATCAAAGGAAAAAGAAAAGAACCTATGTATATAAAAATATTTATAGCAGCTCTTGGGGTTGCAAAGAATTGGAAATTGAGGGAATGATTATCAATTAGGGAATGGCTGAAACAGTTGTGGCCTATCATTGTGATGGAGTACTATCAGGCTATAATGACTTGGGAGGGTAGTTTCATTTAAAAAAAAACATGTCAAGACCTATATGAATTGATGCAAAGTGAAATGAGAAGAACCAAGAGATACACAGTTACAGCAGTGTTATAATGATGATCCACTGTGAATAACTTGGCTATGCTCAGCAATAAAATGACCCAATACATTTCCAAATGACTCATGATGAAAAAATTCTATCTACTGCCAGAGAAAGAATTGATGAACTCGAGTGCAAATTGAAGTATAATTTTCATGCATTTTTTGCAATATAGCTAAAATGGAAATATATTTTACATGATTTCACATGGATAATTGATATTATATTGTTTACCTTTTCAGTGGGTAAAGAAGGGTTTCAGGGAGGGAGAGAATTTAGAACTCAAAATTTAAAAAGAAAAGAATGTTTAAAATAAATATTTTAAACGGATAAACAGAAAAGGAAGGGTCAAGAAGAAAGAAGGAAGAATAATTGGTAGACAGATTATGTGCTCTATTTATATCTCACCAATGTCAAGAGACACAGAAGGTCACTAGCATGTTGAGTCAACTCCTTGGGGAAGTCATAGATGAGGATGAGTTGCAATCTACACAACTGTAGGGAAAACCTAATTGTGATCACTGACTCACTGACAATTACAGTAAATCGCAGTATTTTTTCTCTTTGGAAAGTCAAGGTTAAGTAAAAATTAACAGAAATATATTATGTGAAAGTGTGATCTTTCAAATGTAGATATTTTTAGAAATGTATCAAGAAATTGAAAGCTTAAGCAAAGTTTCACTATGATAAGTTATTGTTCAGATATCTACAGAATGCCAAGGGCTTACCAGTACTAATGGGATATGAGGGTGAGGCCCTTAACTATAAGAAACCTTGGGGGCAAGTAGGTGGTGCAGTGGATTAAGCACCTGCCCTGGATTCAGGAGGACATGAGTTCAAATCAGGCCTCAGACACTAGACACTTACTAGCTGTGTGACCCTGGACAAGTTACTTAACCCTCATTGCCCTGCAAAAACAAAACAAAACAAAACAAAAATAAGCCTGCCAAAGTAGATGGAACTAGGACCAAAAATGAACCACCCATTGAATTCCATATCCATCTCTTATGTCAGCTCTACCAGTGCCCTAGTTTGGAAGTAGTATCCTATACAAAGAAGCAGTATAGAAGTCATAAAAGCCCTGGATTCGGAGACTCAAGAGCTAGGCTCAAATCCTAAATCTGCCATTACCTCTGTGACCTTGGGCAAGTTCCTTTACACCTCTGTGCATCAGCTTCCTCATCTCTAAAATGATGCAGTACTATAGCAGCTAATTTAGTACCTGAATATAAAACTGCATCCTCCTCCTAATGGTTGGGTCTGTAGAGACATAGTTTATATATTTTCTGCTCTCCTCAGCTTTGCTCACCTAAGGAAAACATCCCACTTCACATGCCCTTGTTAGGCTCTTGGATCCTTTCCCTGCTCTGTATCTTATGATTCAGGCACCTTAGGAAACCTAGACTAAAGTTCAGTCTTCCATCTTGGCTTAATATATTAGGGATCTGCCACAGATTCAGCAATTTCCAACTGCATTCCTGTATGTTAAATTTATATTTAATATAAACAAAATATATGAAGCAATAGTTCTATTTCTTAGAGATGGAAAAGGATAGGGGACAAGTAACCTTATGTCAAGCTATGCGTTTTATCCAAAAGGAAGACTGTTCCAGAATGAGCCTTTATAGATGATTTGATCCACCTAGGACCTGTGGCTCTATACCTAACTACACATTGTGAAATTGGGTCCTTTTTGCATAAAAAGACTCCCCAAAAGCCAATACAGCAATAAACTTGCAGGTAATGAAGGGCACAGCCCTGATAACAAATCCTGTCGACTGCAAATTTCACTCATGGCCATTTTCCATCCCCCTAATAGAATGCATAGTTATGACTTTCATTCAAATTTAGTGTGCAGAGACCAATTCAAGGATTTGTGTCACTCAGGACGCAGAACAGGTTTTCATTTGGCGCTGCTGAAAATTGCACAGGAGGATAATTTGTGAGTTTCTCTCCTTTCATGGTTAAACATAACCCTTCTATAAGTTAATAAAAGTGCAGAGGCCTTATCCATATTCATAAGATGAACCACAGTTGGAGCTACTCTGTTATTCAGATGACGAGTCAACCCAGTTTAGTCTTAACATCAAATCTGCATTGCTAGAATTGCATAGAATGAGCATCTGGCCAGAATTTTTAAATTGTACCCAATAGCAGGCAAATATCAGGCAGAGGGGATTTGCTGTTTTTAATCTACTGTCCAGTAAGGTAATAATGTACTGCTTCAAGTGTCAAGGAGCTAAGAAGGGAAATTCTGATTTTAGAACTATGCTGGTTTTTTACTTTGCTATCAAGACATTCTATTTTTAAAAAAGATCACACTTAGATTTAAGGTGGAAAAAATATGCATCATTATTTCAAAAGGTAAACATGCAAGTCTGAATTCTTTTGATCTGTTTAACTTACCTTCACCCTCACCTTATTTTTAGGCCCACAGTTTCATTGCCACCTCCAGATTCTGGAGGTCCAGCTTTAAGGGCAACCAAAGTCTTCCTCTTCTAATTTCCTAATGTCCTAGTCTCCCAGGTGAATACTCAGTAATCAATAGACCTCAACAACACACTAATTGCCTTAACATAAGTGGTGGTCTCTCAGTCCTTGAAGAAGCCAAATCCCTGAGGAAAAGTTCTGAACTTTTTCTCATCTAAAGTCAACTTGAGTCTTTCTGCTGAAGATATCTCTCTTCTGCTCTGATGTAGCTTTTGATCTGCTGGTCTTATGGTCATTACTAATCAATGCCAGATGTGGCCCTGATGGGCATGAGGTTTTGGAGTTGCTTTCTCTGCAGCTTCTGTCTTCTGCTAGAAACCTTAGTTGAGAGTTATTGCTTTTTCTCCAGAGGATCTTTGTTTACCTTAAAATCCCAAAGATTTTCTGCTATTGTTATTTTAAAGAAGATAGAAGCCCTAAAACATCTAGTCATACAATTAAAGAGAAAAATACCTCAGCCTTTAAAAAAAATAGAATTCTGTCACTTTCTGAACCTTTTCTAAAATGGACATTTTCTTTCTGTATTCCTACCACCTGATGTTTATATCTTCAGAAGCAAATACTATAATAGTTCATGTTGTTGTTTAGTTGTTTTAGGTGTGTTTAACACTTGGCAATCAAGCTCTTTGAAACACAAAAAGTCATTGGCAATACCATTAAGTAGCAATCAAAGACTTAAATTGCTTTAAATCTCTTTCCACTTCTATTTTCTGGTTGCCAAAGGTCACCTCTGGCAGAAGTTTCCATATGACTTATGATCAGAAAGTCCGTGTAATTTCTACATCCTAAATTTCTCTGCCAAATTTCTGCATACTAATCTTCTTGGTCAACATCCATTTGGAGGTTTTTCTTCCAACAGACTCCCAAGGGCTCTTGGGGTCCAGAGTCCCCCAGTTTCTCAATTCCAAAACTCTTGCATTTTAGTGCAAAAGAATGCAGTGTATGGGAAGAAATCATGACTAAACAAGGTATAATGAGAGTTACAGAACATTAAATGGACAATTTTGGTTACACAGAGTTAAACATGTTTTCTACAAATAAAACTAATGCAGTTGAGATTAGAAGTGAAATAGCTAAATGGGAAAAATCTTTGTAGTAAATTCCTCTGATAAAGGTTTAATTTCCAAGATATACAAAGAATTGATTTAAATTAATATCTATTCACTGATTAATATATACTGTAGTAAAAAGTTATGAACATTCAGTTTTCAAAGGAAGAAATCCATGCTAACAACAAACATGAAAAAATGCCCCAAATCACTAATAGAGAAATACAAATTAAAGCAACTCTGAAGTTTTGCCTCATATCCATTAGATTGGCAAAAATGACCCCCCAAAAGTAACAAATTCTGGTGGAGCTTTAAGAAAGCAGGACCATTAATATACTGTTGGAATCCCTTGTCCCCTTAATCCTATTGCTGATCTTGCCCTGTTAAACCTCAGCCTTGAATTACTCCCACCACCTACTACCTTCACTCCTGCTCTTTTGCTATTGAATAGAGCTGCATAAAATAATGCAAACCCTTATGAACAGGTCTACTTAAAATTTATGCTCTATAATCTCAACAGGCCCTCATTGCTACAAGGCAATCCTTTTATGCCCCCTTAATCAATTCACTATGCCACTCACAATGGCTTTTCCAAACTTTTTCATCCTTCTTCAAACCTCTGATGGCTCCCTTCCCTCATCCCCTCAGATGAAAACTTTATAGCATGTTTCACTGACACAATAGTCTATTCACTGAGAGTTCTGTCTTCTACCCTCCTTATCTCACATTACTGAGATGCCTTCTGCCACCATCTCCTTCTTCCCTATCTCTTACATGAAGAAGTAGCTCTTTTGCCAAGGCCAATCCTTCTACATATACAAATAATTCCATCTCATTCCTTCTTTTCCAGCAGACTGCCCCTTCTATCATCTCAGCTTTTTCATTTTTCTTCATTCTTTCCCTGTCTAGTGACTGCTTCCTTACTGCTTACAACCATATCCATATTTCCTCCATCCTCAAACTATTGATACCTTATCTGTTCATCCCCACTAGCTAACACCTCATATCTCTCCTCCCTTTTGTAAGTCAACTAATCAAGAAGGTCATCTAGCATACGTGCCTCAACTTCCTTTCTTCCAATTCTTTTTAACTCTCTGTAAATGTAGCTTCAAACCTCATCATTAAACTAAAACTGCTCTTTCCAAAGTTGAGTGGTCTCTCTTTCTTGACCTATCTACAGCCTTTGACAGTGTTAATCATTTGCTTCTCCTTGATAATCTCTTCTCTCTAAGTTTCTGTGACACTACTCTATTTTGATTATCTTCCTTCTCCCTATCTGAATACTCTTCAGTCTCTTTGCTAGATCTTCATCCATATCATGCCTGATAATTCACTTCCTAACTTCCTTATTACTGTCAAGGGCATCACCATCCTCCTCATCACTCAGATTTTCTACATTGGTGCCATCATTTACTTCTTACTCTCTTTCACCCCACTCCACTCGCACCCAATCTGTTGCCAAGCCCTACTGATTTGACTTTTGTTTATATCTATTGTATAAACTCTGTCTCTTCTCTGACACTGTCACTACCCAGGAGCAAGCCTTCATTATCTCATGTCTGGATGATTGAGATAGACCACTGGTTGATTGCTCTGCCTCAAGACTGTCCTCACTCCAGTCCAGCCTCCACTTGGCTGTCAAATTTTCCTCAAGTGCAGATCTGACCATGTCACCCTTCTCCCTCTCCCCCATCAATAGAATCCAATGGCTCCCTGTCACTTCTAGGATCAAATATAAAATCTGAATGACATTCAATTTTTTTATAACCTGATCTCTTCCTTATACCTTATTCCCTTCCATGTGCTATACTATCCAGTAACATTGGTCTCCTTGCTGTTCCTTGAAGAAGATACTCACTCCATCTCCCAAACTTGGGCATTTTCTCTGTCTATCCCTCATGCCTATGATTCTATCCCTCTTCATCTCTACCTTCCAGCTGCCTTCAAGTTCCAGCTAAAATCCCACCTTTTATAAGAAGCCTTTCTTGATGATCTCCCTTTATGTTAATTCCTTTCCTCTGCTTATTATCTCCAGTTTATCCTGTATATATTTTGTTTATATATTTTTTTTCATGTTGTTTCCCCTATTAGACTGCAAGTTCCTTAAGAGTAGGGACTTTTTTTGCTTTTAAGTACCTGGCACTTAGGACAGTGCTTGACACTTAATAAATGTTCATTGACTGACTGATTGAGCTATGAATTAGTCTGTCTCTTCTGGAATATAATAGACTATTTTTAACCCATACACAATATCAAGAGCAATGCTTTCAGAAAAACCTTGGAAGACTTACATGAGCCAATTCAGAATGAAGTTATTTGAACCAGGAAAACAATTTATTCAATAAAACAATATCATAAAGACAAAAACATTTAAAATTTTTTTTTATTTTAGTGAGGCAATAGGGGTTAAGTGACTTGCCCAGGGTCACACAGCCAGAAAGTGTCAAGTGTCTGAGGCCAGATTTGAACTCAGGTCCTCCTGAATCCAGGGCCGGTGCTTTATCCACTGTGCCACCTAGCTGCCCCAACAAAAAACTTTTAAAGACAAAATTCTAATAAATGCAATGACCAACTAAAATTCATAGAACTGATGATGAAACATGTTACCCACCTCCTAACAAGGATGTAATCGACTAAGGATACAAAATGAGACATGGTTTTTAGATGTGCCTATTGGGGAAATTTATATTTCTTGAGTAAGTGTATTTATTATAACAATGTTTTTCTTTTATTTCCATTGGGGTTTGAGAGAGAAGGATGATATAATTAGGGATAGTATCCTTCATCCCTAAAAAAGTAAAAAAAAGATTAGAAATATAGGAGAGAACAGAAGGAAGGCCAGAAGTAATCACAGACAAATGGGATAGCTTGGAAAGTTACGTGTTTAATTTATCATATTCTTAAAAATGAAAGGCAATGTTATCATAATAAAGATTCAAAATATATTTGGAGATGCTCCCAAAAATGAAGGAAAGAAGGGAAGGAAGGATGGATGGATAGATGGAAGAAAGGAAAGAAGGATGGAAAGAAGGAAAGAAAGATGGAAGGAAGAGAAAGAAAAAGATAGCACACAGGATAAAAATCCCTGAGTCCAGTGGTGAAAATCATTGTCTTTCCTTTGTCTAACTGCAGTCTTCATCTTTTTTAAGTCTGTGGCAGCCAGAATGGAAGCTACTCACAAACATTTCCAGGCTTTGAGTCCACCTTGAATATTCAAGGTTAATAGGGAAAAAGTTTCCTCACTCGGCCACAGTAAGCACTTACTTGTTGATTATTCAGTGATTGCCCAGATTTCAGTTCCTCTCCTCTGATTCTCAATATACTTCATCCATAACAAGGTATCATTATCTAATAGTTTCTGTGTCTAATTTATTTTTCAACTATAGACTCATGGATATTTAACACTAAATCACAGTGTAAATTTCCAACATGATGGAAATAGACCTTTTGCAACAGGGGGACCACCTTTCACAGGTGGTTGCTAATCGTCCACACGGTGCTAGGGGTTTTCATAATTTTTTTTTGAGTTTATATAAATCTCTTCCTGGCATTTTTCAATACCACCACCTGATGCTTATATCTTCAGAAGCAGCTATTATAATAATTCATGTTGTTGTTTAGTTGTTTTAGTTGTGTTCAACTCTTGGTGACCCCATTTGGGGTTTTCTTGGCAAAGATACTGAGGTGGTTTGCTATTTCTTTCTCCAGCTCATCTGACATATGAGGAAACTGAAACAAACAGAGTTAAATGACTTGCTCAGAGTCACACAGCTAATAAGTGTCTGAGGCCAAATTTGAACTCAGGTCCTCCTTATTCCACGCTCAGAACTACCCACTGTACCACTTAGCCACTGCATAGTAGTGAATAGAGATAGGCTATTAGTGACTTGAAGTCAGAGTTGAATTGAAATCTCAATTCCATCATTAATGATATACATGACCTTAGCAAGTCTCTTAATCTCTCTGGGCTCAATTTCCTCATTTATAAAATGAGTACATTAGACTACATGAACTCAAATGTCACTTTCAACTCAAAATCCAAGACCCTGTCAAATTTTTCTTCCCCACAACATAGAAGGCAGGGGTGGGTAGTATCGAAATGAAGTAAGGAAGAGGAAAGCCAGAACCATGACTGAGTTGCATGCCTAGAAGCAGAGTTTCCATTCTGGCTGCCATCCCTACTTCTGGACTCAAAACAAAGTCAGGCCTTAACTGATTTATTTCTCTGTTGATCATATACCCTGGGTTGTCATGGCTAAGGAATATATCATCAAATAGCCATCACTGAATAGTTGTGAGCCTCTCTCTACTCAAGTAGACCAATCTTCATAAAGTAGATACCCTATAGCATTGAGACCATAGTAGAATGGGTCACTTCTCCCATTTCACCTTAGTAGAAGCCTGGAAAATTACTCTGGGAGCTGACCCCATCCCTAATTTACTTACTCAGGGAAACAGAGTTAGAGAGCGACAAGAAGGGATCTCAGTTGCTGTCTGGTCCAGTTCACTTCCAAAAGAAATCCCCACTATAAAATACTCAAGAAGTGGTCATACAGCTTCTTCTTGAAGATATCCATAGTGCCTCTGGGCAGATCATTCTACTTTGGGATAGCATTAATTGTTATGAAATCTTGCCTGACATTAAACTGAATTTGACTTCTTTTTTCAATTTTCATCTGTTGTTCCTGGTTCTGCCCTCTGGGGACAAGCAGAATACTTCTAATCCCTTCCCCTCAAGATAATCCTCCAAATACTTGAAGACAGTCTCATGTCTCTCCTGAGCTTTGTCTTCTATGGGTTAAACTTTCCCAGTTGCTTTAGCTGATCTTTGTGAAATAGGGAGATAAGATCTTTCATCACCCTACTATTCTTCATCAGACACTCTCCATTTTGTTGGTGTCTTTATACTGAGGACACCCAGGACCAAACATAGTACTCCAGACAAGAAGCAATGAGAGAGGGTGCTAATTCCTGGAAGCTATATCTCTTTATACTGCAGCCCAAGATTTCATTAGCTTTAGCTTTTGGGGGGTGGGTGTTGCCACATCAACCTTCTAATCTATATTAAGCTGGTTGCTGTTGTTCAATTCTTTTAGTTGTGACCCCATTTGGGGTTTTCTTAGCAAAGATACTGGAGTGGTTTGCCATTTCCTTCTCCAGCTCATTTTACAAATGAGGAGACTGAGGCAAGCAGGGTTAAGTGATTTGCCCAGGATCACACAACCAGTAAGTGTCTGAGGCCAGATTTGAATTCAGAAAGATAAGTGTCCCTGACTCCAGGACTGGCACTAAATCCATTGTTATACATAGCTGCTAGCAGACCACAAAACTCCCTAATCTTTTTCAGAACAACTGTGAACCATTCTTCCTCCACCTGGTACTTGTGATGGCCAATTTGTTGTGTGAGTGTAAGGCACTTACATTTAACTCTACTCAATTTCATCTTATTAGATACAAACCAGTACTCTAGCCAGTTGAGAATTTTTTGGATACTGATTGTATCATACAATGTGTTGGTCATCCTGTCCACTTTCATGTCACCTAAAAATACTAGCTATGTCTTCATTTAAATAATTAATAAAAAAATTTTCCCTGTCCTATTTCCTTGTTCACAGACTCAAACAAAAATACCTGGGATACAGTCAGAGATCTCCTGCCACACTGAAATTGAAATATTAAAAACTACTATGTCAGGCCAGCTGTCCAACCAAGTCTGAATCCTTCTAATTGTCTTATTAGTTCTATCTTTTGCACAAGGTTTGAATGAGATACTTTATCAACAGCTCACTAAATAGCCAAGAAAATGATATTCCTATGTCTACAATATCTCCCTCATCTACTAGTTTAGGAATCCTGTTAAAAAGAAGAAGCCTATGAGGTTAGACTGAATGACCTGATCTTGATGATAATCACATCTTCCTTTTCTAAATAGTTGCCATATATCTTTTAAAGAATTCCCAGAATTCTGATAGAAATCAAAGTCAAACATATTTATTAGTCTATATTTTGCAGGTATGGTTCCCTTCCCTTTTTAAAAAATCAGGACATTTACACTTTTCCAGGCTTGCAATGTTTTTCCCATTTCCCATGTGTGTGTTTTTTCAAATATTATGGACAATAATGCTGAGTGTCTCAGAAATCACATCTCCTAAGTCTTTCAGTAACTAAAAATGCAAAGTGTGATATATAAAGAGTTCAAGAGACATAATTTCTGGGTAATTAATTATTTTATTAATGATGCTAGCATATTATTAATAAAAAGATGGTCATTTAGCCATCTCTCTTAGACCAAAGACAAATCATGGGACCTACTCAATGCTTATATGCCTTTGGTAGAGTGGGTGTTCCTACAGGTGGAAATGAACTGATTGGTTAAGAAGTAATGAGAAGGAGCCAAGATGGCGGAGAGGAAGCAGCAAGCTGCCTGAGCTCTCCTTCTGTTCCCTCAAAACAAACATTAAATCAAGCCTCTGGATGGATTCTGAAACTACAGAACCTGCAAAGAGACAGAGAGACACAGTCCTCCAACCAGAGATAATTTAGAAGACTTCAGGAAAAGGTCGGTCTGACTCGGGCAAAAGGGAGGCCCAGCGCAGGGCGGCAACCCAGCGCCAAGGGGGTCGGGGCAAGTCAGCAGGAGCTGCGGGCCACAGCCGAACAACTGAGGCTCCCGGAACCTGGTTCAAAAATCTGGTGGCCAAGAAGGACAGTGGAAAAACTTACCTGCACCGGCCGAGAGGGCCACGAACAGCGGGATCAGACGCCGGGGTCTGGCCCCGGGGTCTGGCGCCTGGGTGGCCTAGCACAATCATACAGGAAGTGCAGGGCGGGGCATCTCCACACACCATAAAGGCCTCAGAGTAAAAGCCCGGTCACACAGCACCTATACACCTGCACAAGAAGCCCAAAACAGGGACCCTGGTGCCCCCAGAGCAGACCTCAACTTAAAGAATAAATAAATAAGCTGCAATAATGAGTAAGAAGCAAAAAAGAGCCCTCTCCATTGAGAGCTTCTGTATCAATAGGGAAGAAGCCAACACAAACTCAGATGAGGACAATAGCCTCAAATTGTCTACATCTGAAGCCTCACAAGGGAAGGTGAATTGGTCGCAAGAACAAAAAGCCTTCCTGGAAGAGCTCAAAAAGGATTTTAAAAATCAATTGCAAGAGGTAGAAGAAAAAATGGGGAGAGAAATGAAAGCAAAACAAAAAAACTATGAAAAAAGAATCAGCAGCTTAGAAAAGGAAGCTGAAGAAAACAAAGCCTTAAAAAATTAATTTGGCCAAATGGAAAAAAAGCTGCATAATCTCACTGAAGAAAACAATACCTTAAAAAATTCACTTAGCCAAATGGAAAAAAGGTGCATAATCTCACTGAAGAAGACAATGCCTTAAAAATTAAAGTGGGACAGTTGGAAGATAAGGAATCCATGAGACACCAAGAATCAGTCAAGCAGAATAAAAAAAATGAAAAAATAGAAGAAAATGTGAAATACCTCATTGGAAAGACAACTGATCTGGAAAACAGATCGAAGAGAGACAATTTGAGAATCATTGGACTGCCTGAAAGCCATGACCAGAAAAAGAATCTAGATACCATATTCCAGGAAATTATTAAGGAGAACTGCCCTGATATCATAGAATCAGAGGATAAAATCATCATTGAAAGAATCCACCGATCACCTCCTGAAAGAGACCCCAAAAGGAAAACTCCAAGGAATATTGTAGCCAAATTCCAGAATTATCAGGTGAAGGAGAAAATACTCCAAGCAGCCAGAAAGAAGCAATTTAAATATCATGGAGCCACAGTCAGGATTGCTCAGGACCTGGCAGCTTCAACATTAAAGGACCGCAAGGCTTGGAATATGATATTCCGGAAGGCAAAGGAGCTTGGATTGTAGCCGAGAATCTATTACCCAGCAAAAATGTGCATTTTCTTTCAGGGGAAAAGATGGACATTTAATGACATTGGGGACTTTCAATCTTTCCTGGTGAAAAGACCAGAACTGAATAGAAAATTTGATCTCAACATACAAGACTCAAGAGAAGTTTAAAAAGGTAAACAGAGGGGAAAAAAAGTTACCCTATTAGGTTAAACTGTTTATATCCCTACACAGGAAGATAATACTCATAACTCTTAAGAACTGTAAATGTATTTGGGCAGAGAGAAGGCCTTTATATAGAGGGTATAAATATAAATTGTCTTTGATGTGATGATACAAAAGAATTAAGGGGATAAAAAGGGAGTCTATGGGGAGGAGAGGAAAGGGGAGGTGGAATGGGATGAATTATATCATATGAAGAGGTGGAAAAAAACCTATTATAATAGAGGGAAAGAAAGGAGGGGGGAACATGGTTTCAACCCTATTCTCATTAGATTTGACTCAAAGAGGGAATAACATATACGTTCATTGGGATAAAGAAACTTAACTCATTCTTTAGGGAAACAAAAGGGGAAGGGAAAGGGGGGGGACTGATAGAAGGGAGGACAAAAGCAAGGGAGAAAAGGGTAAAGAAAAGAGAGGGGGGTGATAAAAAGGGAGGGCAGATTGGGGGAGGCAGGGGTAAGAAGTAAAACGTCGGTGAGGAGGAATAGGGTGAAAGAAGGGGGGAAAAGTACAAAGGGGGTAAATAGAATGGAGGGGAATAGACAGTCAGTAATAATAACTGTGAATGTGAATGGGATGAACTCTGCTATAAAACGGAAGCGAATTGCAGAGTGGATTAAAAACCAGAACCCTACAATATGCTGTTTACAAGAAACACATTTGAAGCAGAGAGATACACACAGAGTAAAGGTAAAAGGCTGGAGCAGAATATATTATGCCTCAGCTAAAGTAAGAAAGGCAGGGGTAGCAATCCTTATCTCAGACAAAGTGCAGGCAAAAATAGATCTCATTAAAAGAGATAAGGAAGGAAATTACATCTTACTTAAAGGTACTATAGATAATGAAGTAATATCAATATTAAATATGTATGCGCCAAGTGGTATAGCATCCAAGTTCTTGGAGGAGAAGTTAAATGAGTTACAAGAGGAATTAGATAGTAATACTATACTAGTGAGGGATCTGAATCTCCCCCTCTCAGAATTAGATAAATCTAGCCAAAAAATAAATAAGAAAGAAGTGAAAGAGGTGAATAGATTACTAGAAAAGTTAGACATGATAGATGTCTGGAGAAAATTGAATGGGGATAGAAAGGAATATACCTTTTTCTCAGCAGTACATGGCACATTTTCAAAAATTGACCATGTATTAGGGCACAAAAACATCATAGTCAAATGTAGAAAGGCAGAAATAGTAAATGCATCCTTCTCAGATCATGATGCAATAAAAATTACATGTAAGAAAGAGCCAGGGAAAAGTAGAATGAAAATCAATTGGAAACTAAATAATTTCATTCTAAAGAATGAATGGGCCAAACAAGAAATCATAGAAACAATCAATAACTTTATCCAAGAGAATGACAATAATGAGACAACATACCAAAATCTATGGGATGCAGCCAAAGCAGTGCTTAGGGGAAAATTTATAGCTCTAAATGCTTACATGAATAAGAAAGAGAAAGAGGAGATTAATGAATTGGGCATGCAACTTAAAAAGCTAGAAAAAGAACAAATTAGAAATCCCCAATTAGACACTAAATTAGAGATCCTGAAAATTAAAGGAGAAATCAATAAGATTGAAAGCAAAAAAACTATAGAATTAATCAATAAAACTAAGAGCTGGTTTTATGAAAAAAACCAATAAAATAGATAAAATATTGGTTAATTTGATTAAAAAAAAGAAAGAAGAAAACCAAATTACCAGTATCAAAAATGAAAAGGGTGATGTTACCACCAATGAAGTGGAAATTAAAGCAATAATTAGGAAATATTTTGCCCAACTGTATGCCAATAAATTTGACAATCTAAATGAAATGGATGAATATTTACAAAAATACAAACTGCCCAGGTTAACTGAAGAGGAAATAAAATCCTTAAATAAACCCATATTAGAAAAAGAAATTGAACAAGCTATTAATGAACTCCCTAAGAAAAAATCCCCAGGGCCAGATGGGTTTACGGGTGAATTTTACCAAACATTTAAAGAACAATTAATTCCAATATTATACAAATTATTTGGAAAAATAGGTGAAGAAGGAGTTCTACCAAATTCATTTTATGACACAAATATGGTGGTGATACCAAAACCAGGCAAAGCAAAAACAGAGAAAGAAAATTATAGACCAATTTCCCTAATGAATATTGATGCTAAAATCTTAAATAAGTTATTAGCAAGGAGATTACAGCAAGTGATCACCAGGATAATACACTATGACCAGGTGGGGTTTATACCAGGAATGCAGGGCTGGTTCAACATTAGGAAAACTATTAACATAATCAACCACATCAACAAGAATACCAACCAAAATCATATGATTATCTCAATAGATGCAGAGAAAGCTTTTGACAAAGTACAGCACCCATTCCTAATAAAAACACTAGAGAGTTTAGGAATAGGGGGAGCTTTCCTTAGAATAATAAACAGTATCTACCTAAAGCCATCAGCAAGTATTATATGCAATGGAGATAAATTAGAGGCCTTCCCAACAAGATCAGGGGTGAAACAGGGATGTCCATTATCACCCCTATTATTTAATATTGTTCTAGAAATGTTAGCTTTAGCAATCAGAGAAGAGAAAGGAATTAAAGGAATTAGAATAGGCAAGGAGGAAACAAAACTATCACTCTTTGCAGATGATATGATGGTATACTTAAGGAATCCTCGAGAATCAAGTCAAAAATTACTTGAAACAATTAACAACTTTAGCAAAGTAGCAGGATATAAAATAAATCCACATAAATCATCAGCATTTCTATACATGACCAACAAAGTCCAGCAGCAAGAGATAGAAAGAGAAATTCCATTTAAAGTAACGGTAGGTAATATAAAATACTTGGGAGTCTACTTGCCAAGACAAACACAGGAACTCTATGAACACAACTACCAAACACTCTTCACACAAATCAAATCAGATCTAAATGATTGGAAAGATATCAATTGCTCATGGATAGGCAGAGCTAATATAGTAAAAATGACAATACTGCCTAAATTAATTTACTTATTCAGTGCCATACCAATCAGGCTACTGTTAAGGGCTAAAATTCTAGCTAAACTGTCTAAAATATCCAATGAGTGGTCGCCAATAAATTATAAGCTTTAGCAAGAGTTAGACTTTTAAGCATTTATTAAGGAGAATAAGAATTTGGTAAAGAGAGAGAAAAAGGCCTAGATTCCTATCTATTAAAGGGAGAGCACATTTCTAGCTCCCTTCTCCGCCAGAGTCCAGAGGAAAGAGAGTGAGACCGAGCGCCCGTCTCTTCCTTCCTCCTCCCACTAGTCCGCGTCACTTCCTGACTCCTGGTCTTGCCCTCAAAGACCTTCCCTTCATGGGCAGAACTCTTCTACAGTAAGTATCCAGCAGGTGGCGTTATTCCAATCGTTACAGTCCCCCCTGTTGTTCCTCAAGAAACAAAATGTTTCCTTGACGGAACAGTAAAAAGAATATAATAACTATTGCTAACTAATAATATGTGAACAACAATATAGAAAAGGAAGAGAGGAAAGTTTTGTCCAGAGGGGCGATTTTTTTTTTGTCCTCATGAACCGACGCTTTGACATTAGTCTTGCAAAGGGAGG
Source organism: Dromiciops gliroides (assembly GCF_019393635.1). Classification (NCBI taxonomy): domain Eukaryota; kingdom Metazoa; phylum Chordata; class Mammalia; order Microbiotheria; family Microbiotheriidae; genus Dromiciops; species Dromiciops gliroides. The sequence goes on along the minus strand of NC_057863.1, from coordinate 523,617,883 downwards.
GCCTCTGCAGAGAATACATGTTACAGATGGTGTATATTATAACAGAAAGAGAAAAAAAACAACAAAAACAACAAATCAAAACTGTTCATTTAAAGTCTCTGAAAGTCTTTTCTCAGATGTCCTCTAGGTGTAGTCATAGAATCGAAGTCTTTTCAGGGGTTGATGTGTGGATGCTGGTAATCAGCCAGGAAAATTTCCTACAAAATTGAGCTTAACACAACTTTAAAATAGCTTTGTCAATAATCAAATCAAACAATGATATTTCTCAAAAACATGTCTAAGGGAATTCAGAATCTTAGTTGTTACACATGAAACATATAATAAAACAAAAATTGAAACATTCTTTAAAATTATAATATTACTATAGTCCCCCCTTATGGAGGGTAATTGAGAAGACAATTGCTGTGATATTAATTTTTTAAAATAATTTTTATCTTTGTTTCATCACTTTTTGCATCATCTGCCTAATTATCCTCATGCCATTATGAGAAATTAGAAAATCTAATATAATTGGTAACAGGTGTCAAGGCCAAATTCAACACTGTATTTATCATGACACCTGAGATAATTATGGGGGTTACCATAAAAGAACAGAGAAATGATGGGATATGAGCATTCCCACACTTGAGCAATATGTACTGCCCATACAGTATGCCAGGCTTAAAATAGGTGGATGGAATATACGTCCATGCCACCGAACATATTGGAGGAAACTGAGTCAGACTTAATCAGATCCATGGGATTAAGATGGTCCATGGCATCAGGCATATAGGAGGGAGCATAGAAGCCAGGTGTAGAAGTGAGATGGGTGGGATCAATACTTCCAGCCATCTGTACAATATTGTGGGGAAAAATAAAATAAAATATTAAACCAAGAGAATCCAACCTCAACATTTGTCAAAAGCCGTTCCCTTGGCCATACCTTGACTTCATGCATGTCTCCCCTCATGTGACAGTTCAGTGTCTGCTCTTGCATGTATTCCTCTTGTGATTGGATGGCATCTTGGCCAACTGGCATCTGATAACTCAGAATAAAGGCAATTAATGTCTTAAATGATAAGTTCCCATAATCCAAGTCTCATATGGATTTAAAAATTGAGGATAATAAATGATTGCAAAAAATGTGAATACATCTTGACTCAGAATATAATATATAATTATGCAACAATTTCAAATAATACCTTTTTTTTACTTAGTATACAATTACTTTTGTGAAAAATCAGAACATATTTAAATACAAGTTAAAGCACAACAGAATCTCAAAGAAAACTTTTTTTTTAAAAAGAAAACTTTTACAAATGTTCCCCTCTTTTTTTTTTTTTTTTGGAATATGCTTATCAAAAATAATACTTCTAGAATCAATTTACACTTGCCATGGCAAACAATTTGCTAGGGAAATGCTTTAAAGAGTTTGATCAAATAATCAGTTGAGAAAAAATAACAAAAACAAATAACTCAGAATATGGGAGCACAATACTCCTAGAATTAACATTGTATTATGAAATCAAAACCATGTTTCAAAATTAGATAGATGAATGAATAGAAGAAAATACACGTGGAATAATAAAAGACAATGAAATTCAAACTAGGGAAATCTAAATGAATATGAACTTAATATTAATAAGAGTATTACAAAATATAAACTTGATTGCATGACTATAAAAAGCTTTTACAAATATTCTCCTTGTTTTAGAAACTAAGTATAAGACACAATCTCAAAAACATTAAAATCTCTATGAAAATAAACCTATACCATTAATTCCAAAATGTATATGTAATAGCATAGAAATCCTATGTAACCTCTGAACTGACAATAATCTGAGTGAATTCAGAACACTCTTGATTCCGATATCTAAAATCCCCAATACTCATATCAATACCTTGCTGCTTACTTCTACATTTCTGTAAAATATATACCCTTCCATGGCAAAAGAATCGGAGTCTTGAACTATGTTGATGATTGTCATTCTTATTCGGCTTAAGTTTTTCTTCTTTAACCCCTCTATATTGTCTGTCAGCCTTTTCACCATACAAATGCTTTATAAGATTACTAATTAAAGACAAAAGCAGGTTAGCAAAATTATGAACAAAACGAGCATATCTGGAATTTAAAGGGTTTTCTAAAGTTGTCTCAGAAGCACAGCCAGGCTGGGGAAGGGGTGAGCCTGAAGTTGCAGTTAGAGAAAGTTGAGCATGCGCATTAGATCTTTGGACTTCCCGGGCCAGGGAAGCAATGGGCTTGGCCATGGGAGGAGTAGAGGGTGGGGTTTGGAGAGGAGGGGAGGGACCAGAGCAATTAGAATCAGACTTGATTTTGAACTCAGGCCTGGATTCCTCTTCCCCCACTTGGCCTCCAGGTGCTAGGGGATTAAAAGCTTCTAGAGGGTGGGTCATTGCCTCCAGGCATGCAAAATTAAAGCAACAATTAGTGTTAGAACTGGGAAAAGCTGCAGGAATCTCTTCAGGTTTCTCTGAAAAAGCATGGTTGGGAGAGGGGGAGATATTTCTTTGTGGGAGTACATTGCTGGCTCTTCTAACAAAAATAAAAAGAAAAATAGAAAATCCACAAAAACAAAGCATTAACATGATCTTATCTCCCATTTGTCTGGTTAAACAGACTAAAATAAAAAATAGGATAATTAGGGAGTTTAAAAGGTCCATTCGAAAAAATTTAAAGGAAAAACACAGCCAGTACGCCAGTACTTAGCAGTTAAAGGGAGAGGGAGGGGAAATTTCTTACCCAACCAGAAGATCAGAAGACAGGTTTAGCTTTCCTCTTCGTGGTCAGCCATCTGTTAAGGGCTAAAATTCTAGCTAAACTGTCTAAAATATCCAATGAGTGGTCGCCAATAAATTATAAGCTTTAGCAAGAGTTAGACTTTTAAGCATTTATTAAGGAGAATAAGAATTTGGTAAAGAGAGAGAAAAAGGCCTAGATTCCTATCTATTAAAGGGAGAGCACATTTCTAGCTCCCTTCTCCGCCAGAGTCCAGAGGAAAGAGAGTGAGACCGAGCGCCCGTCTCTTCCTTCCTCCTCCCACTAGTCCGCGTCACTTCCTGACTCCTGGTCTTGCCCTCAAAGACCTTCCCTTCATGGGCAGAACTCTTCTACAGTAAGTATCCAGCAGGTGGCGTTATTCCAATCGTTACACTACCTAAAAATTATTTTATACAGCTAGAAAAAATAATAACAAAATTCATCTGGAAAAACAAAAAATCAAGAATATCCAGGGAAATAATGAAAAAAAATTCACAGGAAGGTGGGTTAGCGGTACCAAACCTGGAGCTTTACTATAAAGCGGCAGTCATCAAAACTATCTGGTATTGGCTAAAAAATAGAGTGGTAGATCAATGGAATAGGCTAGGCTCAGGAAATGCAGTAGTAAATGACACTAGTAATGTAGTGTTTGATAAACCCAAAGACTCCAGCTTCTGGGATAGGAACTCAGTATTTGACAAAAACTGCTGGGAAAACTGGAAGATAGTATGGCAGAAATTAGGCTTAGACCAACATCTTACACCTTATACTAAAATAAGGTCAAAATGGATACATGATTTAGACATAAGAGGTGATACCATAGGTAAATTAGGAGAGAAAGGAATAGTGTACCTATCAGATCTTTGGAAAGGAGAACAGTTTTTGACCAAACATGAGATAGAGTATATTATAAAATGCAAAGTGGATGATTTTGATTATAGTAAATTAAAAAATTTTTGTACAAACAGAAGCAATGCATCCAAAATTGGAAGGGAGGCAGAAAGCTGGGAAACAATTTTTGAGGCCAGTGCTTCTGATAAAGGCCTCATCTCTAAAATATATAGGGAATTAAATCAAATTTATAAGAATCCAAGTCATTCCCCAATTGAGAAATGGTCAAAGGATATGAACAGGCAGTTTTCTGATGAAGAAACCAAAGCTATCTATTCCCATATGAAAAAATGCTCTAAATCTCTAATGATTAGAGAGATGCAAATTAAAACAACTCTGAGGTACCACCTGACACCTATCAGATTGGCTAAAATGACAAAAAAGGAAGATAATAAATGTTGGAGAGGCTGTGGGAAAATTGGAACACTAATGCATTGTTGGTGGAGCTGTGAGCTGATCCAACCATTCTGGAGAGCAATTTGGAATTATGCCCAAAGGGCGATAAAGCTGTGCATACCCTTTGACCCAGCAATCCCACTTTTAGGTCTTTTGCCCAAAGAAATCATGGAAGGGGGAAAGGGACCCACATGTACAAAAATATTTATAGCTGCTCTTTACGTGGTAGCAAGGAATTGGAAGTTGAGGGGGTGCCCATCAATTGGGGAATGGCTGGACAAGTTGTGGTATATGAATACAATGGAATACTATTGTGTTGTAAGAAATGATGAGCAGGAAGAGTTCAGAGAAACCTGGAGGGTCTTACGTGAGCTGATGATGAGTGAGATGAGCAGAACCAGAAGAACATTGTACACAGTATCATCAACATTGAGTGTTGACCTACTGTGATGGACTATATTCTTCTCACCAATGCAATGGTACAGAAGAGTTCCAGGGAACTCATGATAGAAGAGGATCTCCAAATCCAAGAAAAAAAAAAGAAAGAAAGAACTGTGGAGTATAGATGCTGATTGAACCATATTATTTCTTTTGTTTTGGGTGCTGTTGTGTTTTTTTTTTCTATTTTGAGGTTTTGCATCACTGCTCTGATTCTTTCTCTTGTAACAGGATTAATGCAGAAATAGGATTAATGTTATTATGTGTATATATATGTGTGTGTGTGTATATATATATATATCTATATGTATATGTATAGAGATATATAGATATAACCTGTATCAGATTACCTGCTCTCTAGGGGAGGGGGGAGGGAGGGGAGGGAGGGAGGGAGAAAAATCTGAAATTGTAAAGCATGTATAAACAAAAGTTGAGAACTATCTTTACATGTAATGGAAAAAATAAAATATCTCATTAAAAAAAAAAAGAAGTAATGAGAAGAATGAATATTATAATGAAAGGTGGACCTATTCTAATGAGGGGTTGGGAGATGTGACTTTAATTATGTCATTTACTTCCAAATCACCTCCAGCCTTGGGCAATCTAATCAAAGAATTTATCTCCACCCAAACCTGAGTAGAACACAATAGGTAGGAATTCACCTAGATCAGGGCTTCTTAACCTTTTTCCTACTCATTACCCCTTTTCACCTGAGAAATTTTTGTGACCTCAGGTATATAACAAAGCTTCTTAACCTTTTATTGTTGCCAAATTTTTCATGACCCCCACATTTACTTACATGACCCTATATGGAGTTGCAACCCACAGTTTAAGAAGCTTTAACCTAAAAAAGATGGTCTAGGTAGAATAAAATTTTGGCAGAGGTCAGTAATGTTCTTCAAAGACTGGGTTTTGAAGTAGGACAGGGAAAAAGCCTGGATCTCCCCCATAATTGGTTATTAATTATATTTTCTATCAACAGTTTATCTGAGCCAAATGATTCTAATTCATCAGGGGATTGAGGTATACTCTATATCCCTACTTGAGGCAGCTAGGTGGTGTAGTATATAAGAATGCTAAGCATGAAATCAGGAAGACTTGAGTTCAAATTCCTGCCTCAGACTCTTACAAGCTGAGTGACCCTAGGGAAGTCATATCGTCTCTCTTTACCTCAGTTTCTTCATCTGTAAAGTGGGGATAATAATAGCACCTACCTCCCAAGGCTGTTTTGAGGATCAAATGAGATAATATTTGCCTAATGTTTTGTTGTTTTTTTTCAAAAATCTTAAAGCACTATATGAATGCTAGCTATAATTATTATCTTCTTCTTAGGTATCAGTTTTTTGTTATCCATGTTTGTTCTGTCATTTCCTATCCAAAGGTCATTTTTCTTGTCAAAGAAAACTGAAGCAAAATAACATTTGAGCAGTTCTACCTGTTCTCTCTGTTGTCAGTTATCATTGTTTAGCCCACTTCAAGAAAAGGTCCTATCCCTTCCTTTTTCTTTGAATACAGCTTTTTAAAAATCATTTAAGAAGCTCATACAAATTCCTTCTCAATCTACCTCCAGCCTACCTCTGTAACCTCAACCCACTCTAATATTTACTTATTCTGATCAAACAGAATTCTCCTCCATCCCCCTAATGCATCATGTGCCTTCTGTTGACTGTTGTTCTATCTACCTGAAATTTTTAGCCCCTCTCCTCCACCTCTTGACATCCTATTCATCTTCCAAGTCCTAATTCAAATTGAATTAAACTGAACAACCATTTAATAAAAATTATAACTGACATTTCTATAGTGCTTTAAGGTTTGCAAAGCACTTTACATCCATTACATTTGGACTACACAACAGCTATGTAAGTTAGGTGCTGTAGTATTTTTCATTCTCACATTATGGATAAGGATCTCAAGGCTCAGAGAAACTCAATGACCTGACCAGGGTCACATAGCTAGTAAATGCCTGAGGCAGGATTTTAATCTAGATGTCACTAATTCTAAATCCAGTACTCAAACTACTATGGAACATTATGGCTTGGTTGTTGTTATTGTTGTTCAGTTGCTTTTACTAGTATCTCACTCTTCATGACCTTGTTTGAGGTTTTGTTGACAGAGATACCTTCCCTTTCCTTCTCTGGCTCATTTTACAGATAAGGAAACTGGGGCAAACAGGCTTAAGTGACTTGCCCAGTGTCACACTGCTAGTGTCTGAGGCCAGCATTGAACTTAGGAAGATGAGTCTTCCTGACTCTGAACCCAGCAAGCTATCCACTGCAACACCTAGAGTGCTAAATGTTTTCAGAGTCCTCTGTTAGGTACTAGGTAAGATAAATTGGCCTGTCAAGGTTCCAGTCTAGTACAGAGGTTGTTAAACTAGTGGCCATCAACTTGGTTTGGTTGTTTTGGGGTTTTTTTATATTCTATAGCTATTCACTGTAATTTATTTCCACTGAAATCCTATGTATTTTTATTTTATGCATCTTAAAATATTATTCTCACAAGAGGTGCATGACTTTCCCAGGGTGCCAAAGGGGGTCACAAAACACACAAAAAGGTAAGGCCCTCTGGACTACTGGGTGTCATATCTTTAATGGAACCATCCCTGATCTAGTTGGAAAGTATATCTTCTTCCCCTGCACTTTATACATTTCTCATGTATTTCTCATATTTTAATTGCTTATCTAAATTATCTCTGTATATGTCTTATCTCCCCTACAAGATTAAAGGTTCCATGAGGGCTTTGTTATCCTATCTCTCCCAGTCCATAGCATGGTAAATAATAGGCCCTTAACAGCAACAACAACAACAAAAATAGAGTGAGTTGCAACATTTTCTAATTCCAAAAGGAAACTGTCAAAGGCAGGCAATAAGATATGGAAGAAAGAATGCAGGATTCATCAAAGGACACATTTTCAGCTCTGTCACTTACTACCTACATGACCTTGGGCAATTCACTTAACTTATGAGTCCCAGTTTCCTCGTGTATGACACAGGGCCCTGGGCCAGATGTGTTCTTCAAGTTCTAAATCTATGATTATATTTTAATAAGCTCATACTCATATAGTGACAAAAGATGGAGAGGAGGATCCAGCCATATTCATTGTACATGGGTGGAAACATATAGCTAGGTTGTAGAAAATGCTTCCAAGCACTTGGAAGCTATTAGAGGCAGGACCTCAGGATTCCTCCTTCCTTCCTTCTTTCTCTCTCCCTCTCCAGCCTCAGTCCACCTCAGCCTGCTATACCTGTGAGTGACACCACTGGGCACGGAAACACTAAGCTTGTTTCCTTAACCTTGCCCAATAAATATAATGTACATTCCATGGAAGTAAGAATTGCTGTGATTCAGGGCAAAGAGCCCTCCCTTTCCCCATAAAAATGGAGATGTGGGTTTTATTAGGTTAAAGATCTTTATTGGGAACTGTAGGAGCCATTTAAATTAATGGCCCAAAGTCACTGGCCACATGACTCAATTGCTTTTTCTTTTTTTTTTTTTTAATTTGCAGAGTAGGCATTCCTGTGATATTGGATGTGTCCTCCTACACTCATGGTTGTTTGCAGTTGCTCTCAGATGTCAAAAAAAAGATCTTTATCCTGCTCCCCATTTCTGTTGTACCACTGGGGACATCGCGGTTCTTGCTCTTTCCTCTCCTCAAATGAGATGCACAAGCCTGTTCCATTGAAATGTGGTGCTCACATTACCAGTGCCCTGGAGCTTAAGGAAAAATGCACAATCTGAATTATCTGTGAGGAGAATCTGAAAGGAGCTGGAGAACTAGGCACAGACTGGAATCAAAGCTGGTTTAGTGGAATATTCCTGAGCAGTTTACCTCCTGCTCTCCAGCTTAGTCTCAGGTACCATGTTCCTTCAGCCAGTCTGCTTTCAGGCATTAGTCCTATTTGCTCCCAGGAAGACTCAGACACATTAAGCAGTTCTGGGATTTCTGTGATGTCTTCCTCAAATCTAGCTCAGGTTCTCATCTTTGCTTCCTTAAACTCTATCTAAGCCTCCTAAATGGTAGTCCCACCTCCAGTCTTTTCCTTCTTCACATTGTTGCCAAAATAGTCTTCCCTAACATGCTAATGTTTGTGGCACCCCTCTCACCAAAAAATCTTATGTAACTCTGCAATGGCTAGCAAATAAAGCATAAAATTCTCATCCTAACAATTAATGCCCTCTACAATCTGGGCCCAGACTACTCATCCTTCCTTACATCACAGTTTTCCTATGTGTGTTCAGTGCTCCAGACAAATAGGACCATTCTCTTCCTCCTCTTCTTCTCTTGTCCTCTTCTGTCCCCCCATCTTTGCTAATGTTGGACCTTAGGCCAGGAAGGGATTCCACAGCCCCTGTGATTCATCACTATCTCCTTACCTTTCTTTAAATGTCAACTCAGCTATTATTCCTGTCATCCTAGATTCTTGTAACATTTTTAATGCTTTTATAAAATTTTATTTATAAATATTATTTTAAATTTATAAAACTTAACATTTATCTCACTCTCTCTTTTATCAGTTACTCATCAATACATTGCCTTCCCTCTATTTGAGTACAAATGCTGGGGTTGGGTCAAATCTATCTCTGCCTCCTCAGAGCTTAGCACAGTGCCTTACTCATAATAGACACAGGATTCAGAGAATCCAAGAATTTATAGTTGAAAAAGAAGACCTCTGTGCCTTTCTAGTCCACCTAAGTTTGTTCTGGAGTGATCAGGGGAACTGGCTCGTGAGTCAATTGTTAAATGTTTAATATGAGCGTTTGCCCCTGAGAAATTAGCAAAAGTTAGAAATCAGGCTTTGATGAATTGTTTTGTTCTTTGTCTATACCTATGAAAGTGATGAAGAAAATCTTAACAATGAAGATTAAATTTTAAAATGTTGTGTATACTTTTTCATAGAGTTTCTTGTTAAAACATTTACCAGCACATCACCAAGCCCAACCCATACCTGAAAAAGAATCCCCATTACATGTCAGACAAGCCATCACCAAGCCTCTGATTCAAGATCTCTAGTAAGAGAGAACCTACTGACCTTAATTGTCAATGCATGCTTCCCTAAAATCAAGTCTGAATTTGCCTCTTTGCATTTTCTACCCATTGTTCTTGGTTCTTCCCTCTAAGACTAAACAAAACAATCTGATCCTTTTTGTCCATGACAACTGTGGGGACCAATTTTTAATTGGGGAATGTTAGCTAAGCGGCTTCGCCGCAATATTGGGGCAAGGAAGGAGACTGGCAGCCTCCCTCAAAACAGAACAGGATTTATTTTAATAAGAACGAACTTAAAAAACACACACACACACACACACACACAAACAAGATCAGTAGGATCAAGGGAAAGGAAATAAAATGGGGAAAGGGAAATTATACAACCTCAAAAGATACCACCGCCCAGGAATCAGCTGAGAATATGCAACAAAACTCCTGTCCTTCCAGCATCCAGCTAGAATACCCAATTCTCCTCCCCCAATCCCAGAAAAACCCCCACACAGCCCCAGCCAATGGGATGGCCACTCTGACGGTCACATGACTGCCCTCACTAGGCTTCCAATCATTATGATTTTGCCAGGCCCATGTAGGCATCGGTGAGTGGTGATGATGTGACAGCCAGCGCCATGGCAACGGCTACAACCAGTGGGTGGAGCACCTTGCAGTTTGTGGAGCCCCAGGCTAGTGTGTGCCGAGGCATTAAAACCTCAAATAACAATTAATTCTTTACACAACCCATCGTATACTTTCAAGTTCATCAGATCTAAAATCACGAGCTGGAAAGAACCTTATAAGTTATCTAATTCAACTTTTTAAAAAATTTTATAGATGAGGAAATTGAGATCCAGAGAGATTGCTTAGTTTGCTCAGTGGTAGAGCCAGGATTCATACTCAGGCCACAATCAGGCCACTTTGGCCAAAAATTTGTCACTTTCCACTATACCACAATGCATCTTATACAACAGAACTTGTGAGTTATAATGCTGAACATCTTGTTTTGATATCACCACCTCCACCTCTCCTTTGCTTTCCATAGCAAAGATTGCCATGGTGTGGTATACTCCAGGCTGTTCAGAAATCTGGAAGCCAGAGGTGACAAGGTTGAAGTGCACTTTGCCCCTTTTTTTTTTTTTTAGTGAGGCAATTGGGGTTAAGTGACTTGCCCAGGGTCACACAGCTAGTAAGTGTTAAGTGTCTGAGGCCGGATTTGAACTCAAGTACTCCTGACTCCAGGGCCGGTGCTCTATCCACTGTGCCACCTAGCTGCCCCACCCCTTTTTTTTTTTTTTAGTGAGGCAATTGGGGTTAAGTGACTTGCCCAGGGTCACACAGCTAGTAAGTGTTATGTGTCTGAGGCCGGATTTGAACTCAGGTACTCCTGACTCCAGGGCCGGTGCTCTGTCCACTGCGCCACCTAGCTGACCCCGCACTTTGCCCTTTTGAGAGTGGTTGTCAATAAACAAACTTAATGGACCAAGTTATGACTCATAGATTCATTTCTTTGCTCAAACCCAGATCTTGAGTAAAATTCCTAATGGACTGACCCAGCTAATGCAGCTAGCATCTGCCAGCTCAGTCAAACTAACATAAGAGTGACTTTGTAAATATTTGCTGAATTGGATTGAATGCCAGCTCTATGATTCTGAGATAATAATATGTTGAGAACACTTGGATACTTTCATCCTATTCGTCTAATGGCTATGACCCTGGGCATGCTCTTACTTTCCTTCATTGTGGAACAACAGAACCATGCTTGTCATGGCAAGGCAAACTGCTTTACCAAAGAAAAAGCCAGAGAAAAGATTTTATATTATGATTGTTGTGTGGTAGAGCAGACATCATGAATCTCAGCCAAGGTTAATGTCTTGTTTATATTGTGTCAGAACAACCAGCTGAAAAGTGAAAAATTTAGCCAATCAGCCAGCTACATGACACATCAAGAAACAGGTATGATGGATTCTTTCCCCTGAAGCGAACCATTGGTATGCCACTGTGTAGTATAGAAAATTCATATGAGCTTAAGAAAGGCACACTTCCTTAAGCTGAAGGACTGGTTTTAGGCATAGCTTCAGCAGGAAGTTGCCTATAGGAGCTCACTGGCATATGACCAAAATCAAGAAGAAAGATAGGAAGACTTAGAAATCCAGAGAGTGGAACTAGGACAATAGGTTAAAAATTACTATGAGGATGTTGGGTCTAGCTAAATATAAAGAGCTTAAACTACTTTTCAGCTTGTTGTTTTGTCATAATATAAATAAGATATTAATCATGACTGGTTTCATTGTCAGGAACTAAAATGGGATATGTTATTAAGTGGTAAGCTCCTCATTACTGTAAGTATTCAAAAAAAGATCGCATTATCTTTATCAAAAAAAGATCATATATCTTTAACAGTAATAATTAAGACTTATTGGCTATTAGCTAATAAAATTGTTTAGTTGGTGCCGTGGATATAGCACTGGACCTATACTCAGGAAGAACTAAGTTCAAATCCAGCCTCAAACATTGACTAACTATATGACTCTGGGCAAATTATTTAATCTCTGCTTACTTCAGTTTCTTCAACAGCAAAATAGAGATAAAAACAGCATAACAGCACCTGCCTCACTCTTGTCCTTACCCACAAGTGTACTACTTCCATGTTCAGAATTTCCACAGTTCTTTAATCTTATTATAATTTTTATAATTTCATATTTTTGTGGGGCAATGAGGGTTAAGTGACTTGCCCAGGGTCACACAGCTAGTAAATGTCAAGTGTCTGAGGCCAGATTTGAACTCAGGTCCTCTTATCATTTCATATTCTTATTCATTGTGATATCCAAACAAATTCTTTTTTCTCATAGTGATCTCTATTTTCTGCTCTCCTACTCAGTTTTTCCCAAGGTTGTCACCCTTGCATTAGCTACATTATTCTTTCTTTGATCCCTTGGTGAACTAACTCTATACTATCTTCTACCTTATATTCCCTCACTCCCTCATTCTGTTAAGAATCATGCCTTTCCAAGTTCAAAACCTGATTATTCTCACCATCAGCTGCCATCATTCCTATTCACTTACTGTTGAATGGAGCTAGAGGAAATTATCTAGGTCCGTTATGCATTTATGTTATCTCATCTCAATTGGGCCCTCACTACAGCAAGGTAAACATTCTATTTTTCCCTAACTGATTTGCTATTCCAAATCTTATCTCTCCTCAAACTACCACTATTGCTTCCTCTACTCTGCCAGTCAAAGACCTCAAAAAATGAAGAGCATTTGCCCAGTTTCCTCTTCTTTAATCATCTTCATCTCATACTCCTCACACATCTTCCGCCACTATTCCCTTCTTCACTTTGATTTCAAAAGAAGAGATGAGCCTTGATCTCATCTGCCTTTTCCAACAAATTGTTCCCATTATCATTCCTACTCTAGCTTACCTTCAATGTCTACGAATCTACTGCCTCATTCACTGTTATCTACAGACATGCCATGTCTCTCATCTTAAAAAAAAAAATCCTCACTTGAGTTGACCATATACAATAACTAACCACACACACACACACACACACACACACATATATATTTCCTTTACCGTCATAGCTAAACTTCTTGAGAAAGTCATTTTAAAAGAGTGGCTCCACTTTCTCTCCTCTCACTCTCTTCTAAAACCTGTGCAATCTGGCTTCTGACCTTGTTGTTCAACTGAAACTGCTCACTCCAATTTCTAGCAGGTTCTTAATTGCCAAATCCAATGACATTTTCTCAATATTCATCTTCCTTGACCTTTTTACAGTATGTAACATCATCAATAACTTCCTTCCTGATATTCCCTCCTCTATAGGTTTTAATGATGTTACTTCCTCCTGGTTCTCCTACTGAAACATATATTGCTTTATTCTTTGTATTTGTATCCCCAGTATCATGGTATATAATCTAGAAGGGTATTAATAAATGTTTGTTGATTGACTGACTTTAAGTCCAGTGCCTTCTTCACAATATTAATATGAAATTCTAATATTTTTCAGTTTAATGCACCTACATTTCTGAACCCTTGGCAAACAGAGACACATTATTTTTCTAAGCTCTAACACAGTCTCCCATGAGAGATCATATTTCTCCCTTTAGTAATAAATTAAAGACAAAACCTTTCTATAAACTGAATGCATAACACATACTCTATGATAAATGACTTGAAGATGGAATCATCACCACAGTATGTGAAATTGAGCAGCTTTGATGAGGTCTGAGTATAAATGTAGAGCCACTGAGTTAGAAGGTAAACATAATTCATGATCATTTAATAAATTCCTTTTCATCAATCCTTTGTTCTATTTGGGAAGAATTAAACAGGATATAGCAAATACTTCAGGGAAATCATGATATTATCAATGTAGTTAAACTTGTTAAAATTGTTCATGAATAAATGAAGCATGAAAAACTATCTTATATTTTTAATGGCAATATGAGTAATGGATTCTCATTTCTGGGGGGACTATAGAGCAAAAGCATGTTGTAGAAATGGGATCATCCCATCCCCCCACTCTTGTCACCTGTTGGGTAGTTGGTTTGTTCATGAGTTGACTTAGGGGACTAAGATCACCATGATCCTATGGTACAAGTAAGGACTAACATCCTACCTGGTTCCCATGGATGAGGGTAAAGAGACCACATATGTACTAAAATGGATTGGGCTTCTGAAATATTCCTTGAGTCTAAATTCTTGGAAAGACTGGATAACCTACCATATTTGTTGCAATTTATTTTTTTCTGTTGAATATTGTAAAAGACATTGTAGTATTTATAGAATATTATTCATAAAGTGTCCCTATATATTATTTTAAATGTCTATCTTCATACATCCTAGTGATAAAAATTTAGAGCATTAGTTATATAATTATGGATTTATGGATGAGGATAAAGATGATGATGATGATGATTCTCTGTGTTGTTCATTCCTCAGTCCCTGAGGAATAAATAATTACATTTGGCTAAAATGAAATATTCGAATTGATTGGAGATTCAGTTTCTTTTTTTATCCTTACTTTACTATTACAATCCCTGGAGTTAATAGACAGCTTAAGTGTGTGTGTGTGTGTGTGTGTGTGTGTGTGTGTGTGTGTGTGCGTGTGTGTATGTGTGGATATGTATATATATGTATATGTATACATACATACACCTACACATACATACATTCTCTTTATCCTGGTTTGTATTATGCTTAAATTATGGCCTTGGAAATAAGGATGTGTCAGCTCTGGGAGTAGGGCAGGAGCATAAGAGAGATGCATATTAAGGAAGAGGGGGAAGAGAGAGTCAATGAAGTTAAAGTCACTTTTTCAACAAGACTCTATTCCCTAGCTGAGTGAATGGGAACAAAACCCTCTTTTATGTTCTTCAACTTGGCCTGGTCATGAGCAATATCAGTGAGATTTTTTTCCCCTTTTGAGCAGTTTTTACTTTCAAACATATGGTGTGTAATGGCTTTCTAATCAGCATGTAAATTTTAAGGTCTTCCTGAAGTCTAAGAATTCTTGCCAGGAAGATAATCTGCAAACAAGGTATTAAGCAGCTTGCAGATGGGGTCATAAAATTGTGGACAAGATTAAAGCTGTGTGTCCTCTTTGGCCACATGCAGCTAATACTTGATCATAATTTGTATGGAACACAAATGGGGTGACCTTATTTGCAAGCAAACGGTGGGAATTTTGGAGTTGTTCCATGGGAATTATTAAAATTAAGCATTTGCATGCTGTAACAAAATCTGCAGTGGGTTTATAGTCCTCTTTCACAGTGACATAAATTGAACTGAGAGAAAGAACTACAATGAGAGAATCTAAATTTGACTGACACCATCACACCTTGAGTTTTTGTCACTTTATTGTCAAAGTAAGGTGCTTTTTTCCTTGATTAAAAATACCAAAATTTTGGATTAAGAGGTATGTTTTTGTTAATCAGAGAATTTCAGAGTTGGGAGGGACCTTAGAAATCATTAATTTTACTATGCTAAGAAAGCTATCCAATAACCAAGTGCCACTCTATTGCCCCACACAGGATAGCTTGTGTAATTCTAGGTCTGTGAATGAGATTGTTTTAGGGCCAGATTACAAATTTCAAATAGAAAAATATAAGACATGTTCTGGACAGGAAAAAATACTGCATATAGAATGAATAAAGAGTGAATGAGTGAGTGACTGAGTGAGTGAAAAAGCATTCATTAAGCACTTGTTCATCAGGAACTATTAGTGCTAAATATAAAAATACAAGGAAATAAGACAATCTTTCTCAAGGAGCTTAGAGTTTGTTAGGGGAATATAGCAGGTATAGGTAATTGTGGTCAGAGGGGAGTGTTTAGAACAGAGAAGTCAGAAAGAATAGTGATTGAAGTCATATGGCAATTGACCCCACACATCCTTATTAGGAATTGCAATGTTAATTTGTTTACTATTCTCAGAGCAAGAGTTGGAAAGCGGAATGAAAGGACACTAATGTGACAAGCTTGGTGTAGTAGATCTGAGACTAGTCAAGAGAAGGTAAAATGCTCATCAATCGGGGCCCAGGTTCACAAGGGGGATCTTCAGTTCCTTGGCTGGAGAACATCATGGCGTAGAGATGGCTAGGAAGTTATTGGTGGTAGTCAGACTCATTGGATAGATTTCAAGATTTGACAGAACTGAGGAAAGGAGGCATTAAATACACATAAAATGTCTCTCTCTTTTCTAGAACCAAATGAGGCACTATTTCAAACAGAAGCGGATCAAGACACTAAAATACCTCCCAAAACCCCTTTCTGCCTAGGAGTGGGGTGGACCCTTCCATGTCTTCTCTGTCTCTGATATAGGCAGAAGCTGTCCTGTTAGCTTATTTGTACTCTGGAAACAGAAAATGAAGTGATAAGGGAAGGCCTAAATCCTGCTGGTAGAAGAGAGGGAGAACAAAGGATAAGGGAAACACTACCATGTTATGGACAGTTGAACTCAAAAGAAAGTAAAGAAAACTTTTGAGGGGCAGCTAGGTGGCGCAGTGGATAGAACACCAGCCCTGGAGTCAGGAGTACCTGTGTTCAAATCCGGCCTCAGACACTTAACACTTACTAGCTGTGTGACCCTGGGCAAGTCACTTAACCCCAATTGCCTCACACACACAAAAAAAAAAAAAAAGAAAAGAAAAAGAAAATCTTTGGATTCTTGTCCTTAGGATTCACAGTTTTAAATATTCATTCTGTATGTCATAAGCTCATCCTGAGGTCAGCTGTCTCTTAGTGCCTGTTGCCATCTCAGCCCCAGCTCTAGGCTCATCCACAGTGACCGCCTACACCTGCGACACACCAACATTTCATTGTAGCAGAGTTGTATGGGACTCAAAGGTCACCTCATATAATGCATACCAGAAAAGGAATCCCTGTTACAAATTTCCAACCAGATGTCGTTTAGCCTCAATCTGAAAACCTCCAGGGATGAACAATTTACTGCTTTTTGAGATAGTCCCATTCCTGAAATTATTACAGCCACAATCTGCCTTGCTGGAGCTTCCACCTTTTAGATTTAATCCTGCAAGCAGAATGTGTATTCCAACTGACAGTCCTTTGGACAATTAAAAGATAGCTATCACATCATCCCCATCTCTGTGCCTCAGACTCTTACCCTACTCTCCAGGTTTTCTCAAGGCAAAATATTGCAGTTCCTTCAACAAATCCTTGATTGTCATGTTATTCATTCATCTCTCTATCCCGCTCACCATCTTTTGGGCAAACTATAATTTGTCCTTCCTAAAATATAGGATATTTGGGGGCAGCTAGGTAATGCAGTAGTTAAAGCAACGCCCCAGATTCAGGAGGACCTGAGTTCAAATCTGGCCTCAGACATTTGACACTTACTAGCTTTGTGACCCTGGGAAAGTCATTAACCCTCATTGCCCCACAAAAAAAAATGTAGGACATTTTTAGGTATAAGAGTCCATTAATGCCTGCTCTGACTCCCCCCCAATCCCCACTCCACAAAAAAAAAAGCTAATGGGAGGAGAGGTTTGGGGAAACTGATTTTTGTGCAAAAATAAAATGTATCAACAAATTATAACTTCTTTTTAAAAATAACAAATAAAGTATAGCAACAAAAACTGAGTATAGTTATCTCAAAGTAGTCTGGAAAAAATATAGCAAGCCTCCTATCACCTCTCCCATTCTAGATACTCTATCTCTTAATGCAGCCTAAAACTGAATTCTTTTCTTTCTTTTTTTTTTCTTTTTTGCTATCAATGAATTAATGAATAAAAATCAGTTGTAAAATATTATGTGAAAAACACTGTGCTAAGTGCTAAAAAAGGAAAGCAAGATAGTTCTTGCTCTCAAGAAGTTCACATTCTAAAGGAGGAGGGAAATATATATACATACACACATGTATATGTGTATACACATACATACATTCATGTATATATTTACATGTGCATATATATATTCTTTAATAGCAATAATAATAAGTTACCTGTGTGTATAATGTCAAGGCACAATGTTTACTTACATTGAGCTCACAGTTCACTAAATACATTTATTAGATTTTTGTTACTTGAACTATTGTTTAGCCATGTGTTTTCCTCACTAGTATTTGTGCGATTTAAAAAATCCAATTATAAAACCTTATATTTCTTATATACTAGATCCATCTAAAAAGGAAATTGGCTGCCTTTAAAAATGGGATTTTCCTAACTGATATACTCTAAGTAGAGGCTTAGATGATGATTTATTATATATGCCATAGAGAGGATTCTTGTTCAAATATTTTGAACTAAATGGCTTCTGACTTCTTCTGACCACTGTGTGAGCACTTGCCTTGTGTGAGTCTCTCACTCACACAAGGCAGTCACAGAAGAAGTGGTACAAGGACACTCTCAACTTGTACAAGACAAGTGCTCACACCGTTTTCAGAAGAAGAAGCACAATGATACACTCAAGGTTTCTTTGAAGAACTTTAGTATCAATCGTGAGACATGGGAGATGCTGGCACAAGACTGCCTAGCACGGTGTGCCTGCATCAAAGAAGACACTGTGCTCTATGAACAAAGCAGAATCACAGTAGCCCAAAGGCAACATGAGCTGCATGAATCCAGAGACATCTCTATCCCCAAAGTTCTAATAGACTATTTGTGCCTAACCTATGGTGGAACCTTCCAAACTCATGCTGGACTGATCAGCCATAGTTGAGCACACTATACCCTAACCCCAACATCATGATTTCATTGGTCATCTTCAAAAATGAAAAATGAACAATATCTGAAGTCCTTTCCAACTCTAAGATTCTTTGATATTGTGATTTTATTCCTTTTGCATTTCAGTTTATTAGATTCAGCCTGAAGTTTTAATAAGTAGATGTCTTTTTATATCTGGGTTTTGTCATCTAGTACATTAACTATTCTTCTAATTTGATGTTACCTGGAAACATATTAACCATGTGATGTCCATTCCTTTTTATATCAATTAGAGGCCACTAACCCTTGTTTGCCATTGTCAATAAGAATAGAAGTTAGAGAAACTGGTTAGTCTGGAAAAGGCAATAACTATATCCTGCCTCTAACATGAGGGGGAGAGTAATATTTCCCCAATCTCCAACATCACAAACTCCTTTTATGCTACTCAATAATCATATTCAATAACCAACTCAAAGTTAGCTTACTAGAAAGTATAATTAGAAATAGATTTGAAGCAAAACCAAATAAGTGATATGTTTGAGCCAAAATAAATTTTAAAATGTCCTACACAAGAGAAGATAAGCCCTTTGGAGGCAGCTGTGAGCCAACCTGGGAAAATTATGTGAGGGATCTATTTTCTTTTCTTTTTTTGTTAAATTTTTTTTAAGTGAGGCAATTGGGGTTAAGTGATTTGCTCAGGGTCACACAGCTAGTGTCAAGTATCTGAGGCTGAATTTGAACTCAGGTCCTCCTGAATCCAGGGACGGTGCTCTATCCACTGCGCCACCTAGCTGCCCCCAAGGGATCTATTTTCTACATAAGACTACTTGAATTCCATTTTGAGGTCCTTTGTTCCCCTATACTTTCCTCCTCCTTTAGCAATTTAGCAGTAGGGGAAGGTTTTTATAGAGTGAGAGACTCCTCCTCAGCTCCCTGACTCATTATCATCCCACTTATAGCTACACATAAGTATTCCTTTTTTAAAAATGTATTTAATATTTTATTTTCCCCAATTACATGTAAAAATAATTTTAGAATTCATTTTAAAAAACATTGAATTCCAAATTCTCTCCCTCCTATACTTCTTCATTTAGAAGGCAAGCAATTTGATATAGCTTATACATGTGCAGTCATGCAAAGCATATTTGAATATTAGTCATGGTATAAAAGAAAACAAAAGCCAAAAACACCCTAGAAAAATAAAATTTTTAAAGTGTGATTTGATCTATATCAAATTTCATTAGTTCTTTCTCTGGAGATAGATGCATCTTTCATCATAATACCTTCAGAATTGTCTTGGACCATTATGTTTCTGAGAATAGTTAAGTCATTCACAGTTGATCATCATTAAAATTGCTGTTACTATATACAATATTTGCCAGGTTTTACACCTTTCACTTTGCATCAGTTCATGTAAGTCTTTCTAGGTTTTTTTTTTTTCTGAGAGCATCCTGTTTTCTTATAGCACAATAGTACTCCATCACAATCATATACCACAACTTGTTCAGTCAATCCCCAATTGATGGGCATCCCCACAATTTCCAATTCTTTACCATCACTAAAAGAGCTGCTATAAATATTGTTGTAAACATATTATGTCCTTTTCCTTTTTGTTTTTTATCCCTTTGGAATACAGTCCTAGTAGTAGCATTGCTGGGTCAAAGGGTATGCATGGTTTTATAGCCCTTTGGACATAGTTCCAAATTGTTCTACAGAATGGTTGAATCAGTTCACAACTCCACCAACAGTACATTGGTGTCATTGGTGTTATTTTGTAAGTAAACTAATCAAGAGGGTCATCTAGCATAGGTGCCTCATAGGCGTTCAACAGTACATTGGTCTCTCAATTTTCCCACAACCCTTCCAACATTTGTAATTTTCCTTTTCTGTCATGTTAGCTAATCTGATAGGTGTAAGGTAAAACCTCTGAATTGTTTTAATTTGTACTTCTCTAATCAATAGTGATTTAGAGCATTTTTTCATACAACTATAATAGCTTTGATTACTTCATCTAAAAACTATCCATTCATATTCTTTGACCATTTTTCAATCTGGGAAAAGCATATAAGCATTCCTTTAGAGGTTTCTCTCTTACATTAGATGGCTACCTCCTATGTGGTTATCTTCAAAAATGGAGTATATCACTATATCTATTTCTATTAATATGAAGATAATAAATCCCTAACTATTGATAGAGATTCATAATATAGATATATCACACTGTTATTTCATGATACTGTTTCAAATAACATTCTTACATTTACATTTAGAATATGTTTCCATGGTTCTCCAGTGAATTCCTTTGTGGCTTAACAAATGAAGGTATTTATGAATGAATATGTCTGAGAGGAGTAGAGATGTGCACAAGTTTCATTTCTAAAATTGGAGTAAAAAAAACAAACAATTTTTCCTCTTAGTAGAAATGCCAGTTAGATAAAATGGCTGATGAAAATGTAAAACATGTTTTTGAACCTCATTTGATATTGCTTCATTTCAGGATATATTCATTGTAAAGGGAAATGATAAGACTGGAAAGCTTTATTATCCATAATTATTCAAAAAAGGGAAATAGCCCAGTGTCAAGGATAGAGGGTCAGCTTTGTAACTAGCAAATTTGGGGTTCAGATCCTGCCTCTAACACATATTTGTTGGGGTCCACAGAAAATTACTTAATTTCTCAATGTATCTGATACATGAACATGAATATGATATCAATTCTATAAGTTAAAAACAAGTAGGCAAGCTTCATCAGTGGAGGAAGTTCCAACACTGAGAGTTTCCTAGATTGATGAAATCAGAGATCTAGACTCTCCCCAAAAATTAAAATAGAAAAGCAATTTTAAAATGTCTTAGTCTTAGGGCTCCTTATGCTTTTAAAAGTGTTAAAGACACTGAAAAGAGTTATATCTTATGTGTGTTATTATATACATAGGTAGTTAGAAGTAAACATATGCACTTATATTTACCATATTAGAAATTAAATATTAAGTATTAATATTAAGAAAATAGTTTTGACCATGCAGATCCCATAAAAAGGTCTTGGAGATTATTCCAAGAATTCCCTTGATCACATTTTGAGAACCTCTGAAATAAAATATAACTCTTTAAAATGTTTGGAGCAAATTAATTATTTTTATTTTCTCAGAAACTCCAGTTTAAAAAAAATATCTATTATTCATTTGGTGGATTTTAAGGAGCAAAAACAGAGTACATATATCTCTGATTTAACTATAGGATTTCTCATTAGGGTTCAGACCATTGGTACAAACACATACACACATACATACACAAGGTACTTTGTTTTATCATAATGCTTGGGACTCAATTTTGTTCCAGTCTTGTGAAGTGAAGTCTTGTACATAACCTTACCCTGGAAAGTGACTCCCTTCAGAACTTCAGGCTTATCTGGAGGAGCCTGAAGAACTAACATTTTTTCTTCCTCAGATGGACAAAGAGAGGATCTGACAAATATAGCAATCTAAAGTCAGCAGAAGCCAGCCATTTCATGCATATACTAGTCATTAGTGGGGGCCATCTCCATTTGTCCTGATCTATATTTTGCACTGGACACAGATGCCTCTGGAGGAAAGAGTGAGGCTACTGGTTTTGCACAGCCCTCCCTCACTTAAATCCAATTCACTGCAAGTCATGACATCACCCCTGATGTCATAGTCTTCTTCAAGAACAAAGGACAAACAACAACAGCAACAAGTCATTAGTAGACATGATGAAGATGAACACAGTAGGTGGTAGAATTCCTTTGGTGTTATGGGCTATATCAAGAAGTCCTTAGTTATTCTCTTTGTTTTTGTCTCATTGGATTTCATGCTACTAAAAATGGGATGTAAGATTTTTTTTGAGTCTAGGTATTTCCCCCAAGCTGTAGGTTTATCAGCTATTCTTGGATTGACTCCAGTCTTCCTGCAGCTCAGAATTCCTGAGCTTAAGTGTTCTACCAGATTCAGACTCCCAGTAGTTGGAATCATAAATATAGACCACCATATTTAATCAGATTTTCAATTCATATATTAAGTAGAAGATAGTTATAATCATTTCAATAAGTCAACTGCAAAAATATAATGACTGTACTTGGACCCAAAAAAGAGATATAAGAAAGTCTCTCTTATCACATCTGCACACTTGGGCCCTATTATGGAAGTAGAACATTTCATTATAGGACGTCAGATATTGATGTGTTGGGTAGCTTTGAAAAGTGGGTTTCTTTTTGTCATCATTTTCTTCATTGGCATACAGCATGAGAAGGTCAATGGTAAGGAGTACAATGGGAAATCCAGATGAATTAAAATAAAAATCTACTAATTACCTATGTACTAATCACCTAGGTAAAAAGTATCAGAGCAGGATTTCTCACACAAATCCTATGACTTTAAATTCAATGACCCATTACACAGTGTGGTTGTTTATATTAATAGAAAAGGGTTACAATAAACATTACAAGCATGGGATGATTTGATACTTTACTAGACTTATTATTTCACTAATATATCCACTCCCTCTAATGGGGAAGGCAATCTTTTCATCCTATACCACTCTCATCCATATCTACACCTACAGTGTTAGGGGACTTCCTCTAAATCACCTAACATAAAGTGGGTAACAGCACAGCCCAAAGTACAGCCTTCTATTGTCCCTCACTGTCCTGCAAGACTGACCTACCTACCCTACAGTGTTATGAGAAAAACATTTTATAAAATCTTAAAGAACTATATAAAAGTGAATTATTCATGCAATTTAATCTCTCATTTCTACAATTTCTCATAGCAATTTTTGTGGAGCTCTCTTTTATACATATTTAATTTCCTCTTCGATTCTTGATATTGGGTGTCTTTCCTCCTATTCCCCCTATCCCCCGGGTCCTGTTTCTGAGTCACAGAGTTACATCACTTAAGAATTATAAGGGACCTCAAGAATTATCTGTATCAGACTTCCAGGACAGAGCCAAGATGACAGAGGAAAGTCAGTGAGCTCTCAAACTCACTACATGATCATTCCAAAAAACATCCAAATAATGCCATAGGAATGTGCTGAGATCATTTTCCAAACAATGACAGCTTGGAAGGTCAGAAGGAGGGAGCTTCTGTGATGAGACAGGAGTGGAGCCCAACCCCACAGTCACCCTGACACAGATCCAGTCCCAGTAAGGCTTCACCAGAGAAGGAGAGCCCCAGAGCCTCTGAATCAGTTGTCTGGAACTAAGCTCACAATCTGGTGAGAGGACTGAGCCCTTGGCAGGAGGGAGATTACAGGGGTCTTTGCTGGTGCTGAGGCAGAAGTTGGGTTTTTCATCCCTGCTGAGAACCAGGAGGTAGGGTTGAGTAGCAGTGGCCCAGGTGGGGGAGGGGCTCATCAGAGCTGACAATCATAGCACACAAAGCTGGTTGATTATCAAGTTGGTCTGGAGTCATCTATGGACCAGGGAACAGGCCAGGTGACTGAAGAACCTGATCCTCCTTAAATCATACCACCTTGGACCTCCTGAAGCTTGGGATAGTGCAGTTTGGAAACAGTGACCCACTTTAAAGAGCTAAAAGTTAACTAAAATAAAGGCAAGATTAACAGACAGAGAAAGCTGAGGACCACAGAAAGTTTCCTTAATGAGAAGGAAGATGGAGGTGTACCCTCAGAGGAAGATGTCAATGTCAGGACCCCTATATCTAAAGCTTCCACGAAAAATATGAATTAGTCTCAGGCCATAGAGGCTCACAAAAGGACTTTGAAGATAAAGTTAGAGACATAGAGGAAAAAAATGGAAAGAGAAATGAGGGTGATGCAGGGAAAGACATGAGAAAAAAGTCAACAGCTTGAAAAGCCAAATGGAAAAGTTCTCTGACAAAAATAATTGCCTAAGAATTAGGATTGAACAAATGGAAGCCAGTGACTCTATGAGAAACCAAGACTCAATAAAGCAGATCCAAATAAATTTTTAAAAAATAGTGGACAATGTGAAATATCTTGTTGGAAAAACTGCTGACCTGGAAAATAGATCCAGGAGAGATCATTTGAAAATTATTGGTCTACCTGAAAAGCATAATCAAGGAAAGGGCTTAGACATCATCTTCCAAGAAATTGTCAGGGAAAACTGCCCTGATATTCTAGAAGCAGAAGCTAAAATAGAAATTGAAAGAATCTACTTATCAACTCCTGAAAGAGATCCCAAAAGGAAAACTCCCAGAAATATTATAGCCAAATTCCAGAGCTCTCAGGTCAAGGAGAAAATATTGCAAGCTGTCAAAAAGAAAGAATTCAAGTACTGTGGAGCCCCAGTCAGGATAGCACAAGATCTAGCAGCTTCTACATTAAAGGACTGAAGGGCATGGAATATGATATTCCAGAGGGCAAAGGATTACAATCAAGAATCATGTATCCAGCAAAACTTCATATAATCTTTTGAGGAAAAAATGGGACTTCAATGAAAAAGAAGAATTTCAGGTATTCACAATGAAAAGACCTGAACTGAATGGAAAATTTTACTTTCAAATACAAGACCCTAGAGAATCATAAAAAATTGGAGTTGGGGGACATACCTGAGGTCATGCAGTGGGTGAATGTCTTGTGCCTGAGGCCAGCTTTTGGCTGGGGAACCCCTGGGGCTGGGGTGGATGCTTTGTACACTGTGTCACCTAGCTTCCTCATGATGACATCTTTAGGATAAAATTGAGGGGTGAGAGGAAGGCACTGGGGGAGGGGGAAGGGCATAGGTAGTATGGGGTGAAATCCCACATAAAAGAAACGGGAAAGGGCTGATGGAGTGGGGGAAGCGATGGGGGAGGAGCAGGACAGTAAATGAACTTTACACTCATCAAAATAGGCTCAAAGACCTTAATCTCATCAGAGTCAGCTCAAGGAAGGATTAACACACACGCACACAAAATTGGGTAGAGTAATCTATTTTAATCTGGGCAGTAAAGGAGTCTAACACTCATCAGAATCGTCCCAAAGACCTTAATCTCATCAGAATTGGCTCAAGGAATACTATTATGCTATAAGAAATGATGAGCAGTAGGAGTTCAGAGAAACCTGGAAGGATTTACATGAACTAATGCTGACTGAGAGGAGCAGAACCAGGAGAACATTGTATACAGTAACAGCAACATTGTGTGATGAACAATGATGATAGACTTGGCTGCTCTCAGCAGTGCAATGATCCAAAACAACTTCAAAGAACTCATGATAGAAAATGTTCTCAACATTCAGAAAAAAGAACTATGGGTTCTAAATGCAGTTTGAACCATGCTGTTTCTACTTTGGGACCATTTTTTCTCCTTCTTTTTTGAGGTTTTTCCTCTGTGCTCTGATTCTTCTTTCACAATATGACTAATGCAGAGGGAAAAAAGAGTATATAGCAGCTTTCTTTGTGGTGGCAAAGAATTGGAAATCAAGGAGATGTCCATCATTTGGGGAATGGCTAAACAAGTTGTGGCATATGAATGTAATAGAATACTATTGTACTCTAAGAATCAATGAGGAGGAGGGTTTTAGAGAAACCTAGAAGGATTTACATAAACTGATGCTGACTGAGAGGAGCAGAACCAGGATAACATCGTACACAGTAACAGCAACATTGTGTGATGATCAACTGTGATAGACTTGGCTCTTCTCAGCAGTGCAACGATCCAAAACAATTTCAAAGTACTCATGATAGAAAATGTTCTCCACATCCAGAAAAAAGAATGGTGGATTCTGAATGCAGATTGAAACATACTCTCTACTTTTTGACTGTTTTTTTTTCTTTTTTGAGGTTTGCCCCTTGTGTTCTGATTCTTCTTTCACAATATGACTAATGCAGAAATATATTTAATGTGATTATACATATATAACCTATATCAGATTGCTTTCTGTGTTGGGGAGGAGGGAGGGAAGGAAGGGTGGGAGAAAAATTTGGAACTAAAAACCCTATGAAAACAAATATTGAAAACTATCTTTACATGTAACTGGAAAATAATAAAATACTTTTACAATTTCAAAAAGAAAAAGAATTATCTGGACCACCCTGTATCCAAAAAAAAATCTGCTCCACAAAATACCTAACAAGCAATCATCCAGCCTCTGTTTGAGTGTCCATTGAGGGGAAACCCACTACTTCCCGAGGTAGACCATTTTACTTTTTGACAACTCTAGATGTTAGGATGCTTTCTCTGACATCAAGCCTAAACCTGCCCCTTTTCAACTTCCATCTCTTTCTTCTAGTTCCATCCCTCTAGTCCAAATAAAATAAATCTCATCCCTTTTTCTCTTCTCTCCTCCTCCTCCTCCTCCTCTTTTTCTTCTTCTTCTTCTTCTTCTTCTTCTTCTTCTTCTTCTTCTTCTTCTTCTTCTTCTTCTTCTTTATACCTGTTTATTATATGGAAAAAAGCGACCCTTTGATTTCACATAAAATAAATATTTTCCAATTTCTGAAAACTTACACCTTCCACACAACAACTCTGAAGTACTTAAAGACAACCATCATGTCTCCTCTTGGTGTTTATATCCTCTTCCATTTTTGCAGCTTTAGCACGTATTGCAGGGCTTTCACATAGTAGGTACTTTTTGTTGTTGTTGTTGTTGTTGTTGTTGAGTCATTATAGTCATGCCCAACTCCTCATGACCAAATTTGGGGTTTCCTTAGCAAAGATACTTGAGTATTGTGCCATTTCCTTTTCTAGTTCATTTTAGAGATGAGGAACTGAGGCAAACAGAGTTAAGTGACTTGCTTCAGAGCACAAAGGAAAAACCTCAAAAAAGAAGGAGAAAATATGGTCCAAAAGTAGAAACAGCATGGTTCAAACTGCATTTAGAACCCATAGTTCTTTTTTCTGAATGTTGAGAACATTTTCTATCATGAGTTCTTTGAAGTTGTTTTGGATCATTGCACTGCTGAGAGCAGCCAAGTCTATCATCATTGTTCATACAGCTAGTAAGCATATTGCAGTCAGATTTGAACTCAGGAAGATGAGTCTTCCGAACTCAAGGCCTGGTACTCTATCTATTGTGCCACCTAGATTCCCAGTAGATAATTAATCAATGCCTATTGAATGAAATTTCTTGAAGAGAGTAGGATATATAATAATATCTATTGTTGTATCTGCACTACCTAGAGGAGGGTTAACCTTTTTAGACAGGAAGAGCACTCATGGGCCCTTCAAGCAGTCTGTTGAAGCCTATGGTCTCCACAAAATAATGTTTCAAATGTATAAAATAAAATATATAGGATTACAAAGGAATTCAATTGTATTAAAATAAAGATATAATGTTGCCCCCTTTTTTTCAAGGTTTTTACATGCTCTAATATTTAGTCACAGATGCCTTGAAGACACTGACTTAAGAACCACTGATCTAGCCCAAGACTTTACATATAGGAGTCACTTGAAAAATATATACAGAATTGAACTGTAGTCCTTAAGAGGTTTGTTTCTCCTTTTTTGTTGCTGTTGGACTAAAAGAATTGGCAGCTATTCCATACTGCAGTGCTGTGAAGTTTATTTTATAGGGGGAATAATCACTGTCCAATTTCTGAAAAGAAGGTAGTTCCTTAAATCTATCCTTTTAAATCCTCTTCTTTTACATTTCTATTCTGTGCTTTTAAGTATTTTTATATTCTTATCTCCAAAATTTGGCACCATTCTTTATAATGTGCCTGGAAATTTTTCTAGTTCTCTTTAATAGGTAAAGGTATTTCTAGACATACTTCTTTGTGATTAATTGTGAAGGGAAAAGGTTCAAGTTATTAAAATCCACAGAAAACATAGGTGAACATTTTTGAAAATGTATTGACAGAACAGCCAATAAAATTTTAAGATGGTTTGCATTTGTCTAAGGCTGTGTTCTCATTGTTATAATGTGGATAATTTTATAATGATGTACTCTTTTTTACATGTTGTGCATTAGTTATCATTGTATGTCTATGACTCCCTTCCCTCTCTCCCTACCCACCCCACCCCACAATGGCTAGAGCACTGAACCGGCCTGAATTAAAATCTTGCCTCTGACAGTTGCTTTGATTTTCGTGATGTGACTCTGAACAAATCAAAATTTCCCTGAGTGTCAGTTTCCTTATCTATAAAATGGGGAGAACACCTATAGACCTACCTTACAGGGTTGTTGTGAGGTTCAAATGAGATAATCTATGTAAAAATGTATTGTAAGCTTTAAACCTCTATAGAAATGTCAGCTTCAGTACTCTGGTACTCCAATGGGCCTGTGTATTCTCAATGCAGTTTCTTATTCCAGCCGTGAAGATCACAATTTATTCAGGACTATTTGTCTCTGGGATTTTTATCTATGTCCTTGAATGACTCTGCTTCTGAAGGTCTCCCCCATAGTCTAGAGGCCTCCCTGCCATGCTCTTGACAATATAAAGATGCCAACAGAGCATGTATGCTGTCCTTTAGGTATCACTCAGTCTTGCTATATGACCAGTCAGTCCATTTTTTTTCTGGTCATACATTTTGGGATGACATTCTTATGATGTTTTAGCACAAATAATGCTGGTTAAATTTAAATTTGAAATCGAAGCAGACATTTCCCCCTGGGTGGAAATCCATTCTCTGATCTGCTTCGGATTAACAACTTTAAAGATGCAAATGACCCATTCTTTTATTTTCCTCATCAACAAACCACTTAGGTGCATAGGCATTATTTAATTTTACTCATTCACTTTATTAAATCTGAAAACATTATTAGAATTTTTTAAATCAACAAGACAGCCATTTGGGAGTTTTACCTCCCTTATATTCCTTTTAACTATAAGTAATCCCTTTAAGCCACCTAAAGTCAGAAGAATAATTCAGCTGAGAATTCAAAAGTCAAAGAGAGGAAAAGATGTAAGACCCTGAAAGCTGATAGGTTGAAGGAAAAAAGAGCTAGCTAAAAATGGCACATATAAAGCAAGGTTTGATTTCTTCTCATCTGGCTCCCTGGGTTGTTTGTCTGCTTGTTTGTCATGTTGTTAGTCTGAGAAATGATGGATCATTTGGGAGGGAAGGGTCACATTCTTCAGAAGGGGGAGCAAATGATCTCTAAGGAAACAATTCTTTCTGCAAACTTTGCAGGAGGAGCAGAAACGAGAATGTTATGATTCACAGATGTAATGTAACATGCTACATTACTTATGCTTGACTTATAGGGGAAAATTCCTAACAAATAGAGCAGTTCAAAGTAGAAATGGGCTACCATGAAAAGCAGTGGTTTCCTTGTCAATGGACATCATTAGACAAAGATATTTTTGGTGTATTACATAGGAGTTTCCTGTTTAGGTATTAGGTACCAGTCTTTAAACCTTGCTGGGATTCCTAAGACCCCTGAGTCCCTAAAGAAGTCCATTATACTGTGAACTCCTTGAGAGCAAAGACTGTCTTTTGCCTTTCTTTGCATGGTGCCTGACCTATAGTAGGCACTTAATAAATGCTAGTTGACTGACTGAAGAAATAATATTTAAGGGCAATAGAGAGTCATGTGATGGTCATGAGTCAACTACAACATATTAGCAGTGAAGTACTGCACAGGAGAAGCAGCTGACCAGAGACATATATAATTGGAAAAGGAGGTGGACTATTCATATAGTTAGTGCAAGGAGATAGCCAGTGGATAACTCATGCTTTCCATTGTTAGCTACACAGCTTCAAGAGAGCTAAACATAGGCTCTAAGCAGTTTGAGTGATTAATAGGAGAATCTGGTCAAAAGCTTCAGAGAGAATACATGACACAAAGTCACAACAAATACCATTGGCCATCTGTATGACACAATACTTGCAACCCCTTCTGTCAGGGAGGTTAAAGCTGGAGAATCAGTTGAACCAGGGGTTTTAAGTCACAGTGGGTGTATACACTAAATCTGGTACTGATATAGTGAGCTACTGGTACTGAAGGGCCACCAGGCTCTTTTTCCCCATGTACACAGCAGAACAAAAAAGAGAAGATTCAATATAAAACCATGGATTTCCATTTCAGACTGTTTATTCTATAAAAAACTATGTAATAAATACTATACATTGTTTTCAAAACTACCCAGCTTTTCTGTGCTTCCTTCTAAGTTATCTTTTGTTCTCTGCTATGCACTTTTAATTTTTTTTCTCCCTCCCTACCCTACTCTAGAGAAGGCTATGATTAAACACACATATAAATAAATATGCATATATATACACATATACGTACCTATATGCATATACACACATGTGTATGTATGTTTGTATGTGTAAAACCATACTGTACATACTTTTAATTATAAGTTCTTTCTCTGTAGGTATATAGCATCTTACTTCACAGATCTAAGTCTTTCCATGTTTTTCTAAAATCAACCATTTCTTATAGCACAGTGGTATTCCAGCACAATCATATACCACAACTTGTTTAGCCAGTCCCCAATTAAAGGACATCTATCGTTTTAATCAATCTGATAGGTGTAAGTGATATCTCCAAGTTATATGAATTTATATTTCTCTCAATAATTATTTATAGCATTTTAGATGACTACATGTAGTTTTGATTTCTTCATCAGAAAAACTGCCTGTTCATATCCTTTGACCATTTATCAATTAGGGAATGACTCA